>NC_057785.1:6222941-6575676 GCF_014825855.1 Bombus pyrosoma | reverse complement strand
ATATCTGGTAATCTCCTCCTTGACCGTTGGTATTCCGAGGTCCTTCCGTATATCCTCGTTTCTAACGTACCATGGGGCGTTTACTATTGTTCTCAGAATTTTGTATTGTAATGTCTCTATTTTGTTTATATGGCTCTTTGCTGCTGTCCCCCATAGTGGTATTCCGTATGTCCAGATTGGTTTTATAATTGTTTTATATATTTTAAGCTTATTTTCTATGCTTAGTTTGGATTTTCGACTTGTTAGCCAGTGCATTTGTCTCCTTGTTGTCTGTATTTTGTCTGTTATTGATAAGTAACAAATATGACGAGCTCTATTGCGCCACTTGGTTCTCTTCGTAATCGATTGAGACAAGCGCTATCGTGTTATTCGGGATTTTCCGACCCTGTTTTTACAACGACTCTTGGGACTCAGACGGATATTTAATAAGATTATCCTGAACACGTCTCTCTATTTTACGTTGTACAAATTATTCGTATTACAAAATTTTTGAAATTTCGTTACGGATAGAAAATAATTTTCTTCAATTGTTGACATTTCCTCAATTAATTGAACGCTATCAAATCTCACATACGCAACGTTCGATATCGTATTAACAATTCTTCCATTAAAAAGAACGAAATATCCGAATAAGTTCCCCTTTTACACTTTTATCGTAATTTTGTTTTCCTACTACTGAATTATCTCCCTCTATGCATGTATACATATCTTGTAACAGAACATAAAAAATCCATTAATTTGTTTCCACGCATTTTCAGTGTGTCTTCGCTTCTAAATATTATTTTGCAGGGAATTACAAATTAACGATTTATCCATACTTAAAATTAATTTGGTGATAAAGGTTTCTTTGAGAAGCCAAAAATATAAGATTCGGAAGGCTAAAGGAATAAGTCGTCTGATCGATAGATTTCGGGATTGGCTTATTTTTTGAGCACATAAGGATTTCCGGAAATCAATGTCAGAGGAGTAGGCAATACTGGGTCGTAGGAAATAAAATGTTTCTCATGCCCGGTTTGTTACTGGCGTGCATTGACTCGTATCAATCCAACAGCGAAATGGAGGCATCCCCCAAACAGTATTGACAGAGGAGACTGGCGCAGGCGTCTCGTTCACACTGTTTAAAGTGGTATTCCAATCTTGTCCCATTCACTCCACAAAATTCATTTGTATTCCATCTTCGAAATCCATTCTCCTTTAATTTTTCGCCAATTTCATCATACATTGTTCTACGTAGCTATCAGTATGAAATAGCAGCGTTCGCATACAACCTCTTCAAACTCATTTGTAAATAACGATAAGATTACGTTTGATTTACGAATACCTCTAATCCAGCAAACAAACGTTACACGGAGTTATTCGATTTTTAAGGAAACATTACAGCATCGTTATATTTAAAGTTTCGATAAAGTTATGTCTATATTAAGGTATATACTAGAGTATAAACTAGACATTGTATAAGAAAAAAGGAAAAAAGAGAAACAAAATTTCTTATTATAGAGTTATTACGACTTAAAACAATAAAGAGCAAAGGCTTATGTATTCGATGGTTACATTCAACATTTCATTGGATGCTACATTCACAATTTAGGCAAGGTTATGTCTATATTAAGCATAGATGAAACATAACCTAAATGTACAAATAAGAAAGTTTCTCGTAGGATTATTACAATTCAAAAGAATAAAGATCAAAAGTCTATTTAGCAGGATTTGACGTTTCGACTATCGATTTTTTTACATCGAGTTGGTTAATTTTATTCTATTTTGAGAAGCACTGCTACATATGATTGCCACTACAGGCAACACGATGTCGCTACGAGCTAAATGAAGCTACTTTGTTTCGAGGAAAAGTATTGGTAAGGGACATTTCGCAGGTATATTCTCAGGTAGAGACTTGGCCTTGGTTTTTCGGTCCTGAAAGAATTTTGACATGGAATTTTTACGGAAAAAGGGAAATTTTTTGAATAGGCTAGGTAAAAATGAAGCTTCCCAAGTGTTCAAGCGTTAACAGCGGCCAGCAGCTGTTCGCCCAGCTGAGCGTTCCCTCACTACCGAATTGTTTTCACTGACGAATCAATGAATCCTCAGGCCCCCGTCGAATTCTCGGTTCGTGAGGGTTCTTCCTTTAAAAAATACTTACGTGTCGCGTACGCTAAATTACGAAAGATTCACGTTACGTCAGTTAACGTTGCTAAAGCTGCTCGCACGTGTCCGGGTGCGAATTCTCAGTAGCCAAGATGAAGGTCAGCATAAAAATAAAAATCACCCGAAATACGTTTTGCGTTGTTTCTCGATTCTTTCAATCTATGGAAACGTATTCTTGACAGAATCTCTTTAACATATATGTGATTGAATTCTATGATCGGCACTTGATATTTATTATCGTAAAAATCGGTTGCTTATTGAAGGTGGGTCAACGATTATATCTCGCGTAATATAAATAACGACAGTTAAGAATTACATTATCACCGTGCTAGATATTTTATACGAGTGCCTTGCACTACCAGCAACCAAGTCACGGAGCTCTTCATTGATTTTCCACTTCCTGCATTTACGGTTCTTTCAATTTCGTGGTTTTTACATCCCACGCAATTTCGAATCTCATCCTATATTTTTTTCAAAACACAGTGTTGTCTTTAAACTATATCTCTGATGAATAAAAGTCTGTCTATAAAAAGAAGACATAGTTAGTAAAGAATCCCCGTAAACAGCAAGACCTTAATATTACAGATAAAACTAGGTTGACTTCCTATCGAGTCGTCAGATTTTTAATTTTTCAAATTCAGTTAAGATTTGCGAAATAACCGGGAAAAGAGAAGATCGATGCGACAGGGGCGTCGTACGATGGTACGAGCCTGATATTGCTTTAAAAGCTTCCCCCCCTATACGGCTGTCCCCACCACCATGTTGTACCTCGGCTCTCGCCCCTCAACAACGGCTTGACTGTTCAGCCAGCCAGCCAGTCGAAATCAGCTGACGACTATTACTACGGGCAGTTCCTACCACGGCTCCTCAAACGCAACACTGTTCAGGCGAGTGGATCCTTTTCTCTTCATACACTTCTTCTTCCTTCCTCTTTCTTTCTCTAAACACATAGACGTGTGTCGCTTGTTTCTCTGGCCAGTGTCGTATCGCGGGGGTCAACCAAACCCCGGGGCATCGCGCGAAACGCCGATAATACGCAAGACAACGATCAGTTATTTGTTATGGTCGAGATAAAAGAAAAAAGAGGATGGAGTCGTACGAAACCACCCCTTGACACGGGCTTGTTCGTTTATTCGGGTTTTTCATCGCTACACGTCTATGCTGTGTGTTACCGCTGTGTGTGTGGGAGTGAGTGCGACGAGGGGAGGGAGGGTGTAACGAAGCTCGAGAAAGGGAGAGATAGGTAGATAGTAAAAAAGATGAGGCGAAGAACACGAAGTTAACGAAACGAAGAGGGATGTTCTTTCGTGGGAGAAGGGACGATCCTGACCAGAAGTTCGAATGCGTGTGCGTGAATATGTCGGAGGCCGAGTATCTTGAGACGTACCGCGCTTAACTGTGTGGGTATCTGCTTAACTACGTTATTACTGCATCGAAGGAAAACTGCTCTCTATGCGCCCACTTGTTCCTTGTTCCTCTTTGCCGAAGCGAGAGTGAGGAAACGAGAGAATGGGGGTGTGAGAAAGAGAGAACACGATAGAGCGCGAATTCGAGATCAAGGTCGTTGTCACAGAGAGGCAGCTCGACGCGCGTCTCTCTTGGTGTACGTCCATATACATATGTCTTCTACGGGCGTATTATGGCTGTGAGTGTATACACACGCGGAAACCTCGGTTTTTCGGCACTCGCCTACGTAATTCTTAAGTCGGTGTGACGTCGAACGGTACCGACGTTATCGACCGAGTATAGCGTATAGAGGCGCGTGTTCGTGAAAGTGATTAGAAGAAGACAGAGAGCGGCCTTGCAACGCGGTCAGGATCGAAGTGCGAAGATGTAGAACCGTGGTTTTGTGCGCGTCGCGGTGATAGAGCACGAAAACGGAGGAGGAATAATGCGGCGAGTGGGGCCGACAGAGACGCGGATACATTATGTACGTATAGTAGCCAGGAGAATATTCGATCGAAACAATGCAGTGGCAGTAATACGCTTGGTAACCGACCGGTTGATCGACGCAAGATTGTTGGAAGTGCAAGGGCAACGGGGGGCCAGTGGTTGTCACTGATGCTTTCCATTTGTTTCTTTTCTTTCTTTTCTTTCTTTTAACATGTATATATATGTATCTTTTTAAATGACCCATTCTTAAACGTTGGATTATGCAACTGCGTTCGCAAACATATGATCCGAGCCAAACGAGTCTATTCTGGCATACATATATCGATATAGATGCATCGTTTTATCCCACGGGTCGCGTCATCGACACGGAGGAACGACTCTAGAACGGTATCTTCCTCTCTTCGGTAGTGCGCGCGAGATTTGGATTCGTCGAACGAGTTTGTTTACTTGGATAGCCAGGAAGCTCTGGCGGGAGGGATCGGTAGATAGAGCGTGGGAGAGAGAGAGGGTATATGGAGAGAGTATAGTAATGTCAACTCTTTTGCTCTACGATGCGTTCAGGCTGTCTCTCTGTCTTTCTCCGTTGGCAAGGTTGTCTTTGTTCCACGATCGTCGTACTGGCGACACTACGGCTGCCTTGGTATGAATATCGCAAACTTAATGGGAACGTTAGATCGACGTTTCGGTATCGAATTTTCGATCGAGCCTGTGATCAACTATTCAAGGTGAAATCGCGGTTCACTTTGGTGATTGGGGTTGCAAGTTATGGCATAACGAGAATTTAATGAGAAGTTGAGTTGACGCGTACGGAATTTGATTTCCTTTCTCTTTTATGTATTTTAATACTTCATTGGTATTATTGGATTCACGGGTAATCGTAATAGGTATTAATTAATTGGTATTATTGAGTAAGGTTGTTTCGTTTGGAGATATTAAATATTTTTAATAGATTTCTACATTATGGATAATATTGAAGACTCGAAAAAACGTAAAACCTAGATTTAAGAAACTTGCGGGTCGAAAATTATGTATGTCCACAAAATAATAAATCAAAGTGTCAAGATTGTAGATAAGTGAGATTAAGTTTGAGTTTGTGTTAGATTTGTAAATTAGATACTGGCTAGGGTAGGTTGAGGTTACGATTTGGGCTTCGGTTAGGTTTCCTTCGTTCAAAACTAGTATTTTCTTTTATTCTACTCATCCAGTGTTTTTGAACAAATTTTGATAGCTTGCAAAACAATTTAAACTTCAACTGATATAATATTGAATCATTGATGATTACAATTCAGTGTTAGGTTAAGTCTCTCAATTTTAATTCATATTCTTATCTTCTCGGATAAATAAAAATTATCAAATTGCTTCTACGTAATTATGCATGAAGTATAAATTAAAACTAACTGGTTTTTTATTAGCTTCATTCAAATTTTCCTGGATCACAAACGAGTCAGCGATATCAATAAAAGCTTTAACTCTACGTTACATTTATTTTATTTCTACGACGACGAAAAATTAAAACTTGACGTTTCGGAAGAATTTTAGAACTAACTGTGTAGAGGATTCATCTTTTAACAAATTGTAGGAGACGCAAGCAATGACTAAATTACTAAACGGGTCCCAAAATTAGAAGCCTCGTATAAACTGTGTACATTTACGTAATAGAATCCTTGATATTGTCTAAAGTCGAGACCACAGTTAAACTTCACCTAGTCTATTTCAATCCGGTGGAATGGAGTTCATGGTGAAGGTTTCTTTGAAATTCTGTCGGAACAACTCCAAACATTTGCGATGGTATCTCGACTCTACCTGAATAGACCCATACACACCATCTTTCGTCCGAAATGATCCCTCGGCTCCTCTATTTCGGCCTTCCATCGATCGTCTTCGCGTAGTATTATTAGAAAGCTCGCAAAACTTCTCGAGAGTTGCATCATCGACGCCTTCCCCCCGTCTTAAACTTTTCTTCGCGTCGTTCCAGCTTCTGTGTTGCGCGTTAGAACACATTGACCCCGTTTTAATCGGCAATTTCGTTGCTACATGCCAACGAGCTTGTTGTGCTCGCTTGTTATGTAAACTATCGAGTTACATAATTTTCCGGAATAGAAACGGAAATGTTTTGTGAAATACACTTTACAGTACGAAAGTGCTAGAAACACTAAATTTTGTGACTCACGAAAGTATTGTTCTAATATTCTGGTGAGTGAGGCGAAGAGTATAAAAGTCTTTTGCTCAAGTATACTAATATTTTCTACATTCTTATTTGTTGATTATGACAAGTACAAGTACAAGACAGTTTCGTTTCTTTCTTTTCCTAATAATATATCCGTAATCCAGCATGGATTTAATCTGATCGTACGTAGCATTCTAAATATTACGAGTGCTTCTCTGCAAGACTAGTAATTCTAACTTGTAATCCATTCCCTGATCACCAGAGAATTAGCGTAGGAAACGTGACCGTCCTCAACGTTTGTAAAGTGGAAAAGGTGGATTCTGGTGTTTTCTATCAACAGTATATTAATTTTTACAAAATCGCCTGTATATTTCTAATAATTGTAGAATATAAAAATCTCCGAAATCCACCAATTTCAGTATTTCTGGTGTTAGGAATCTATTTGGTCGGTCATGAGAATTGCTTTCTCGCGTCTAGCCAATGAACGGCCGAGTTCATTGAAGGTTTTCTTGGAAAGCGAGATGGATTCGATGCGAAAGACAGCGACACAACGGTCCTCCGTTATAGGGACACTCTCTGTGCTCGTTGAGAGGGAAAAAGAAGGAGAGAGGAGATTCAACGACAAGCCAGAATCGTAAATTATGACGATTGTTTGGGTACCGTTAGAGTTGAGTCGGTGATTAATAGGCTATATTCGCTGTCTAAGAATTTACGCGATAACGTGAAACGTTTATTAACACAACCAGTGTTTCTATGGATCATGTTGGTTTTATCGGAATCGCCTCTATATAACTCGTTAGGACTGGCGGCCTTGATTTTTATTTGATCGTTAGAATGGTTTGGAAAAAAACACGATTAAGGAACCTTAATGTTAGAGCTAACTCAACATTTTAAACGAGATTATAGGTTCTGTTCCTGCGCCTGTTAGAAATTATCAGAGAGAGATATAGATATCTTTGATTTGAAAATACTTCCTATTTATGTATTTATGTATTTTTTGTTTCCAGAAATTTCCACTCAGATGATCATAAAATTTAAGTAAATTTCTTTTCACGATCCTTAAACGAGAATTACAGAGCATTAATGCAATAAATTTCTTTGTTCATGCTTGGCTCAGCAGTTTACGGTATTTTATTAGAATTTTTATTTTGATGTTATCTTGTTGTATGTGCCTTCCATTAGTACTGAATTGGTAATTAGATCAGTTCTCTTCCAATTAAAGAGTGCAGCTTTTGCTTCGAAGAAGGACTCTGACGTGTAGTATTTGTTAGGTTAGAATTCATAGGTCATCTTTGTACGGTTCTAAAATCGTATTCGCTTAATACAATTAGTACTTATTTTATTACCGATTTAAGGGCTTAATAAAGCGTATATAGTATCCAAGCGTATATATCCAAGATATTTTATTATGAATTTATCCGCTTTAATTTTCAGAAAATGTGATTTCGTTATTCGATTTTCAATGTGCTTTAATCCGCAAAAAATGTAATTTCTCTTATGAATCTCCAATATGTTGTATATTGTCAGAAAATTCAGTTTGTGTCAGTGTCAATGAATGTGGATTATTGTCATTCGATTTATTTGAATTATTGTCAAAATACACTTGTATTATTTATACTTTAATTCTGATTGTGGGTTTTGAAAATTTGTAAACAATAGGGAACGATAATATAATTGAAAAAAAAATACGTATGTATTGATAAACAATTCTTTAAACATTGCATTTTCACTTATCTACTTCGTTGATAAACTTAATACGTTATGAAGGAAAAATATAAGTTTAATAGTATTTTATTTTCAGCATTGTATAATTGCAAAATAATGATTGAATTAATGAAAAATAAATTGAAATCAAATTCCTGATACGTTGGCATCCTCATTTACATTAATTCCATATGATCGGTATAATAAGCAATATTTTTTACTTAATACCTTCTTCTCTATCCTTTCTTTTAATCGATGCCCTACGGTTAAAAAAGATCGAACATTCTAAGGCATTCAAGGGTATTCACCTTAATTAAATTCCTAGCGCGTTGTATCCTCATTTACATCTATTCTATTGAAGCAGTATAACACAACTCGATGATATTGTCATTAATATTCTTCTTTAGCTATCTGTTAACGTTTTCATATAATAAAAACGTATGAAATAAAAAGGAAATTCAAGAAGAAGAAATTTCATCGATATTTATCTCGTCACAATGATGGGGATTTATTGACACAATTCACCAGACTCATTACGAACTTCCTTACTGGTGTGAGGATTTTCGAGATTAACTTAAGCCACGTTCACACTAATTGTAAGCAGTAGATGAAGTTAAAAAGTAGCTGTTCGAGTAACTTAAATTCAAGTAACTTGACTAATCTGAACACCTAACAGTAACGCTTTTAAAATAGGTTTTTTGAAGTAGCTTGAGTTTGAATTGTTCAAAGTCAGGTAACATGCTAATCTAAACGAGACTTTACGTGCCGCTTAAAGATCTTATCGTCGATGTAAACAAATGGTGCACTAGTGGATTCGAGCCTGTTGAATTATTAGCGGAAACAGTTAGGCAACGCGTTGGATAGATTGACATTACGTGCTCTCGCATATTTGTGGCATTCGCTTCCGCCTACTTAACTCGACGTCTGAGTAATTCCAGCCTGTCAGATATGCGTCGGTTCGCGATTCCAAACTGATTGTAAAGCAATTCTTCTTCAAATCGATTGAAAATTAATTTCTGCCAGCCAGTTTAATTTCGTTTGATTTTCTGCTGAAAAGGGGATTCTGCGAGCGCTTTGAGGTTATGTCGTGATTATAGATAGGAATGCTTGCTGGGATTAAATCCGAGTCTTTAAGAAAGAGGTCTCTTGTCGGCAATAAGATTAGGTTCAAGAAAGAGGCTTTGTCGATGGAAAGTTAATTGAGAAAAATAGTTCGTTGTTCAATGAGAAGGAATTATTGTATTGACGTCGATTAACTTGTTTATCTTCGTGTTGTCATATAGTTGGACTATTAATTGCTACTTCAGGTAGTTTTCTTTCTTATCGTGTTAATTTGTAGATACCAATTAATTAAAAAATGGTTTTTTTTTTTAGAAAGATAAGACTCGTCATACTATCATTTCGAAACCGAAGAAAGTTATAATTCTATCATTTTCTTCGTGCCATATATCCTGTTTTGTCTTCTCTTCTTCACATTTGTATCTCTTCAAATGTTTTCCTTCGTCTTACTTCTTACTTTATTTGCAAAAAATGTGAAATACTCTGGAACCAAATACCTCAAAAACTATCATTATTTTATAACAGCGTGTATAATATAATCTCGTTAGAAGTATTGTAAAAAGCGCGGAATAGTAATTATAGTGGGTTTAAACACTGTGAAAATTCCCTATATTGACCATATACATCGATTCATTAATTCGTTGATGCCACATCTAGGAATTGGATATAGAATTATAATTAATACTCTGCAATAATATTTGGTTAGCATAGCAATAAAGGATTCCGTGAAACAATAATCCCTGTATTTTGTAGATACGATCATGGGTCGAAACAGTGTGTTTTGTCGCAATATCGGGGAGTTACAATTGTAGCGATGAAATCAGCGACTTTTCTGACGTAACGATAAGCCTCTACCGTAACCAGTACGATTAGTCCGATTATGATTCACGAGGAACACGAGCAGAGTTCTGAAGCTCGTTTGTTATTCGTGCGATATTCAAGGAAAATAAGATAACACGCATTTTAGACGAACAAGAAAAGAGAAAAGATTGCCAGGGAACAAAGAACGGAAAGCGATTGAAAAAAGTAACTAACGATAGAATAATAGAAATGTGGCCATTGCGTTGCTAGATTAATTGTAGAATTCTCCGAACAAGACATTACTTATAGTGAAATATTACTCGACATATTCCATGTCGTCTTAATTCGCAGCAACTATAATTCATTGTATTAACTTAGCTATTTTCCTTATTACCTTATTACTTTGTCTTTATCATTTCCTTATTACTTTTTCTATTGCAACTTTCCTAATTGAAGTATGTTTATAATATATTTATATCATATTGATGTTAGAAATATATCTATAGTGGTTGAACTATACACGTGTCGACTAATAGTTGACTACACTAATATTTAACATTGTTCAACAATGTTACGGACATTATATAGTAGTAGCAATAGTATCTACTATACTAGATTTGTTATAACAATTCTTAATTATACCAAATTCATTACAAAGGTCTGCAACTACATTAGGTCCATTTGAAAGATACTCGACTATATGATGATATTCACTGTAAGAACTACAATACAAGGTTCAACTATAGAAAACATGCACTATATGATTATGCTAGACTACAAATATATATTGTACAACTATACGATGATTAATTTCGCAAACAACGACAGCGATTGACAATATGAACGTCCATATAGCTAATGAATGATCACGCTTCCATTCGATTTTCGAATTCCATCGCGTCATATCTATTCATAATAACTCGACACTGTCATATCATAACGCCTAATCGGTTTATCTTTTAACAACAATTACGCCAGTCTCACGATACACGGTAACAACAAAGGAAAAAAGAAAAATAATAAAAGATGGGCGTAAGATTGTTGCAATTCGAAGTTACGCGATTCAAGGATATCTGCCGCGTAGACAGAAGCGCAAAAAACCGAACTCATCCATTAACATAATTATGCGGTGAGACACTTACAATAATGAAGACATAACGCGACATCGGTAAACAGCGCGTGCTTTGTCTTCACGGATTTTCAAATAATCGCTATGAAACTTCAAGAGCATCGTCAAATCATCAGTCGATAATTGCCTAAGTTCAAGGGTACTTGTCAAATCTTCAAGATCGATTTTCTCGAAAACCAAGGGTATTCCATGTTTTCTATAAATATAGAACATTTTCTATATTTTCTATAAATATATAACACCATAACATACTTTGTAATAACATTCTTAAGTAGTTGGCGAGGGTGTCTCTGATCTTTGTGTCGACCAGGAGACGTTGCAGCTATGCACAGGGTCCGTAACGATAGCTCAGCATTTTTAGGCAGTGTAAACTAAACGAGCGATTCGACACGGTATGACATGTGGTTGCCAGATTTAAGGAACGTGGCATAACACAGCGCACGCATCAACTCTCGGAAACGTGTTGCTGTACTCACGTTGTGTTGGAACGTGGCATAACCGATGATGCAGACGCGAGGAAAGTCGAGACACGAGTTTATATTTACACCAGCAGCTTGAAAAAAATTCGTGCTTCGACCATGTAATTCGCGTTTCCCTGGCGTGAGCTCGCGGTTCACGTGAGTCACGCTCGAAATCGATACGATCCTCACCTCACACCAGGTGTGTATTACTCTTCGTGAAAAAAATGGCTGAAAGTCAGATTGGATCGAAACGATCGAGGTTTGGTCCGTTTGAGAGAGGGTGGACTGGATGGAGGATATTTTATGTCGATTTTGTTATCTGCCATTTCGTTATTCGAGATCGTGTGGTTTGGTGGTTTGAATGCGTCGGTAATGAGGGCTGGATTTTAATTGGTAGAAGGTATTCCGTTTCTGTTCAACTTTTCCTGGCGAATTTCGATGCAATTGGATCGGGAGTGATTTCAAGGTTGAACAAGAACGCGCAACCGCATTTAATTAACTTCGGCATCGAACTTTATTTTAGTGGATTTTACACACGCATTTAACGCTCCAACTACCAGGTAGTTGCTATAAAAAAAAATTCGCAACTTTTTATAGGAATCTGTGTGTTGAATTGAAACTTACAACGATGTAGTTTCAAACATTTACTTGATGCTCATAAAAATAGGAATTTGCATAAAAGTCTGCAGTTCAGCGATTACAGAGCGGCGGTCGATCACGTTGCATCACAATCCGTTATCTGTTCAGCAATGAAATTAGCAAAACAGATGTTTATCTACGATAATGACCAAGCACGCTTACCCGATGGTCGCGTTTTCACTGGTCCATGAATCATTCGCGTGTAGTGAGTGGACGCGAACGTTCCTTCGCGACTTTCGCGCACAATCTTATCGAATTTCTTGCCTTATCATTAAACAGACGCGCAATCGAGACGCGTTTTATAATATCTTAATTACTTCCTTCCGCGCTGTTTTCTATATTTCTTCTCTTTTTTACGTTCTTAATTTCCTTACCAAAAGATCGCAAGGTCGTGTCGCGAACAAAGGAAAAGTTTCAAAGACTTTCAAGTTTCGTTCAAAGGTCATCGAGCTAGTTTTTATTTATATTGTGTTTGATTCGTCAGATTGGGATTATCTGTTCCTATGGTATCGGTGGACTTTTGGAATGTTAAAGTAGTAGGTATGCGTCAGTATCGGTTGCTTGAGTGAACGAGCGCAAACTGAAAATCGTTTTACTATTAGAAACATCGTGTGTTATTATCCATCATGCGCGTACCATAATCGAATTTCTTGTTAATTTTATTCCGAGTTCATGTAACGAGATAATCCTAAGGGCGCGTCTTCGTTAGATCTATTTCATTGTATCCTGCACTTTCTATCATTTGCGTTTTATCTTCGATATAATAACTTTTCAAGACGTGTGTTTACAAGTTTCTTTTTTTATTTTTAGTGGTGTTTATAAAGTTTCAGTGTTTGTGAAACGTAGGAAAGTGATATCTGTAAGTATTATTATAATACTTTGTGCAATAGACATAATTATTTTACCTGTTAACTTTATTACTATATTATGTATTTGGTTCTGCTATACCTGTTATTACGCTTGTCACTATACTAATTTTGAGCATGAAACTCATGATTATTCGAAATAAATGACACGTGAAGTTTGAAAATTCATATCTCGCAGTGTTTTCTAAACAATTTCGTATCAGCTACAAGAATATATAGTAGAAAATACAAGTTCGTATTCATAAGTGTTTTAACTTACGACTTCATTTGTGACTTTCGCAACACTATAGAGTCATTGCAAGGTTAAATAATTTCTAGCACGCTTTTTGTATTGCTTCATAATCTATAACATTTATCTAAAACATTTTTCCCTATTCTTCGTATTTTTCAAAATAATTTATCATTCACAAGCTCCATACTTCATTCTTTATTGCTATTGCAGTGATACACTATTGCTATAACTAACAATCGCCACAGTAGCGTAATCATTTGTCCATAAAGGTTAGGAATTCTATTAACCTTTTTCGATGGCACCACTATTTATAGAAATAAATGGTTACCACTCATTATATGCCACATTCTGCATAACTATCTCAAAGCTGTATACTTCCTAAATGATAGAAATATCTACAGGAATATCCAGTTATATCGCAAGAGCTACTGTGATATTCAAGTTTCGCACAAAAATATGATCTCGAAATTTCCAATGAATTAGTTCTTTTCCCATATTTACACTTGGCCAACCGCGCGGGCCACAGCGAGCTATACGTTTCCTACCGCGCATTTTTCCAAGTATCGGGGACTAATATTCGCTACTTAAAAATCAAAGAAGAGCAAAAATTATTTAAGTGGTTAATTATATTTTGCGTTGATGATTTTATTTAACGATTTCACATATTGATAATAGAAAACATCAAATTAAAAATATAAAGAAATATAGGTAAAATTTGAACATTAAAGGTGACTTTAATGGTGGTGAGGTTAGGTTGACTATAGTGAGATTAAAAATTCCGAATGCATTTTAATATTTTTTTACACTGTGGTATCGTTCGATTATAACTTTATTTAGTCGTGACTGATAGTGTAACTTCTTAATTAATTTTAACACCACTAAATTGCTGTATTTTATTATATACTGTACTTTATAGAAGCAGTGAAAATGGCGCAATTAATTGGCAACAATTCCAGCTAAACGATAACTGATAATAACAACATAAAAAAAAGGAAAACGCGTTGCTAAAGTCAAAAAGGAACATCTCTCCGTTCAGTCACGCAGCGATGTTCTTCACAGAGGGCAGATCTCCCAATTCGGTTCGCTAAGTGTTTCAAAGAGATATTAATAAATAAATTGTTGACCAAAACTAGCCTTTTCCTAAAATGTATAAAATCCTCCGTCACAGTATATTTCCATTAAACAGGTCAGAAATTCGATTGAACTCGTTCAAAAATTCATCATCGGTCGTAGGAAGCGTTCTCGAAGAATCTTTTTTTCTTTTTTTTATTCCGACGAGTGAAAATCGTCAATCATAAATTGATCCTCTTCTAAAATGTAGGAAAACCTTCGCAAGCTAGGAAAATTTAAGCTAGAAAAATTTACCGAATGTCTAGCTGGACAAATAAAAATTAAATAAAAAAGAAAAAGAACCTTCGTAGACGACCTATGTATAGGTACGACGGTATATTTCTACTAAATACAGGTTCGTTCGAAATCCAACTCCGACCGCGAGAATCGTTTTCGAGGAATCTCCTTTTTACTCTGGTGAGTAGAAAAGCGAACAAGGAACGACAATTTGAAACGAGGTGGGAAGCGGGGAGAGGGGAGGGAGAAGGGTGGTCTGGCGAAACGTACAAACCGCGTGCAACAGCGTGACGCGGCGACTCGATAAATAACGAAACGCAGGCATCGGTGTCCCATTTGCGGGGAAGCGAAGCGTTCTCACGCGCGGCTCACGTTTTTCCATTGCGCAATCGTCATAAAGGCAATTACAAGGCCTCGCGGATACACACTTGGCGATCCTAAAGGTATCATACGAGAAACGTCGGTCGTAGATAACCAGGATTCGACGAATATTGGAATTTGCCGTGCATACAGCAAGGTTCTGTTCCACCATCGCCTCTTTTCTTACATAATTCAACGTTGATGATGCTCGTGCTGTCGTATACGAGTCGCGATAATTATAACATGGTGACCATGGGCCCGATAGCGTTCTACTACGCACTTTCTGCTACACGCGCTCCATTGTCCGATAAAATCGAGATTTTCCGACGATTACTTGCAGCTGCGTTCCGTACAGTTGAAAATAATCCGACCGACATACATAGAACTTTACCAAATTTAGCCATTTTAACCCTTTGCACTCGACGGCCTTTTCGGTCAGGCGTAGCAGCAACTCGAGGTGATTTCGCGCGTATGTAACGAGTGCCCTGTAGGTAATATAAAATGATTTTATAGAAAAATTAACTTAAAGAAACATTATATTTTAATAATCTATGTATATTTACATCTTCGAACATGTCATTTTTTAATATTTTTTCTCTATTTTTCTTTTCTACGATAATTTATAAAATGTCTACCAAGATGCATCCTTGGTTTGTCGGGACAAATATCGCAATAATAAGTTGTTTCGTGTCTTACTCTTGCTTTGTTTGTGGTAAGAACACACCTTACAATCCTGTTTTGTTCCTGCTAAAATTACATGGAGCTTTACATTTAATCAAATTTCATCACAATTAGCAGTCGACGTCGAAGCTGGATCTCGCGGTTGTCGAATATCTCCTCTCAACTAAAACTAAACTTTTTATAAATCGCAGGTGGTTAAGTGGCCTTTCGTTCTTTTGCTCTTTTACAGAATATATGAATTAATTAAACAAATTTCCAAATCCATTTTGTTTAGAGTTTCTAAATTTACGAAACTATAATACTTCTGCCACCATCGTCGAATCTAAACTAACGTCGGAGACGTTGCCAGAACCATAGTTTCGGAAGAATTTCAGCATAAATATTTCATCTTCATTTTAGAGTGTAACACTTCACAGTTCATAACAAACAATACAAAAGAGCTAAGAAATCTATTTACGAACCAATACTGAGCTCTCATCAATTGGAGAGGTTGAAATCTTTAGGATAAACAGGGACTATCACCTCTCATGCCCCTCTCGAGTTGCCACACGGAACGCCGTGGTCGCGGAAAATAGCCCCTCGAGTGCAAAGGATTAATCTCTTAATCATATTTACCAGCCACCGACATGTCACATTCTTTTACTTGGGAAGTCTCTAACTAGGAATTTCAGCAACCGAAGATCTCAGAATCTTCGTCATCCAGATAAAGTAAACGCAACTGTGCGGAATCAAGCTCTTTTATCCCAAAATTATTTAACAATCGTCAACACATCCCATTCTCTTCGCCTAAAATATCTCTCACCAAGAATTTCAGCAGCCAAAGATCGTGCAAGTAAAACAGATCGAATCTTAGTGAACCTAACTCGCTGATGATCAAATTTCACCAGTCTCAAATTGCCCAACAAACAACCACCAATCGCATTCTTTCCTCTAGAAAGTCTCTAGTTAAGAATATCACCGACCAAACGTTCCAAAATCTTTATCGCCCATACAAAACACAATCGACCTTGGGTTATCAAATATCAGTATTACGCTACCGGTGCCATTAAAAGCTTTGCGAATATTTTTCTAAAATGAGACGTTATCCTTTGTTATTATAGGCGCTGAAGAGCAAGAAGAAGGTCAGGATGCTGAGCAGTTTGGCAAACTACCTACTCGGAGGTAATATCTCCGGCGCGCAGGATTCACGGCAAGAGTCCAATAACGAAACCCCGGAGACCCATCCAGTAATAGCGAGGCTCAGTCAGGTGGAGATTGAGGGCGATGACTGGATCCTCATTGACCGTGCTGGTACGTTCAACGAGCGAGATAAACGTTCCTTTCCAAAGGGGATCTCGAGAAATTCGAATATATATATATATATTTTGTATCTGTATATACATATATATATATGTATATAGATGAAACACACATAGAAATCACATCTTACAGTCCAACTGCCTCTCACACGCCAAGGGAAGCTTTCTGTCCCCTTCGGGTGTAAAATGAGGTGCCTTGGACTATACAGCGATGAATAATGCGAATACTCCAGTGCTGGAAAATAACGAGGCCTTTCTTGCCCGATTGTTTTCCTAATGAAGTTTGTTTGACTTGTCTTCCAGGCTGTTTAGGGTGGTTGCTAGTTTTAAGCTTGGTAGGCCTGTCTGTAGTTATTGTCGAGCTTGGGAAATAGGCAGAATGTGTTTTATCCTTGTTATTTATTTTGTTTTGTATTGTTTCGTATTGTTACTTCAAATAGAATTGCATGTCAAAGTTTCGGAGTTTAACTTTTTTTTCCTCTCTTTCTTTTTTTTATTTCGCTTGCCTGTGCGAGTTTTGCATTGCTGAAAGAGACAGAGAGAGGGCGAGGGAAAGAGAGAGGGAGAGGGATAGAGAGAGAGGGAGAGGGAAAGAGCGAGGGAGAGGGAAAGAGCGAGGGAGAGGGAAAGAGAGAGAGAGGGAGAGGGAGGGAAAGAGAAAGAGAGTGTTTTATAATTCTTCTAGGCGTAGAAACGTTTGAATACTATCGGTGTGGAAAATTACTAAATTTGATTTTTCTCTTTTTCGATAGATACTGTATTTTATATCTTTTATAATTATAGGTTCATTCATTAGACGTTTTGATGTTAATTTTGTAGAATTTATGAAAGTAGGTGTATGAAAAACGTATAGAGGGAAGTAGTACGAATTACATTCTTATAAAGGGTTGAAACAAGAGATGATATACGGGCAAAAAAGCTTCATTTAATGCATGCAGGGTGTTACAAGACTACTGACGATGTTGTGTACTTTTATTTTTAGCTTTTAACAATTCATTCGCAATTTCTCTCCTTATTGCAGACAATCCAGCAAGTTCCACCACTTTCTTCGACTCCATTTTAGGTATCCATTTTCCATTAGGTATCCGTTCAAGTCAGATTGCTTGAATTCAAATAATATCGAGATAAATAAAATCTTAGGTTTTTTGAAATTTGATCAGAAATTTGAAATTATTCTACTTCGATGCATATATAATATATATCATATGTAGCTTTTAACGAAACATATGATTATTATGAGAATGATTAAACAAATGGAATTCAAGCAACCTGACTAACCTAAGCTACATTTTAGTCTATAAAAAAACAACGACGATTAAAAATATTACGTTGTTACACAATAAATGTCGCTTTCTGCTCAACTTTCCATACTGGTACATCTTTACATCAAACAACTCTTATATACCACATATACGAACTTGTGAGACAAGCAAACCTAAACATTTGAGGAAGCTATACGAATTTGTATGCTACTTACTTACAGATCTTCATCTCAAAATAAATGACAGTTTTATCAAAACTATTTGTTTTATCATAACATTGTCAGATGTTTTATCGTAGAACAGACATTCATTGTAGAACAATGTAATAGAATTTCGAAAGACGTGTTTGCAGACCTGAAAATAATATTATCGAAGATTATAATTAGAGAAAGTTTCAGTATTACATTCATAGTTTTCTTTTTTTCGATCGAGTTTTCAATAGTGCGTTGCGTTTCTTTTATCGATATTGCAGTTCACTTCTTCAAGGCAGTTTCAGGTCTGCCCTCAGAATAAAAACACTAGCAATTATAAGTATTTGGACACTTCGTGGTAGTAACGTAAATTCGATGTTTCCCATTGCTTTTATCTCTCGATTATTTTATTATAAATCTATTAATCTGTTCGTATCGTACATGTCATACAATATAAAATACTACACAGAGTAACATTTCTTAGAGTTTCGCAATAATTGTACGAAATAGATATCCTAATACTTATGACCGACAGTGTAAGTTATCTACAGAGCGTACCCTGGAGAAGTAATGCTATAAGCGAGCTTTAAAACCTGCAGTTGACGGAACGACGGCGCTGGAGGAGTCGTGGTATGTAACACCACCCGCATGTTTTACACGGGCTGGTCCCGTGAACGTAGAAACATCACCGCTAGAGGACCTGCTGATAGAGCATCCCAGTATGTCCGTTTACCGAGCCACAGCGCCTTCGATCGCTCCTGAAACTCCACCGCCAACGCCAGACGCACCGGAAGAGCGAGGCGTCGAGGAGGACGCTCTGCCAAACATTGCTTCCAGTGCATCGGTCACGGCAACACCAGCATCGCCGGAACGTGCCCCCGGTAGAAGCGAAGATGAGCAACAAGCAACCCATAGACCAAACATCCACGACGAAAGACCTCGTACACGCACTGAGAAGAGGATAGTTCAGCTTCGGTCGGCGCAAAAGGTAATTCGCTGTTAACTTTTCTTTTTTTTTTTTATAAGCGAGAATATGGTGTTTGTAGCGAGATAAATGCCAATTTTCTAGGATACTTATCTCCTTATTACACTAATAAATTAACTAATATTGATTCATTACACCGATACAAATTACAAATTATTGTCAACTGGTTGTGACGATAAACTATATTCTACTATTTCTTCATTATCGAATTTTCCGCTTTTCCCTAAGAATAATGATATGTACCTGATAACAGTGCATTACGAACTGGAGTATAATTTGAAACTTCTACTGGAGACCTGAACATTTTACAAACGTAAGACAAAGAAGAAGATAATTATTTCATTATCACTGCTCGCCGCCAAAATACACATTTCAAGACCCAACGCTGATTACCAGTTAATATGCCTGCTTAACCAAAGTGTCCATTGCTGAAGTATAACAGAGATAACGACCTATCGATAGAAGTAGCCAAACATTTCATTTTAAAGTTCAAAGATCGGATTACATTTAACCTTCACTTAAAACTGAAAAGCTCGATCCTTCCAAATATAAAGAAATTAATTTTCCGTATTGCAGCATATTATGAAGATCAATTTCAATGAAAGTTTTGAGTGTGAATCAAAATTACGTGCAGGTTTACGAGAAGAGGACTACCCAAGCACTGAAGAGAGGTCGCCTGGAGAGAAGTAACAAGCTGAGGGAAGTGTTGAGCGTAAAAGGCAAGCGGCCGCGCCGCCAAGACCGCTTGCGTATCCAAAACAGTGGCGCGAACAACAACCGGAAATGCTAGTCATTTGATCTCAGGCCAAGGTGTACTCATATACTTTCTTCCTAAAACGCGAATAGGCATATAACAGAAAAATCTATGTTGCATTGAAATAACGATTAAAAGCAATTATTTAATAAGAAGAAAGAGAGGAAACCAGTGAGAAATGGAAAAAACAATGAGAATAAATAAGAATAGAGAAATTCGTTTCTAAAACCCCTATTTATCTATTGCTCGGTGGAACCCATAAAACACTAAAATCGCATAAAGCAACTAACAAACAGAAGCTAATCGAAATACAAAGAAAGGAAAGGTAGTAATATAAATCTCGTAGAAAAACAAAAGAAAAAAAGAATAATAGCAAAGAAGATTAGGCGAAAGTGTGGTTATCCTCTCTTATCAATTTTTATGTTAGCTAAGCCGCTCCTCAGCGTACAAAAACATTGAAACAATTTCCTGTGCAAGAAGAGTTCGTATCAAGAAGAAAAACTAATATCATTTAGCAAAAAAGAAAACCAAAAAAAAAAAAGAACAAAAATATTCGATACGAACTTGGTATCTTGCTGGTGGAAAAGGAAGACGAGCGAAGAAAAAAATTAAAAGGGAAGAAAGTATGAGAAACGTTATTGGTTCGCGGTGAGAGTCTCATCTATAGAATATCTCGTGTATAATGGCGCGTGTATGGTACTCAGTTGGATCGTGTGTATAATTTTTAGCCTCTAGTATGGGCAAATGTGTTTTTACTCGTATGTTTAACTCGTTAGTTTTTATTTAAGTCGTTCAATCATTTATGCGCCTGTGTAGCGTAACAGGAGTATAACTTTTAGTGTAATAACCGAAAACTGATCTTATTTTCCCCGAAAATCCCATGGACGTCGCTATCCTGCTTCTATAAACCGATTCACGATGGTGCGACTTTCAAATGGCCAGAACCTCACTTCGGGACCATACCTTTTAAGTTCACATTACGATTAATTTCTGTTGGATTTTATCAACTATAAATGGTTGATTATAATTACAAACGTGGTATAATTTATGCGTTGCCTTTCAGAACGGCTCCGAAGATAGCTGATAGTCGTAGAACGTCCATTTGATAGATGTCGCTGTTCTTCGTGGTGTCTTATCTTTTTGAAAACATGAGTGTCACGATTAGACTGCGGATTTTTCTGCATTTATATGAAATTTAAATGTGCAAAATTGAACGGAATGCATGTATACAAAAATATCTAGAATATCCAAGGTAAAGTACCGAAATTTCTATTTAAATTCCATCATTTCACTTATACAACACCGAAAACAAGAAGAACACAAAATTGCCTAAATGTCCACAGTCTACTTGCAACACGTTTTCCTCTAAGCAATAAAACGCTGTCAAACAAGAGACTGTAGCAAATGTTTGTCGATGGACGTTCGTCAATAAACGTATTTATTTAGCGGCACACATGGTATGGTACTATCAACTGAATATCGATTAAACTAAGCGTACCGTTTAGATAAAGTGAAAACGAGGATGACACACGCGTCTTGAAGAGAGAAAATGGAAGAAAGCCTTGGCTCCTCTCTCTAATCGTCTCAACGAAAATTACCAAAACTCTTGTCAATAGTTCTTGGCCTGTCTTACGCATAGATAGAAATCTAAACCTAAAAGTTGACGAGTAAAGATGATTCAGTGTCTCGTAAAGGGACAGAAGCAAGGCTTGAACACAAAATTCTTTCTCTCAATCTGGAGAATCGGTCTCTATATAGCTGATGCGCGTTGTAGCGCAGTTTCAAAGTATTCGCTTTTCGTGGAAGGATCGAAGGATGAAGCAAGTGCAAGCTGTCCTGACCGAACCCAGGGATCTCGTTGACACTGGATTGGTTGAGTCTCACTCGTTGAGGATACTTGTACCTGGGCAACTGGTCAGACAATTGGCCCTCTTGCATAATTGGTCATTACTGTAACTAACAATTGCACTGTCAATATTATTATATCTAATGAAGTGAACAAAATTTTACTTACTGGTTTCGTTTGTTTATCATTAGTAATGGACTATAGATGCTATAACACTGTGGAACAAATTCCTGGTTAAACTCAATCTTTTTTACAGTTTATAGTAATTGGATTGCAAGTGTTACAGTATTTAGCGAATTGAACGAATTGTTGCATTCTATCTTTTGTAATTAATATGACGTGTAATTGGAATTCATTAGCTTAACAATACCAATTTAATTGTGCAAGAAAGCCCCGAAAAGAAATGTAATTGTCAGTTTGAAACTCCTCAAGGTGCTTAGGGCGGACTGTTTTCTAATTTAAGAAAGGAACACAAGAAACCTAAGTTAGGTTGAGACAAGACAAATAAACAGTCTGCTTGCAGATGTGCTATGCAATCTTGAAGAACGAGCCAGAGTTCAAGTACAAGTATCACGGCCATAATAGCGAAACAGCTCGAGGAGAGAGATTGGTGTCGCCAAAATTGGATTTTTTATAAATTCAGACTCGCGTGTCCAAGTATAAGTGCGAGATTGTGCAATATCGTTACTATTATACAAACTCCCCTCAGATGATTTCTTCTATGAAGAAAACCCGGCGACACCACGTTCAACTCGACAGCAATCTCGTTTAAATGAAATTCAGACTTCTTTGAAGTTTCAAGAAACCACAGAATGCTAGAGAACAGTCACTGCCTGGAGTGTTTCTTCGAGAGTTGTTTCGTCAAGGCCCTAGAAGCTGGATATCGTCCAAAATAAAAAAAATAAAAAATAATAATAATAATAATAAATAAACTAGTAGCAATAGAAACTCGTCCAATCAAACTATTGGATGATAGTTGTCAGACAGCTGTGATTCAAACTGAATTCGACCTCGAGCGACCCTCTCCTCCGCAAGGAGAATAGCTAATCGTGTTTCAAACAGGAAACTTTCCTCCTTTGTGGTCCTAAACTCGTGAATTTTTCTAAAAAAAAAAACAAAAAAGTAAAAATGGAAAAAGGAAAAAAAAATATAAAAAAGAGACTTTAATTATTCCAGATCCCACTTGAGATTCTTCTAAAGCGTTGTAGCCGCCATCTAGCGATCTATTATAGTACTTAACAGCCTGATGTGATCTGGAATAACTTAGGTTCTCCTAGACATTATTCATTGAAGCAAATTTTTGGCGTATTAACGAAGGAACCGAAGTTGAGGACCGCATTGGATCCAACTCGAAATCAGTCTGATTTTAAATGACGTTTCTGTAAATAATAATTAAAGATGAGTGTCGTGAACGATTGAGGGCTGCGTTCCCGTTGGTTTGCCAAGCTGCACAAAACTATAGTTTGAAGGTTAACGAAGTGAGAGATTATGAAGGATGTTCCTTGCTCTCGCGGTTAATTCATGTGTACACGTATTACATAACGTTTACCTTTCTCTCGTAAGAAACAGTGCTCGTCCTGAATAAACTCATTACTACTGTGTAATAAATGTATTAGAAAAGAAAACAGAAAATGATAAAAAGAAAAAAATGGTAACGAAAAAAAGGATTGATACGAGAAGAATGGTGTTGATGATGGGCAAGGTGATTTTGTGGCGAGAATTAACATACGATTTTATGACATCTTTCATTATCGTATTGAATCATGTTATCTAAATGTATGCTCGTACACCTTGACCGTATAACGATGGTTAATAAAACATTTTATGTCGCTAATTAATTGTCGACTTATTTTGACAATTTTCTAGAATAACTTTCCCTTTTTTTCTTCCAATTTTTTACATACTTTTGGTCAATCTTAGATAGCAGATTCATCCGAATCGAGTTATTTTTAATTAATTTTTACCTTGACAAGTGTCTATCGTTTTTATTACAGTAAGCCAGATAAATTAGCAGTTTATTTTATATATTGTATTTTTAATCAATGGGACTGCAGTACTCGTCTGATAAAATATTATTTCTGGTATTTTCGATAAAATTGTTGTCGTTCGAATGATTTCTTATTAACTAGTTCATCTTAAAATTTCATTGGCTATGCCTCGAAAAATAATTCTTTATCGCAAAGAAACCTAACCTTTTTTTCAAACTACTCTAGTTAACTACACTTTCTTATATTTGTTGGCACTTATGTTATACTTTATATTACTTCGTCTCTCCTATTAAAGGAATTCATCCAGAATAACCGAACACAAGTTGCCCGCAAAAGAAAGGATCAGTGTTTCTACATTTAGAGAATTTTCGATAAATTCAGACAGAACGTCAGAGATGAAAATGAGCTGAAACATAACGATCGATCCTTAATTGGTCAGATAACCGCTCAGTTCTTCGTCAGGTCGTTTAAAATCGGCTATGTAGCTGCAACTATGCACAGAGTGAGGTGTCCTGTCTTTTGCACTGAGAATCGAGCATAGATTTCCATCGCAGTTTAGATTCAAGGACATCTCTCTTCTTAATTCTGTGCATCGACCAATTTCGTAGTCCATATCGATCTCTCTGCCTCGTCGATTTTTGCTGAACAAAAGTTCCAGGCTGTAAATAACGCTGACCAACTCCTCCTCCAGTTGAGGATCACAGGAAAACGAGACCATACCTGGCTCGCAACCGGGAGCACCTGTTATAATTCATGAATAATCATGTGTTAATCAATCGTGGCCCGAATCGATAATTCATCGAGAGTTGGAGGCGGTTGAGGTTTTCTATCTTTTTTTTCCTTTTTTTTTCTTTCCAATTCGACGATCGTGACGTAGAGGTTATATTTACATAAAGTAGTATTTATGCATTGGAAAGAAAGGGATTTTGAATATTTTGCTAATGGTGGATGTTGCAGTAAATATTTAATACATCAACTATTTAGTATCAATGTTTTTCAAATATTTGCAAAGAATTAAGCGAAAGCAAGGAAAAAGTCAGAAGTGACAATACTAATAAGGAGCGAGATATTTTATTCGTGATAAACGAGCATTTGAATTAACAGATGTAATAGCACCATGAACCATATTTGTGAAAAATGATGAGAGAATCGAAGTGTTGAGTTTTGTACTGATAATAAGTAACCTTGAGTGTCCTGCACAGTTTCCCAGCGAACCAACGCCTCTTGCAAAGGTTTGTATAGCTGTCGCCTGTTAGGACAGCACCAGTTGGCCACTTTCGCGTCTAATTGTACTCTGTCTTCGGTGCCTAGCTGGCTCCAACTTAGGAACAGCTGCTTCAGTCGCGGCACTGTCATAGAACCCCATCATAAATACGCATCTATGGCCAGTTTACAGTCATCAGTCACCGATATAGAATCAATATAGTTCGTAAACGAAACATTGAAAATTCTGTCATGGAAAATAGCTATCATTTTAGAGAACTCCATTTATTCTGATAAATTCATAAAATAAACGACTCGTTGAAACGCCATGGAGCGCCGTATTTCAAGAAAAATCCCTCAATCTTTTTTTCTTCTTTTTCTTTTCTTTTTTCTTTTTTTTTAAAAAAAAATTG
This sequence comes from Bombus pyrosoma, assembly GCF_014825855.1. Classification (NCBI taxonomy): domain Eukaryota; kingdom Metazoa; phylum Arthropoda; class Insecta; order Hymenoptera; family Apidae; genus Bombus; species Bombus pyrosoma. Next base: position 6,550,255 of record NC_057785.1, on the reverse strand, counting down.
TGCACACACCTTCTGGTATCAGAACGAATATTGTGTCGCATATCTGCTCGAAAACAGACTCTTCCATCGATTCATTTTCCTCGTTCTCGTGGCTGGCGGTGATCGTGGATTTAGATTGCATCGCATATTTTCAGCCCCGAGGGAATTCCTGTCATTTTGTCGACGATGTACGAAGTCAAACGAGAAAAAAAGACAAAACGTTAACACGCTCGCGGACAACTTCATTGGAAAACGATCGTTATCCCCTGGCCTTTAACACGTTCATTTGGTAATTGAGAGAACTTTATTATTAACGCTATACATTGCTGAATAATTCACATAGGAAGCTTTTAATAATTATTATTTTATCTCATGTTATATATCAATAAATAATTATTGGATAAAATGTTTTAAGCGAGAGTTATTATCACATTACGATTATCTATCGGTGTATTGTTTATTAATTTTGTTTTCCTTCCAGCTTTTCGACGTTATCTTTTTATTTTTGTATTCGCTGTTAGTTATCAATGTTTATTAAACTTTTACGAGATACTTTTTAGATTAAAGAATTATTTGGATTGAGAAAAACAGAAGATTGTAAAGGTATCCAATGAAACGCAGTGAGAAAACCAGTAAGATGATATTCAAACAATTTTTAGTGGTTAGAACAAATTGTAATATGGTTAATATCGTTTCGATGTATTATAATATTCTTTGATTATTCCATTGTGTAATCTCAGACTCGAACCACGTGGTTCGTGCCCATTCTAAATTTAAATTTAATAATTTCACTATTTAACTCAATTTATTCACTTGCAAATTTAAAATGTACACACAATTCAAAAGAAATATTAAAAAAGAATATTAATGTCCGAATAACCTATTTTCTAATTTTTCAAACGAAAATTATTCCACTATTAAGGTAATTGTTTTGATTCGAGTTTCTCGGCTGCTTCTAAGATTCGAAGTATTTCAAGATGGAGGAACAAGAGTATATTAGTTGTGAATTACAAGGAATTCTCGAGGAATTCACGAGAATCAGAGACGTGTGACAAAAATCCATTTCTCTTCGTTCAATCTTTCAGTTTATCGGTTTTCTAATTATCTAAAAATCAACAGGCGTACCTTGCGTTGAAAGCTTATTGTGAAATGCAAGAGGAAGCTATGTCGATAGAAAAAGCACGTTCCGAGAGGTTACAGATGAATTTGGAGAAACTTTCCGCAACTTATCTACTTTTAGAAAATAGATATAAGTCTATCGTTGAAAAATTGCAGACTGAAAGGGACGATCTTCGTAAAACAAATGAAGAGCTGAAAGAACAGTGTGATCATTTGCGTCTGATTAATGCAGAAGATCGTGGTGGAAACAACAACCAAAGTAAAATGATTATTTCATTTATTTAGTAAAGTAAACAGCGATATCGTTATTTGTTTTACTTTATTTATATAACAAAGTAGACAATAAAATGATAGTTATATCGTTGTCAACGTAGTATGCAAATTGCAAGACGAACTGGAAGTTTTAAAAGCCCAATTAGTGATGCAGGAAGAGAAACACAACGAGAACGTCGCATTGTTAAAGCAGCAACACTTTGATGAACTACAGAGATATAAAATGTTACTGCAGAACGGAAAACAGGCCTCCACATCTGTAATTTAATATTTTCTACTTGAAGAATGATCCACGAAATTTGCAACTTTATTTACGAACCAAATGTTTCTTCCTTTTCTTTTTCTTTTTTTTCTTTGAATCAGAGAGAATCTAAAAAGAGAGAACGTCCAAAAAATTTGGGAAAGAATGGAAAGAAGGTGTCTTTCTTTAGGTATTGCTATGAGCTTTTAGTTTTAACTATATATATATTTTATTCTTACAACTTTGGAATTGTTTTAATCTATTCTATTACATTTCATAATTCATAATTTATGTATACATTTATAATATTAATTTTTCTATTGATCTTAAATTTTCGATTGCAATCAACTTAGAAAGAAATTTTATTTTCATCTTCTTGCTACATTTTTGTAATATTCAAATTTTTTCAATTTTCTTTATTAAGTATTATATTCATAACATTAAATTCGTGCCACTTTACATTCCCGATGATATCAACTATAGATGGCCGGAATTGGACATAGAAACAATCAATAGCGTGCCATTGGAGGCGCGCAACGACAATGAAACTGGAAATAGAAACTGTGCTACCAAGAAGAGGAAATTATTTCACGAAGACAGAGACACTATAATAGACATTCCTTAAAATAGGTATTTAGCATTTATTATTTCACATACGAGACACAACTATACTACGATTGATATAAAATACATTAATTTACTGCATTTATAGTAAATAAAAAGTTAGTTTCTGATTTTCGTATACTCGAGTAAATTAAACTATGAATAATTTTTGGTTCGATTTTAAGTTTCTTAAATAGTACATACTTGTATTATATTACATAAATAATTGGCGACATTTCTAAGTATCGATATATTAGTATATCTGAAGAATAATTTAATGCTTTCTTTGAAAAGAAAAATCTTATTGGCAATTATTTTCGGATTTTTCGATTCAAAGAATTCCAGCTGTTCGTGTAATCGATTTTTAGATGTCCATATGTGTTTAGGTCCAAATGAGGTGGTGGAACAATTTCTACCATGTATTTCTCTTGTTCCATCGATGTGTATTCTTGCTGAGAACGATAATCTGGCATATCTGTGAAAACAAATTAATAAGAAATGAAATAAGTATCGTTTAAATAAATCATTGAAAAATATCAAACTATTGTCTAGATACGTAAAATTGCAGTATTCCAGATTATAAATGAAACATTTTAATAAAACCAGTTATAAATTTTGATCGGGATTTGTTTCGTAATTCATAGATAAAACTTTGTATTTTTCTTTTCTTCAACGGCATCGGTTTCTCATTGATACACTTGATACAGATCTCTAAATCACGAAGAACTGTGATCATTGAAATTGCTTACCTAATTCTATAGAATCCATTGGCGGAAGGTTAGCGTCCACGCTCATAGATCTACAAAAATAAAGAAAATCACATATGGATCTCTAAAAGCGAACAAAAATAAAACTCACCGAACGATCGTTTATTAACATAAAAATCATTTATAACAGCTAGACTTCGTGTCTTTATAAAGACAATTAAAGAAATGGAAATTCGACTAAAAATTTCAGCTATTAGATATTACATCGATTATTCTAATCTGGATATTTTACATAGTTTTACGTATTATGTATATTTTGTAAATTCCTCAAATTTTCCATAAATGTACAAAATTGATAATAATTCGAATACCTATGAATCTCTCCCATAGACGTAGGCTTGCATTTGTGTCCAAATCGCCTGTGGTCTTCCATGAATTCACCGTGTCTCGCTTCTGAAACGACATTAAAGACCATTTGAAAAAAGCCATAAAAATGTTTTGAAATCGATTACATGGACGTGTTCTCGTTTAATAGACTTGACGTTAGACCGGGTGCGGAGGAACGTGCGGATTCGACGCCCACCGACGCGACGCCTTCCTCTGCGTTTTCTCGTATCGAGGCTCGCGAGATTCGGAACGAGGACGTGGAAATCGTTCGCGATGACACGTGCAATTTCGCTTAGACACTTTCTGCCGCACTCGCACGACAGTCAGAACAACCTTCTCTTACAATTTCTGTTTCCTTTTTCTGAGTCGGCTAATAAAGACAATTTGAGGTAAAAGGAGAATTTCTTGTCTATGTGTGTTTCAATGGGACATTGTGTTGATGATGGTACTGTATGGGAATGGCGTTGACAACTGATACTGATTTAGGAGGTAGAAGAATTGTTTAGAAAGCGAAATTGGAATAGCCAAATGAAGATTTAGATGGAGTTAAGAAAATGTTTGCGCAGCATCTGCCCCCATACGTCTGCCTGGCCTGAAAGATATACAATCAATTTCTTATGATAATAAACCCAGAAAAATAGAAAAATTTACACTATTATGATTCTCATTGTCAGTCCTCTATACATACACAGGATCTATTTAGTCGCATGTGAAAGCAGAGAGGCAATCGAAAGCCGCAGAAAAATAATTGCGTGTCGAAATCATGCGAGGATGCGACATTAGCGCCGCCTGTCACGATTTATCCTTGCGATTGGGACTTTCTAGGGCACGATAGAAATTGTGACGCGTGCGGCTATGAAAATACGACGCATATCGAAGCGTGTTTGCTATAGCGCTTTTGTATTATCGGAAATAATTGTTCTCTACATAATCGCTTCGTTCCAATTATCTTTATCACTCGCAAAATGTTTGAGATAAAATTTGCTGGTCAATAAGCGAGAATACGCAACGTCGAACACATATAACGAGTATATTTTCACGCACGCGTTGTGTATGATCGAGATTATAATCAATACAGACGATTGGGTCGATCGTTTATATTTGCATAGAAATTACACATCTGCCAAATATGTGTACGCGTATGTAATTTAACACGCATGTACAATTTCGAATACTTCTTCTCGTATTGTACGTGATGAATTTACAGTTCATAAATTCTGTATTTTCGATGCGTACGTCGAAACTTTTCAGTTATATCATACACGAAACACCTCGAACGAAGCAAAGATTTCACGTGATACAACTTTCGATTAGAAAATTTACTATTGCCTCTTACTACGCGCAATCACTCATAATCAATTCTATTTCTAGCAGTCGCTTTCAAGACACACCCAACAGGTACAAACATTCGAACTGCCACAACCACTTACGGGCATCAAAAGGCCACAGCAGAAAAAGATTTATTACGATATTAAATAGAACGTTATGAATGAAAGAATAGCTGGTTTCCTAACATTGAATAATAAACTCTACGATAATTGACATAACTGTCATAACCTAAAAATGTCGTTTCTTAAAATACTGTAAACAAGTATTTTAAAATAGATTACAAGTATTAGGATTAAAAAAGAAAGAAGAAATGGACACGCACCGGTTAAGGAGGAAGAAACGGTTGGTTTGTTGCCATCGGCAAGGTCCAGTTCACCGTAACACGACCATTAATGGGATTCCTGAACCGGACCCGAAACGGAAATCTGTTCCTCGATCAAACGCATTGGTACGTGCAGAGCCGATACAACGCGCCAATTGCATAATCTCTTTGAATCGTAATCAGCTCACTGCGTGCAGGAATATCAATTATCGGACAGAGAAAATGCGCTTCACCACGACTTGTGGTTTTCGACCAGGCGAATTATAGTTTCACTTAGTAATAGTCAGGTACAGTTTTGATTACGTATCTTGCTTAATTACGTACTCTATTCTTGCAGGGAAAAATTTAGAATACACATAAACATACGTGTAACAGGATACGCGTATATATTACACATGGTGTTGTTAAAAATTCTTCATCTTATTAAGAAGTTATATTTATTATATTAAATATTATATAATATATATATATATATATATGATGGATTTTTAATACAATGATTCTGGTATAAATCCATATTCTCCGTATTTATTAGTTTTTATTTTTCCAGAGAGTATGTATTGGAGAAAGAATTGGAAATCAAAATTTGAATTACAATGTGCCAGATCAGCGTAGAATTTCAGGACGCGGAAATTCGATCTTAAAAACGTCCGAGCTCTGCATTAAAACTGATTAAAAGTTTACCTCGTAAAATCGTTAACAATTTTTCTGCTTTAATTGGAGAAATATAACAGAGATATAATAAATGGCGTGGAGATATTTCTCGGATAAAGTCGGAAATCGGGTCAGGAGAAATCTGCAGGAAATAATGATATGGATCGTATGGTTCACTTGCTACGTCGTTCATCTATTTAGTCGATTCTAAAGTTAACAGCAAAAAATTGAGAGAGTTTTAATGAATGTGTATTCAGATGAGTTTCTTCCTGTGAGACATACTTCCTTGCATAAATTCTTTATGAGGAAAAAGGAACGCTATAGCCGGAAAATGCAATAGACTGAATATGAACTGTGTGAAAGCAAGTGAAAATCAGTAAGTATCACGGTTTTCTGATCAGGAATATCGGGTCAGTATAATTATAGACTTGCTTACAGACCTAGAACTTCCGTTTTCAAGGTCCAGATCAGAGTAGAATGTATGTTGCGCATGGTTCTCTAGTGGTTTCATTCTGATTCAGTTCTGATATTGGATATTCTCATTGTTTAGAATATTAGAATGTTATGTAAGAGTGTTAATTGCAGAATATAACGTGCCCCCGTGTAAAGTACAAAAGAATCTAAACGTTCACAGATCATAGATTGTCAAAGGTGACTTAACATCGAGTCTATCTTTGAGACGTATCAATTTTCTAATTGTATAATCATATAACCAGATCTTTGATGTTCTACAATAGAGCTGTATCAGATAGATAATCACTAGACAGTTCTCTGATACAACGATCTGATTGGTACAAAGCCAACCTATCAAAGAGAATTATCTATCAGAGAACTGAACTGGTTACCAGATCACTGTGCCTCATAAAATACGTATCAAAGTAAATCACCGAATAAAATGAACCATTTGATAGATAAGTAATCGCTAAATGAAAGTATAGAAATTAAATTAGGTGTAGAACTTATTCAAAGATAAGTAGCTCTATCACACACTAAAGCTCTGACAATCTGAAGATATAGCAAGCAAACTGGACTAAAAATTATTTAATACAAACCAACTAAATGAAATAGTTACTAGAAATCGACGCGTTGAAGTCGATGACGAAATTATAAATACAAGACTGGGTACAAAAATTCACGAGAAAATTATAAGCTTTTGTGCATAGTGAACCATCTTTATGGATCAAAGACTATTCGACTATAGTATCGGTATAGACCACAGTATACCACTAACGAGTGTATAGTAGTAGTTCAACTACTTATTGTTAGTCTATCAAAGTACTATCAAAGAAAGTTATCATAATGTTATCAAAGAAAGCTATCAAAGAAACCTATATATCAAAGAACTACATACATATGTATATCTAGATGAAGTGAGTTCTAGCTTTCCTTCTGAAAACATTTTCTGTTGTTTCCGTGTCTAATTCATTGTAGGGGCCTCGATTTGATGGGTGGCGAGGACTATCAGGGAAAAAGCAATTAATCTTACCGGAGAGAGGCGCGTAGACCGGAAAAGGGGCGACGTAATCCGGTACTTCGTCCTCGTAGATTGGCTGATGATAGTAGCAACTATTGTTCGTGAGTCTGGCTGGTCCACAATACAATTCTTCCACGAAAGCAGGCGCGTCGTAGCCAGGTTCTCTCACCGACGACGAGTACCTGCAACGTTCGTCAGCTACTTTTGCCATTCGCACGTTAAATTTTTATTTTGTTCTTTTTTTTATCTCAAGACTAAAAATATACCGTCATTAAAGATTTCTGACAGTTCTGGCGTTTTTTTTGTCAGTGTTAATCTTATTGCCGAGACAAACGCTCATGGTTCATACAAAGGTTCATGGATTATACAGTAAATGCAGATAATAATGATCAGGCAATGGGTTATTGTAAAAAACAAGAACTGTGGAGTAATTTTCCGGAATTTTTGCTGTTACTAATCGACTAAAATTTTACCGTGAAGAACGAACGACTAAACTACGACATTTTACGCAAGGCGCTCTCTTAACTTTTTTGCTCTACGCCACTTTCATTTTCAGAGTCTCGTACGACCCTATAATTCCATCGGATGATGATGATATATGTCTGAAAGACAACGTGCTAAAGTCGATTCGTGTAATTAAACATCTATGATTAATATACATCGACAATTACAATACATCAATTATGTTTAATATATGAAGAATTTTTAGGTTATCTTCCAATATACAGGCAGTTTCATTTCTCCAATTTCAAATTCGCAACGAATCCTTTCGTTAGACTATTATTTCGGGCGATAGAATAAAAATATATGCAGCTCATAATACGTGATCGATGTATCAGGAAGAGGAATATTCCATAAAAGTAGTTTTTTTAAGGTATCGTTTGATACACAGGTCGTGTCGTTCGCTTATTTTCAAGTTACCTTATTTTACACTTAGGTCGTTCTTTCAGCTAATACAGTGAAAAAATTAGTTGGTAGCAGTAACGTAACGAGCGAATCTCTTCAAAACTACCGATAACGATGAAATACCTAGCGTATACGAATAACGAAGATGTCTGAGAATAAAAATGAATAAAAACAACCAGTAGACTGGCATTGAATTTTCGTTCTGTAACATGGATAAACCTGTCGACTAAATTGAAAAAAGATTCGAAAGGTAATTAAAACAGATTTATAGATCAAAAAGTGAAACGCCCTGTGTAATTATTCTCTATATCTAGTTACACAGTAGTTATGAGACAGTTGAGCCATAAATCGACAGAACAAACTGAGAAATTGCCTTTTTAAGGCAGGTCATAATTCTTGCCAGTAGCAATCTCTGTTCGAAATGTTCTCTACGCCGTTTTTTCGCTGAATTACAGGCAACGCGAAACCACTTGAGGGATTTCGCCTTTCACTAAACCCGATCCGAATGATCGATTTAAACAGCGTTACGGGGTTCAATGTACCACGTTCCATCGCTAATGGACGGCTATTACGATTAAAGGAAGTGTCCCTTTCCGGCAATTAAATGCCATTGTAATTGCGTCTCGTGATCGTTCGAACGTCTGATTGCGCAATTTTTTACGCGTGTATCTTTTCTCTTTTCTTTTTGTCTCTTTAGAAATAAGGTAGCTCCGCTTTGAGCAAATTTTTCGAAGTTCTTTGATCTCGCTGTGGTAACTTTTCGCACGTATTGAAAATATTGCCAGTCGTTTAATAAACACAAAAGTATTCCCGTCTAATCGTGTTGCTTCTAATACAAAAGTCTCTGTATCGTGTTATAATGTTTATTTTACTAGACGAGGACTACCCTTTGCTTTCTATCTTCGAATTTTTCTGTCCAGATATTCGTACTTGATTACATAATGATTGCGTCAAGCATTTTCCAGAATCTTATTTTAAGTTTGCTTACGGTGAATTGTTAAATTTTCCAATATCGCGAGAATTTGGCAATAATTTTTAAGCACAATTTTACGATTTTAATGTAATTATTAAAAAAAAAACAAAATATACAGATAATGAAAATTTCAATCGTACAATTATTCGCTTAATCCTAAATATCCTCACTTTCCTTTGGATTAGCTAATCGTATGATTAGCCATTCAATTTTAAGGTTATGTTTCGTTTCCTTCGTTATTCGTATCCCTTTCAAACGTCGAAAGTATAATAGTGTTCGCGTGGCTATAAAGAACAATTGCTTTCGAAAATCATGTTACCCCCTATCGAGCGAATGTGTGCAAAGTTTAATAAGTACTACCATACGAGAGCAATGCTCAAGAACACAGCGCCCTACTTTGTACCCACTGATATCATCCGTCTCGAGCAGATTCCAGTTTATGAAAAATATATTGGGTTAAACAGACTGTGAACGACAAGGAGAGAAAAGAAAGAAGAAAAATATCAGGCTCGCAAACGAAGTATTATATGGTCCTTTACGCAATTCCGTGGAAAGATGGATTATCAGGAGTGTTATACTAAACAGCGAGCATGATTTATTTGCGTGCGTTCTGTTGAAGGAATTCAATGGTTTACACCACTCTCAGCAATTTATCATATACCGTAGTGATTTTTTCTTTATTTTTTAATCTGTCGATCTTTTAAGTTCTCTAATCAGTTCTAGTAACTAAAATTACACGTTCGTTTGATCGACACGTGTTTATTCTGATCAAATTTCAAGTGTCAGTTGTTTATTACACTGAAACTACTAGTGTTGCTGCTCGATTAACGGCATTCATCGGTTTCAAGCACTCAGAATTAATTAACATTCCCAGTTCCACATGGTGTAACGATACAAACATTCTCGAATTGCATAGTAAATTAGAACACAGAGGGAACGTAGATAGATGTGTCGTAATTGGAAAGCGAGCAATACCAATCATCGTATCTGTTCTGTGTTTCGAGAATTGTTCTTGTTAGAAAAACGTAATTTTGAGAATGGAAGATTAATTCGAAGAGGTTATAAATCATTCCATGCATAAGAATTAATACTAAGGAGAATCTTCAATTTTATCAGAAGGATTATGTCTCTTTTAGAAGGATTTAAATTCTACGTATGTAGTTCCACATTTATTCGATTTTTCAATTTCTAGTCTGTTTTTCCTCTGATGCGAAGATTCACGGTCTCTTATGGGTCAGTTATGGGTAATTTTCATTATCAGATTGGCCAACGTTGTAGTCACGCAGAAAGCATCGGTTCTCGTCAGGTTGCCCAAGTTACACTGCGTTGAGTATGGTAAGTGTTTAGATGAATGACGCTTAAGCACTTTGCGTGGGCTGTTGGAAGTAAAGAGGGAAGCAGCAGATTAGGGGAAACAGCCATGATTGTCCAATTTTCCGATTGGAGTGTATACCCTGTTGCACGATCCTCTAAATATAATTCCAATACTTTAATTATAAACCAAATGATCCTATTATCAACCAACTAACTTAAATGCTCCTCTCTACAAGACAAATACTACACAACAATCATAAGACGAAAGTGCCACACTTGATCGGAAAAAACCTCTTTAACACGATCGGGAAGAAACCCTCTTTAACATGATCGGAAGAAACCCTCTTTCACATGATCGGCAAAATCTTTCTTTAACATGATTGGAAGAGTGACCATAAATTCCATCGGCCTAATGCGGTTAATGAGAACGTTATCAGGTTGTTCTTGAAATTTGTTTACCATCACTCACCAGTATTCAGATTGAGCAGGCGCTGCCTCTTGGGATAACCGATAGGTGGGTCGACGATGATGTAGCGGCATCTGTTGCGCCAGACTGGCGACACTATGTCGACGTAGGTACACATAATTCTCCAAATCCCACGGGTCGACATAGTGTCTGCTGGCACTTCCAGAGCTGTATGCATCCCCGGAGCTACCAACGGAAGTAGAACGCTGAGAACCGATCGAATCCCAATATATTGACGACTCTACCGGCATTCTTATCTTTTTCTTCCTTCCTTTCAGTTTCTTCAGTATTTTGTCTTTGTATTTGAGCAGAATTTTCGGTGGTATATTTGGAGAAATTCTGGCTTCTTCCTTTCGGCCTGTATCTTCAGTCTGTACTTTGTTCTTATTATTAAATGAGAAAGAATTTTAAATAGGAATTTTTCAAGAAGTCGCTTCCGCTCCTTGCTTCAAGTCTGTGTTTCGTTTTCGCTATTCAATGGAATTTTCTAGGGGAATTTTGAACATTCTCTTTATTCAGATAGTCGTTACAACGTGAAACTGTAGACCGAGAAAAAGAACAGAATCTACAGATTGGAAAAATCCAGGGTTGAATGAAAAATCAGCTACATGAAATTTGAATTTAATAGAAGAACTCGTTCATTCTAAAGATCAAGAATTAGATTCCGTCAATTGAAATGAAAACAGTGGAATACTCGATCCTTCTAGATCCAAATATCATTTATGTTATTATACATTGATTATATATAAATTATCGGTAATAAAAAGAATTTTTCTTCTAAAATCATAATCTAAAGAAAAATAATCGCAATAGACAATATAATCACCTAATTAGTTAATAATTGATCAAAATAGTTAAAGCTAAAATAAGTTATACACTTTTGAAATAGGAAGGAAATAACCTGTCAGTCACACGAAAACACCATAAAACTACACACTTGGCGGTCTCGAGGATTTAACTTCTGTTCGTTCGCGTCGTGTTCGTAACGATATCGAGATTATCCGTTTCCGGTCGGTCGAGGAGACGCATTGTGCGCGGCACGAGCACGATTTCGCTTCTGGATCCGTTCGACTCCTCCTACTCCTCTTCTACTACCGGCAGCTAGCTCTCTTCGAATACAAGTGAAACCAAAGACTTTCACGCCTGCGCTACCCCACCTTCTTCTGAACCTGTTGCATCGCCTCGTTACACCTGTAATCGTACATACGATTGCGTTTTTCGTCTACTCGAGATGGTGATAGTCGTGTCTTTGGACCACGTAAGCTTTACATTTTATACGACACATTTTCCAATAGTCTTCCTTCCTAAAGCAAGTTTTATATTTCGTAAGATTTCTTCTAATATAATAAGCTCTTCTCTACTATTCTTTTTTTTCTTTTGTTTTGTGAATGAATTGCATAGAATTTGAATAATCTATCTCAAGGAGCAGATGGAACAATTATGAAAATTTCATGCAATTCCTAAAATGGAAGTTGATGATAATCGCTGTATAACGAAAAAAACTGATGGAATAATTAATTCGTGATTAATTAATATAATAATTATTCGAATATCTATAAATGTTTCCATTAAAGTTTTCAAAAAGGCACATCCGTAAATCAATCAAAACTTAAACAAGCTACATTCACTGAATGTCGCTTCTGAAATGTATCCGAACGAAAGAACCATCGAGACGACGTTCTTGCAGTGGCTCGTTATTTCTTCGAGCGGCAATTTAAACTTCCCATGCGTGCCACATGATTACGCAATAAACTTTCATCAGCCTTTTCAAGAAATGATCGTCAACGCGGTTTAATTACACGTACAAAGTACACGTGAACAGATACCTGTTGCCTGATACCTCAGGCGGGTCAATTAAATCGTGCTACCGGCATGATTCTACGAAAAACATGGCGTTCGCGTAGAATTAACATGATTGAGGGGAAATTATGTAATTACACGATCATAAAATTGAACATGTAAGACTATCGTAATAAAATACAATATTTCATCAAGCTTGACTAATTATAGATAATCTGAGCTAGTTTTATTGAGTTCGTTGTACTTCGTTCTCACGATTTAGGTTAGGTTTAGCGGGAAATTAATATAGCGGTGTCGATAGAGTTGTAGGCATTGTTTGCGAGCATGTATATTGTTTGTTCATGATTATGATGTAAAGAGATTTAAAGAGATTTAAAGACACGTACAATTTTTAATGTAACCTATAATTTGTAAGTTTTTAAGCCACCGTGATACGATACACAAATATCGCCTCATGTATTATTCATCGTCTTCAAAGTAATCTTCGTAAAATATCGCACTTCATTCTCTCTCTCTCTCTCTCTCTCTCTCTCAATATTTTTGAAAATTTATTTTGAGCACTTCTGTTCTTGTAGGCATTTAAGAGTTTTGCTGCGTGCATTTAAAGCATTTACAAGTGCGAATATTTTTGCAAACGATGCCTGTATAGTCTATAACACATGTTAATAAGAGAAAACAGTCAAGGAAAATAAAGAAAGTGACGATAAAATCAGTATACAAAATATAATTAATCGATGCATTTAATACAATCGAAGGTTCAATCAATCACAAGGCAGCTGTAAAACGTAATAACGCTATGATCACAAATGAACATTAGTGAGTACTAGATAAAAATTAATTAGAATTACAAAGTCGAACTGAAGGTTCTTTCGATAATCACAAATAAATAATCAAGGGAAATAGATTTCTTCGATTTTTTTTTGTCGGTCAGCTGATACATTTTGTCTCTTCGGGGACATTGGTGCAAATATCTAAGTTCTTTTTAAAAATTCAATTAGGATTTCAAAAATTACTATGGACGTTATTTTGAATAAGTACTCTTGACTGTATAAAGCCTTTGTATTTTATTATGTTATTGCTATCGACGAATAATAAAAAAGATACAAAACTGGACAATTTTAAGTGAAAATTAAAAATTTAGAAAAATAAAAATAAATCATCTTTATCCGCCCTTAATAGATTCGTCCCTGAAGAGCTGTACCATGATGGCGTCCATAACAAAATACACTTGTTTTCCGCCCAAACTCGCGAACATTCACCAGGTTCCGGTCTATCGAAAACTGAAACTGGTAGAAAGCCGGAATCATCCTCTACTTTCCTTGATGCGTTCAACCGAACACCGACAATTTCCGTCTTTGTTGCTTTTTCGATCAGCCATCTTCCTGTTTCAACGTAAGTCTATACATCGATAGCACTCGGATTTTTTATTAAAACATTAATTTCTCACGATTAATTGGGAAGAGCAGAATTTCTGTATATTTATGTCCTCAAAATTCCTAAAAATTCTGACGTAATTCTGTATTTTAATAGGTTAGATTCGTTTGGAAGATTCCTCCATTATTGTGTATGTGGCGATTAAAATGTCTGCGTAGCCCGATGATGTTTATGGAGAAATCTAGGCAAGCTTAAAAACGGTGAGAAATATTAGATAGTCATTATAGTAACATTGATATTGAACAACTATAGTGGTGGATTGTTTGGAAAGTTTCACTGTGTTCTTTCAAGTTTAAGATGAATTTGAATAAATTCTAGTTGGAGTTTATATTTGATAATTAACTCTTTGCTTGATCATCTTTTCGTAGTACTTGGTCATAAGAGGGACAAATGCTTCATCAAGGTGGCGCCAGGGTTTTAGGCGAGCCAATCTAATTCGCTAACTGCATGAAATTCGATCTATGAAATTTGATCTGGTCTTTGCTTTTCGCTGTCTGCTAAAAAAATTCATGTTAGGAGAAGAGGAGAGGTCTTTCGAAACATGGCTGATTAAGTCAGTAGGCAGCGAAGAATTTTTGAAAGAAAACGTATTTATCGATTAGTCGATAAAATTTTAAATTTCTAAATTTTGAAACTTTTTTAAACTTTTCTACAGACTTTCCAAACAATGTTCAATAATAGTCAGAGTGGTAAAATATATAACAATAACTTTCTAGATCAAAGGCTCGTTAGTTAGAAATCTCCTCATCCACGAATCACTTAGATCCTATGAACCCATAGAAATCCTATAAACCCCAAAAACCCATCATAAGGTTTAGGGTTAGGTAGTATATATTTCCCTAACTTCAATTATGTGATCCATTAACATTAATTAATCATGATATATTGACCATGTAAATGAAAGAAATCCTGGATCTCAGGTCATTTACGTTTTATTGGCGATGTATCGAACATTTTTTTCGATCCTTAACGGCAGCCATGACACACATAAGCGTCCGCGTACATTTTAGGAAACATTGGATTAAAGTAGGTTAGGAGTCGGACATTGGATTTTAAGAAATTAATTAGAGAGCCTATCTCGCATGATTTTTCAAACGCGAGTTATCTCATCTTGACTGAACTTTCGGTATCGCAATGGAATCGCGCGCTTTTGTATTTTCCTGCGCGCTCTGTGCACACCATAATCGAACTATATCGAAATGTCAGTCGATCATGTGAGATGTGTTCGTGGAATGGAAATGGGAAACTCTGTCAGTGTCCTATTTTTATAGTTTCCTCGTTTATTATTTTTCTATTTTGTTAAAAACGGGCTGACTTAGAAAAATAATGACTTTTTAGGTTAAATTTGGAAAATAGGGATTGGGTGGCTTTCGTCGTATGACAATCACAGTGTTTCCCGTTTTCATTTTACAACTTGTTTCTGTACAGAAAGGAATTTTCATAAATGTATAACAGTTTTTTAAATTATACACTTTAAATTAGGGATAGACCCTATTTTAACATTTTCGGTGGTTAAAAGTTTTTGATAAAATGTTCATACATCGATGAAATCCTTTAACATTAAAATATAACGAACAACAACTCTTTCGAATTTCTATTAAACCTAATAGTGTGTAATAATTTATTGATGACAAAGAAATGCTATTGGATCTAAAGTAAATCGAAGAATACAGCGCGATTAAATCTAGCATCAAGTTCAATCAAATTGTAATTTTAAACAAAAGAAATCTGCTATTCTTAAAAACTTATTTGACCGGTAATCGATAACGTTTCAATTTATTGAAAATTTAATGTAAAGACCAATATCAAAGGAAGCTACCAAATATGTAACTCCTTTCTGCACAGAAGAATACAACGGTAGTGAAAGTTAGGAGAAACGATCAAGCACACGTCCCAATTACACTCGAACGTCTTTTGAACTAATTGACCTCGCATTGGTCAGAAAAAGAAGAAAAAGGGAAAAAGGAATCGTATAATATTAACTCAGTCGCTAGAAACGGCTATGTACACTTCTCGTATTAGACGAGTATAACCTAGTCGGTATATCGCTAATTCTAAATAAGGACAACAAATCTTTCTCGTTCTCTCTCATTTTCTTTCTATCTCTGAACGCTAGAGCCTTTAGTAATGCATATCACAGTTACAAAAATTCAACATTTCTCGCTACTTGGCAATCTCTTTCCCCCCTGTATGCAGTATCAAATCGTTTTTATACACATGTACATTTACAGTAGCTCGTCAAGACATTCGAACACTCGTAGAAATCTTGCTATATATATTATGTAATAATATGTATAAATTTCATTAGCATTGTAATGAGACAGGAAATTGGTTCGAAAATCATTACGAACTTGACCAACATAATCACGATTTCTCATTATAAGGCTAATAAAATTTCAAAATTATGCAGGGCGAGACGGTAAACATAGTACAATCGAGCAGGGGCTGATTCTACATGAAAAAATAAGTCGAAAATATAGAATACAATTTTTTCATGCGGTGCTTCGTTTCCGAAAAAATCAAGTTTGAAAATTTGTCGGGTGTACTTTAACTTGGCCACATACAGCACAGGTATGAGTAAATAATCAATACGAGATTATTATACACGCGGGAATACGTCAAAACTTTTCCGTTCAATGCCTCATTTCCAAGAAAATAATGTTTGAATACGTTTACTTGAAAACGAATTGGTCTGGCGTGTACGCGAGCACGCGAGCACGCGTGACACAGTTTCTAATTTATTTTTCTCGGAACTGCAGCTTCCTATGAAAACAATCATATTCTTCATTTTTGCCTTATTTTCAAATGCAATTTAAAGCCCGATAAATGTCGATTATTTATCCTTGTTCAGACCGGAATTGAAACTTACTTACCAAATTTTTCAAACTCGATTTTCTCGAAAAAGAAAAATGAAGAAATGTTATCCCGAGATTTTTCCTTATTTCTTTTCACGTAGAATGACCCCTTGCTCGATTCTACTATGATTACCTAACCCCAATCTAAACCCAACCTAACCGCTGCACCCCCTATATAGCATATATAATATATATATATCAAAGTTTTCTACGATAGGTATGCAAACACTTTCGTGAGTCACTGTATTTCTATCGAACTCGAACGCTTTCGTCAGCCACGATTGCATTGCTTTTACTCGACAACCATGTGTACGTTTAAGGCTAGAACTATGCCAGATCAGAGACAGTTTTTGCTCCAACTGGCAGCTAAGCTGGCTTTGTGTGTCGATCATGCAATTCGAATTGACAGAACGTTGCTTGCACAGAATTGTGCCCCTCGACAATTCTCTATGTGCTTCTGGTTTTGGTCAGTTGGACCCGAAGCTCTTTGCAATGATAGTTGGTCCTTGCTAAACCCTTAAAACTTGTTATACAGTAGAATCTTCATTTATTCAAACATATAAAATAATATTAACACGATGACGATTGGTGGAGCGACACTAGCGCCGTGAGAGCGTCAACTACATTTTACTTAATTTTAGAGTTTGCCTCGTTTCAATCCGCATATCGTGTTTCACGTACAAAGATCACGACTGGGTCATTCTCAGGAGGGCACATTCATTAATTTCATAAATTGAAATGTACAGATAAGTGTCCATGTTTAAATTTATCTTAGAATTGACTTCTATTTATACAATTTTCTTGCAATGCAAATCTACAAAAACTTGTAGTTGTTTAGTTGGCGGACCAAACGAAACTTAGATCGTCAAAAAATATAATCTTTAAAGAAATGACGTGTCCTTTGTTTATTCACCACCGGTTAATAAATTATGGTACAAGAAGGGAATTATGCCTTGTTTGAACGACAGAAACTAAAGCGTAATTTGTTAAATTATTTTAAACGAAATTATTGTGCAAGAGAGTGCAAGAATTGCCAAGCTAAAATTCTTCTTTTCTAACAGAATGATTTAATTGTTCTTGCGACAAATGAATTTTTCGTCTAGTCATCGGTGACACCATCAATTGCAATTTATCTGCGATTTTCTTGTGGAATTCGATCATAAAAGGTCAGGCGCTTGCAAGCACTTTCACAGTGATACTGTCATAAATATTCATGAAACAGCAAACATGGAAGAGTTCTCATTTTTTTTCACGGAATTGACAGAGCTTATATGGAACACACATGGCTTTTCTGTGAGATTTACTTGCGGTCACGTAAATCCATTTGCACACAAGCATTTGTTGATGAGAAGAGCTTCAGATTCCAACTGAAATGGTCGAATATAGTAACCGTTTAATTCTTATGACCACTTTATTCATTTATGGTGCAAATATAGAAAGATGTGTTTTTGTTTGTTCTTTGAAGAATGTTTATACAAATTGCTTAGGTAAATATTTAAATTCCAATTGTTCATGCAAATAATTTTCCTTACTTTCATAGATCTTGTCTAAATTCAATTTAGTTCAATTTGTAATCATCAATTAGTATAAAAATTTAAGAAACATTCTATAATTCTAGTGCTTTGAGAGAGGTGGAGATTGGTTTTAAAATATCTTAATTTTAGATTGCAGCTTTAGAAAATTATTTTCTCTTTGTTTCAGTTATTACTTTAACTACTGTAACGAACATCTTACTTTTCATATTCTCTATATTTTTGCATATTAGATACAGCGTGTGAGTTTTTTAATTTTCCATAAATGCATAAACATTCACAATCTTAGGAAGACTCTCTTTATAAATAAAGATACAAATCTTTTTTACTAGCTTCACTAAGCTTAAATCCTCTTAAAAATACAGGACTTATTAGAATACTTGATTTATTCAAAATATGGAAGAATACTTTCACGGTATGAAAATTACACCATAAATGAATAACATGTCCATAAATTCACTGAACCTTTTTTTATACAAACCAGGAATACTTTTACATAAAAAAAATCTTGAGTATTCTAATATAAAGAGTATCGATTTATATAATACTTCAGAAATTAATTAAATTTTCCTCCTTTACGAAAATTACTCATTTAAAAAATCACTGCTGTACGATACTTTTACAGAATAAAATAAACAATATATAAATCATTCATATACCTTCTGTTTGATAAGAAGCACATATCCTAAAAACTATGTGACTCGAACATTCTCAAAAAAAAAAAAAAGAAGAAGAAAGAAGAAGAAGAAGAAGGAGAAGGAAAGAAACTTACTTTCATCCCCAGCCATCTTTCTTGTCGTAAAGCATTCTGCGCCGATGTTGCAGTTACAGGCTGGCCCAACAGTAACAATTTTATTTTCTACTTTCGGAGACACGATTCGCTACGGTAGCTCACGCAATTTTTCTTTATTTCTTTTCTAATTTCTGGAATGCAACTTGTGCTCCTTCATTTTTACCGAATTATAAAATTAGAGGGGAGTAAAAATAAAAGAGAAAAGAAGTAGAAAAATATCAATACTCATTCCCTTCGGGGAAATTATTTTATAATCTTTCATAGAGCCTCGAAAAATTTTAAATATCCTATCTATCTCATAATTATAAAACCAGCCCGAGGATGTTCATATTATTTCTGTTTCATATAATATTTCTACAAATTCGTAAAAATAATTTTAAAAATAAGATTCCGGTAGAAAATTGTTCCTTTTTTTTCTATTAGATAATACAAAGTGCACGAATTAATAATAAAAAGGAGTAATAAAGACAGTAAACGGTTTAATATTATAAAATGTGAAATTTATAGAATTTGGAATTTTAGGGTGGCTTTACGTTTATGAGACGCAGTATCATAGTCTTAAGAAGATGTCTTTTTCAGCAGACAATTAATTATACTCGGAGCCCGTAGCCTCGTTTTACGCATTGTATGGCTATCGTTTATAAATACATATACCTATATTTACTGCTATAGTTACTTTACAATATCTTCAATAAGAGCGCGCTCGCTTTTAATATCTGGCTTCATTTGACCTGATCTAACAAAAGGGAAGCCGCTAAATCTACATCGTATTCAGTCTGCTTCAGAGCACCCTCGCACTGTTGTCGATCTGCCAAGCCCAATCTGAAATTACAATAATTGATTACGTCATTTTCGGAACGTTCAGCTTCGTTGCACAATTTGAAAACCCATGATATTTTGTCGCAATAGGTTAGTGAACGATCGTTAATCCATTAACGTAGAAATTTTATCGAAAAAGGGCTTTTTGATTAATTTATATAATTGAACCCCGCATTATGGCTATGAGAAGAAATGCGAAGGTTTTACAGGACAATGATAAAGTCTTTCCTTGCCCATGGTAATCTTCTTTATGAAATTGACATAACCTATATTTATTTTGTGTCATCGAGTGGGTCCTTAATGTCCTTAAAAATTGCAGCCGGTTTTTCAATTATGGCTGCACTAAATTCACAAATGTAGTGCTTTCACAATACATAAATTTGTAGTTTCTAAAACGCACAAATCGATTTCGAACTTTTGGATATCTATTTGGAGAAATTTCCGGAGATTTACAAATAGATAGCAATCAAAGCATTTTTTTTATATCTTGTTCGATAAAATTTCACGAATTCTACGATTGAATAAAAATCGAAAGTATCTTTTATATGTAGTCGGAATATATACTCGAAAGATGTTGACATCAACGTGATAATTGGTTAAAAAGTGAAAGGAATATTAAACAGTACTTTCTCAGAGAAAAGATAGACGTGCAGAAATTCTAACCTTTCTTTTCGAAACGTTACGATCTGTTTGAATATACAGAATACCGGAAATTATGTAAATAACTCGATTAATGAAATATATATAATTTTTAATTTATACGAATTAAATATAATAAGGAATCATATGCATAAAGTGGATTATGGATGACATTCAAGGAATAGAAGCTACTCTTATATCCAAGATCAATTAAAAAAGAAAACACGCTGAGTCTGTCTTCGACCTACAAGACACTAAGACTGCTGACCACAAACTACGTATAATGTTTCAATGTCTTGCTTTAGAATAACACGATATATAAATCCATGAGAAAACCATGAAACGAGGAGTTAAAGGAAGGAAAACGACAGATAAAATATTGCAATTTTACTAATACCAATTTCAGAATCCAAAAGATAATAAAAATTGTACTAACTTAACCCAAATTTAACTTAAAATTGTCCCACGTTTAATTAACTCTTTGCCATACTATTTAACTCGGAAGAATCGAAAACCCAAACGTTGCGCTCGAATGGTCAGGGAAAGAGCCGAAGCGACGGACACAGAGCATCGGAACTTGAAACATGAGATCGTGCGACTGAGTGCGTAGATAGCCGCGCCCGTGTTTAAAAAAAAGACACCATTCGATACATTCATACTTGACCCGAGTGAGACTCGTGATATTCACGTTTAATATGAAATTAGACCATGAGCCTCGTGATATTCAGGTTTGGCTCAAAATTCTCATCACGACTCAGACTTGTAACAGTATGGCAAGGGGTTAAAATTTAATGCAAACCTAACCCTAGCCAGAAAATAATAAAGATTGTACAGATTCGAAAAAATCCTTCAGATTCGCATCTCTCGAAGTTCTCTTCCCATTCATTTCCTCAAATTCGCAAAACCATCTAACCAATAATTCAAATTAATTTCAAACTTACCTAAAAAGGGATTCGATCTTCGCCTGCCTGTCTTTCAGGATCTGTTTGGCCGCTTGATTGGTGTCCCAGCCAGTTGCCTGTAGCGCGGTGAGTATTTCCTGTTGTGATGCATCAGCTGCCTCTCTCTGCACCTTCATTACTTTGTTCGCTCGAAATTCATCGTTGAGGGACATGACCAGCTGTTGAGAGGCCGCGGTCAATGGGGGGCTGACACCAGAGGGGTACGCGGATGTGGAGGGGGCTAATTGAGTATTAACGACCGTCTCTGTCATCTGAGGAGGCAGACATCTCGTCGAGGATGCTTGCAGCGTCATGGCGCCCTCTTGAGGCTGGTTAGTGTGCGTGAGCTGGAGTAGATTGGGACTGTTAGCCAAATTGCTAGCTAAATTGGACTTCATTGCAGTCTGGCCTTGTCCAAGATCGTTTTGAACCGATTTCATGGGACTCCACGTTGCTGGAGGCGGAGGATTGTATACCGGAGGCTGCTTCAGATGAGGACTAAAGTCACAGGGATGACCTTGACCAAAAATATTCCTCGTAGACTGACCAGAACGAGCCTGGGAGCTGGCTGCAGCTCCCTCCAAGTAGTGACTATGACTTAGATTGCTGGCTGAATCACCTGCACCCGACGTACTAGCTGCATAATAGTTCCTTAGAATATTCTGCTGCACTGTCTTGTTGTATAGCGTGTTAAACTCGTTTTGAGACAGTTGGTCTAGGTTTGGTACAGTCTGTTTCAACTCTGCGTACACTTGTTCCGAAAACACCACATTTGGAGGCTTTGAAACGTTACTGGAGTGTGCTTGGTGAAGATCATTTTGAATCTGCGTTATCCCATGACTGCCAGTTGGTAATGTGGGATTTGGAAAGTGGCTAGCCTGGTTTGCCGTCGGTAGCGAGTTCTGTGCGTGGTTAAACGTTGGCTTGGACACATTGCTAGGAGCTATTTGCAACAGATTCAGATTACCCTGAGCAGTACTATAGGCACTATGCTGCTGAGCTTGAGACTGCTGCCAGATTTGACCCACCATCTGTTCTGTTGCCGTTTCTAAGCGTTGTTCAGGCTGCGACCTGGGAGGCTGCTGTATGTTCGTACTTTTCGATGGCCACGAATTCTGAACCTTGCTAGGTAGATTGGTGCTTCTATAGTCCATCTGAGGAGACTTACGTTTGATAGTCTGAGGTGGAGGCCTTAATGCTGGAATTGTACTATCTTGTAATTTATTAACAGACGCATACGGATCAGACGAATCTGGATTCTGTTGGCTGGTGATCATGTTCTTGCTCGCTTCCTTCTCACCTAAATGCTTCTCCAGCTCAGCTAGGAAAGTAGGGTCCAACTTTTTAGGAGAAACGTTGCAAGAATTAATTGTTAGCTCATTCAAACTTTGGGCCAAGTCGTGATTCGATTTTGGTTTCGGAGGACTCTCGTTGGGAGCCACAGGTGGAGGAGGAGGCGCATCGGAGGTCTGCAAGTTCCGACTAGAGACATTCACGTATGTCTGCGCTTCACTTTGTATATCCTCGGGCCAGTTAGACCAATTTGCCATAGGTGGACTAGGCTTATCGATCTCACTATAGTGATTCTGACTATATGCATTATTTTCCTCCGTGTCCACGTTCACGTTCAGATTGATACTATCATTTCTACTCTCCTTGCTCAGATTAAGGGAATAATGGTTCACATCTGAGCCGGATTCTGGTGTGAAATAATTTGTACTGTCCTGGCTGCTACCGCCAACGTCCTGATTTTGTACGTTTCCATACGTTTGTGTCTTGAAATACCTACTACTCACGTCGGAGGGAACGTGACTGTAATATCTCGAATGAGGCAGCTTCATAAATACCGAGGAAGTATCGAACGGATCTGAATAAGCCGGGTCGACGTTGCCAGGGAAGTTGGCATAAGTTCGAGGATCCTCGTCCTGCCAACTCGTCTGTTGTTGCCGTTCCAAATCGTCAATAGGCTCGTCAAGGATATTGACGACTCGTCGACAGGCAGTGTCCGATTGCGCCTCACTCGTGTTCACCATCTCCTCTGGAGACAGATCTATCAAACTGCCCTCCTGACTGCTACTAGGAACAGAGGCGTTCAACGTTTTCACAGGACTAGCTCCGATATCATTCTGTAATTTTGTATAATTAAACTGTTTTCGCGATCTTGGTGTACCGCAGTATTTATCCTTCACGAGACTATCTGGAGGAACAGTTACTCCAACGACGTCAGGTGGCTCCATAGGATTTCGAAGATACACGTCGTCGATGTAAATAGGACTACCCCAACTTTTACCAAACGGTGCACCATGACCAGTATGGATAAAAGAATTCTCCAACGGCTTGCTGATGTCCTCACGCTGTTTTCGTCTCATAGGATCGACAAAACAACGAGGGAAAAGCCCAATTTGAAAACTTCGCTGGTTCTGACCCTTCCACCAATAATTCTCCGGCCGTCCGTCTAAAATGACTATCTGATCACCCTGCTCTATGGTCATTTTGCCAGCCATCGTGAAGTGACTGATCGCTTTCATCACAGTTGGGACCATTCCTGTGAGAGAAGATTTTAGAGAAGCGAAGGTTGGTCGCTCTGATGGCTCCCGAGCCCAGCAACGAAGCATTAATTGGTACATATCTGGTGGTGTTGCTTCTGGTTCGTGTAATCGTTCACCATCCTTGTCTATTTTTCGAAGAATTTCTGATCCTTTTAAACCTATCCACGGCTCTTCACCAAACGTTAACATTTCCCACAATGTCACACCAAACATCCACACATCTGACGCGTGACTGAATTTACGCGCTTTTAAAGATTCTGGAGCACACCAAGGAAACGGCACTTTTTTATGTTCAGTCATCACATAACAGTCTTCTTGTTGCGGCAGTGCTCGCATTAGGCCAAAATCACCGATCTTCACTTTGTCCACTGAACTTAGAAGAACGTTCCTACAAGCTAAGTCGCGGTGCAGAAAACGTTTCGCTTCTAAGTATGCCATACCCGTGACCACTTGCAAAGCGTAGTTACACAACGTTAATACTGAAATTTGACTGCACTGTTTTCGCAGATAATCGAGCAGGGCTCCCAGAGGGGCTAGTTCTGTCACCATCATCATCGGTTGTGATAACACTACTCCATATAACCTGGAAAAAAATGTATTTATTTAATTAATATTGTCAAATTAATTTACTTTATTGGTAGACTGTGAATTTTTATGCATTTATTAAACATTTGTAGCGGCCCATGGCTGCAAAGAAAGTTCCAGGGTTGAAGCACGTGCGTTGGCCACATGGCCCGCGAAACGGCGTCCGAGGACAGGACGTCGTAAAAGAATAAATCCTGGGACTTACTAAAAAACCTTCGAAGATAAAATTTATTGTTTTATTGCCTACGGGGTTTTCCATCCCCACCTCGGAAGGAAACTCTCTTTCGAGGACCTCGGTACTCTGTAAAAAGGGAAACGAGGAAAAGCTCGGGATAGTCGTTCATAGTCGTTGATGGCATTTCATAGGAGTTCACGTCGCAAGTTAGTCGCTGGTAGTCACACGGTTAGTTCGTAGCGAGTCTGTATCGAGTTTGTATCAATTCTGTATCGACATCGTCTGAGCTCGATGTGCATCACGTTACGATCTAAAACGATGCGCACTCGACATTGAAATAAACATTGTTCAAGTTAAACACCGGACTACTTTAATAACACTCAACACGTCCTACACCTCAAATTTAATATATAAAATATTTCAAGTATAGCACTCATTATAAACAAATCTTTGTCTAGGTTCTATTTTTTTAATTATGTTTATAAAAACATTAATCTACATAAGAATCCACAGTCTATTTTCAAAGATATGTACCTAATGAGATTGTGATGATCCAATGTGTGCATTGCTTGAACTTCTGCCACAAAATCTTCAATAACATTTGGCTGAGTCAGGGCATCCGCCTTCAGAACTTTTACAGCAACTGGTAATATCCTACCAGAAGGAGAAGTCCATTGTCCACGTCTCACTACACCAAAACTACCATCACCTAGTTTATCAGACAGTGTCACATCTTTATCTTGAATGAGACATGTTAGCACTGAGGAACCTTCAACTGGTTGAGAAGATCTTTTATTGCTTTTTGTGCTACTCCCAGGCCTGATCTTGGTCATCAAGCTTTTCTTCCATTGTGTAGTCCTCTTTTTCTTCACTGCTTCTAGTAATCTTCTAATACCTGGCTTTCCTAATCCTATCTGTTCAAGATCTTCCGGTTGTACATGATCAAAGTGGTGTAGTCGAGTGACTTGTAGGTCATCTCTTATTCTGGTGAAAAACTGTGAAAGTTGAACATCGTGCAACAGTTCTTGCAGCCATTCTGTACCCTCATCATCTGCCATGTTCAATTATTCTAGTACCCTGAAAGGAAGATAAATGAATTATAGTGTTTGTTTATGTCAATACACAAAGAATAAATAAACTTGAACATAAAATTGGATATAATTACCATAATTGGCACATAAAAAATAAAGGAAAGAGACATAGTACAAGGAAATGATTTATTTATTCATAAATTACAATATTAATACAAGGATCAATTCAGTGGTATGAAAAAAACAATTACTCAATAATGTTAAGTTGGTTTATTTTTATTTCCACACAATGCATACACAGAAGACAATTAGTAACAGAGGCTTACGTAGGTATATAGAATGATACAAATATATTATTTATCATTCATTTTTGCCTCTCCTTAAACAGGAAATGAGATAATGTTTAGTCGCAAGGAGAAGAGTTGCTGGCACATGCCATGCCATGCATTGCTTTGTGCGTACAAAAAAGCCTGGCATAAATAGTAGATCACACCAGACGTACCAGAGTAGTACTTTTACGATGGTGAGCTTTCATGCAGGATAGGAAAGAATCTCAATCATGCAAGATGTATATTCTCTGCCTTTCTAAACTATTTTTAAAAATAATTCAAGGCTATGATAGGTCAGAAATAAAACCACTAGGGCCCTCTTGCAAAATTATTTACTAATTGATATGTTATAAATTTCTATTGCAATCTTATATTGAATAGGACAATCAGCTGGTACTTGTAGAATATTAATTACTTCATTACCAAATTTATTATCGGTATACAAACCTTTTTAAAAAGAATAATTTATAACATTTCATTAATAATATTAGTAAATGTACACAAAAGAGCTCATGTAATTAATTTCAAAATAAAAATAAGAAGGAAAAATGCGTTTAAAGAAAATGCGAACTACAACAAATTAAAAAAAAAGAGATTAAGCGCGTCGATTAAAGTAGAAACGTGTTAGATTCTCAAAGATAAGAAAAGAGAAAAATGAGATAAGTGGATATGGTCCTGAGGGGGTAAAAACATCGATTACCTTTCGATGGAGGAAAACAGTTTGGAGAGCAGTTAGATTTCCATTCCGCGAGCGCGTATGTTCGTCGGAACGTGAATCTGTTTACCGTCACTCGTTGCATGTGCAATGCGGGGAAATCCTATATGAAATTGGACAGCGGCGAAATTTGAGCGGAATCATTGCCACTCGAGCATCCTCGGCATTTTTCTCCCTCTCTGTTTCTCGCTGTCTCTCTCCCTCTCTTGCCCCCTACCAGGCTGTTGTTGCACCGCAAACGAAACGCACACGATGAGATGCACGCACGATCAAAGAGGAAGGCGGTCAGAAAGCGGCGAAGAGCCCGCGACAACGTTCGCTTCGTCGGAATTCCGATTGCACGACGTCCAACAGACTTTCACCGTATGAATTTCTCACGCAGCGCATTGTTATGTACTCGACCGACTCCGTACGGTTTAACCTAAAACATGCGCGCGATTTTTCCCACTTGGACCGAGACGTTTTTTAAACGAAAAGATCGACACGAGTTTTGGTGCCCGCTATATATTGTATACATCGTACTTCCTCTTATTTGACGGATTTTCGAATTGAAATTCACGTTCGAAGAAGGAACGAGCAACCTATCTACCTGACAAAACACAGGGTCGCCTACTGCCATGGAACATGCAACGATGCAACAAAGTTCTCGTTGACGAGATGGCGCCATGTATCACGTTGCAGAAATCGATCCACTAAATTACACACCAGAATGTTTGATATTTTGATTAAGAAGTTTGCACGAGATTTTGTAAATGATTTTGGTTTATAGAATTTATAGAGAAGTGGAAGATTATTTGGAAATTTTGTGGAAATTTTTGGAAGTGAAGTTTACAGACACTTTCAGAGTAAGGAAAGTTACTAGATACAGCATCGTGGTGCTATAACACGAAGGGCGCGCGAATGTTCAAATACTTGCGTTGATTATAGGGTGTTTAATCTTATCTTAAAACTATTTTTGTTTTTCATTTACAGCGTGTGTGATATATCTTTGTAAATTTTCTCTTTTTTTATCTTTTATTTATATGATAGCAGGAGAATGGCAGAAATGTACAAACATGTTATTTTTCTATAGTAAAAAATTACATAATTTACGGATAATGGCGTTTAAATTACTGTGAAAAAGATTCGAGACTTTAAAAGGAAAGTATATAAATTAAATTTTAGTTTTGTTGAAAAATTAAAGTTATAGCGTAAAGAATATAAAAATATGATATTGATGATTTTCATGAACATAATATAGTATAAAATTTGCGATAAGTAAATTGTCACTGGAAATTATATTTTATTAATGAATGATTCTTAATGAATATTGTATATTTATTTTTGTTTATTGTAAACTTACCTCAATTAGCCATTGTTTTAGTGGTTTAATATCAAGAGAAATTGGATAACTGGTACTACGTTATATTATTAGACTTTAATATTAACCCATTTTCTCAAGGAAAACTTGGACATATATACATCGATAGAGATAACAAACTTATCAGTAATAATATGCGCAAAAGCATTGAGTAGATAAATTTCACGGAATATATTGAAGCTAAGACGTAAAACTCCTACTATTTCTAATGACAACAAAATTAAAGATGTTTTGAGAATTTTTAAAGACTTCAGTTCGTTCGAAGATTTGTTTTATATCTGTGTAAGTTGAGAAGAAATTTTTTACTTTTGAAGGATATTGGCACAATGTTTCAACAGGACGTTTCAGAAACACTGCATGCACAAGAGTATTTCCTTCTTTTAGTAACGCATCACAAACATCAGAATTGTTCAGAAAAAGAATAAGAGGGACAAGATAAAAACTACAATTAAAAGGATCAAAATTTGTAATATGGTTATCAAATTTTTATTAATCTAGCAAAAGTAAAGTCGAGGAAAAAAGTATTGTTAAGCGTGATGATAGTAATTAATTAATATAACAAATACAATTGTGTGCCAATAATTTTAGTTAAAACCTAACCCCCTCGCTGTATACATATAGAATTACATAGTATTGTAGAATACATCAATAAAAATATAATTCATGTAATAATAAATATTATTCAAATATTATTAATTTTTAATGTGTTATCGTGCAATAAACACACTCAAAGGGACAAATAGAATGGATTCAAGCGGGAAAATAATACGTACCACATTTTTGACCCGAAGATCCGGTGCACGGGCCACGAATGGTAACAATGCTAATTACTAAGGTGATAATTATCGTTATTGTGTCACCCACCCACATCGGTCGTGTGCCATGAACGAGTCCCTCTCTCGCATTTTAACCATCAGACAAGTCGACCGCCTTTTGCGTATGCCATAATGAATTCATGGCGCGTCCCGACGTTGCGTCACCCCTGTTCAATAATTCAAAAACAGGTTGCAAATTCGTTCCACCGTTTAAAAAACGTCTCAACACCGCTTGCGTCTCTCTGCATGCAAGATGAAATCTTGCATACATTATTATACCTGTGTCTTTTTCACGCCGAACCTAACCTTATTTTGAGCCACGCTGCAGCAAGGAAACTTATCCTAGCACCTTGAAACTTATTACAGCGCCTCGTAGCTTTAATGGACTGGAATTTACAAGAATGGAATATACAAATTTGGAATTTTCCATTTTATTAATTGGAATTCTATTTTTGTTAATTATATCTCACAATGTATTAGATTTCAGTCGTTTTATCGATACGAAAATAGTAAATTACATATTTGCGGGGGACTTATATCTTAATTATTCATTTTAACGTTGAGAAAACAGGGGAAGAAAAATAAAGGGACAATAAAATGGTTGAATTAATTATGTATTACAGATATTCTGGATATTAAATCGAAGAAAATGTTTATTCAGGATATTGATTGAAATAAACATTTAATTCTTTTCATGATAAATGACATTTTTTTACTGAAATTTAGTATGAAGTTGTTAGATTGTAAATAGTTTGGAAATTATAGGCTCGTATATATGATTTCTTAAGATTGCGATAATGACGTGAATTCACAATGACGGCGCATGCTTGATATCGACTTGTACCAGCAACAGCTTCGTGAAACGCAGTCACAGCCGCAGCCGTAACAGCAACAGAGAATGACCACATAAATGGAGAGACAAATAGAAACAGTTTTGCTGGTAAGGCATCTCAAGAAGAATCTTTCAACAACTCTTCAAGCTTCTTTTTCTAATTTATCGTACACGCAATTCTCAATTTATTTCAATTATAATCGTCAGCCCCTTCGTCCGAATGAAACAATCAATTATTTTTAACACGTTATTTTATATCCATCTATTTCTTAATTTTACAACTCAAGCTGTCCTAAATATTACAAATTTCAATTCCCAATCTTTATTTTACATTGATATTTTCGTCCTTTGTATAAATTATATTATCAATAATTTTTCAACTTTGAAAATAATAACTTTTAAAGTAGTTCGTTGAATTTACCCTTTCAGTTCCGTGAACGAGTAAATCAAAGCCACGTCGTTGAAATCAAACATCATAAAATTCCACGCCCCAATTCGCACATTTCCTCTAAATGATTCCATTAACAATGCTTCAGAAAACTACAAATTCATCGAACGAAACAAATTTCCAGACATTCTCGATTCCCTGCAGCAAGTTCGCCAGCTATTTTAAGATCTTGCAAAGATGTATATATATTTTGAAAACGTTCAAAAACGTGCAACGTGTCCGCGAAGAAAAGATAGAAAAGGTGCGCCGTCGATTCGCGCAGTCGCGCCGAAATTCTATCGGTAGTCCAACATTGACCGTCGTCCGTGTTCGCGTTTTTTTCCCGGCCTTCCGCCCGGAAAAATAGCCTGTTTATTTTTTAGAAAAAAAAAAAAATTAGCGAAGACCTAAAAATAGTTGCACCGTCACTAAGAAAAGAAAAGTACAAAGATTATTTTCTATCGTCGAAATTTATTTGATAGAAATTACGAAATATACGAGGACTATCGTCAATTACGATCAAAATTGTAAAATTATTAAAATTGTTGTAAAATACCGATTCGACATGTTCGTGAAACGAGATAAATCTGGAAGTTGGAAAAAATTTGCTATTGTTGTTGAACAGCGGTAGTTTGTTTGTTTTCTACGCAGTTTCAAGCGGATATTTCGAAAGGTGTAAATTAATTTGTTCGTTCTCGTGTTTAATGGACATCGAAGTGTTGATTGATGCTTGGACAACGCGTTGAATTCGCGATGCCGCTTGTTGCATCATGATATCGTGTAAACAATTGGAAATGCTCACGAGAGTGGCACTCAGCATGCCACCCTCCCGTTTAGCTGCTTGAATTTCACAGTGGAGGCACTTCGGAACGTTTTCGACGACTAATCACTTGACATACACACGGAGTATGGTCGAGAGGTTAAATTCACGTGAAAAAACAACCTTCTTTGGTATAATATACGTACGTACGTATGTACGTTATTACAGTTTATTAATAATTCGTTTAACATGAAAGTAGAGACAATTCTCGTCGATTTATGATCATCGCAATTCAATATATTGTATTAATTTTAATATGATATTAATTGAGAATGATATAAAATATGAATGAACATTTTATTCCAAATTTTCTGTCTCCTAGTGTTTTTCAGAAAATTCGATTTCACGTGCCTCTTTTTATAAATTTAATAATAAATAATTATCATCCAAAAAATTCTCTTCGTTATTTTCTATATTATCCTTTTACTATCTATTTTCTTTCTTTACAAAAATGAGATTGAATGGATCAAACTATGATCAGTATGGCTCAGAATCGTTAAAACAGATCACGGAATTTTTTGCAAAAAAAGATATTTTAAATCTGACAAATTTGATCTTAAATGTAATAAATCCACCCTCTGTAATTATTCAGTTAATTTTATCCCGAAAATGAAACTACGCGAAAGAGGATGTTAATTGCATATTTATTATTTTGCAAATAAAATATTTGTGGCGTAAAATTTCCCAGCTTGTTCAACCACTTAACTGGAGGCGCAACCGCGCCTCGATTTTGCGGGGGCAAAGTGCATCGCAAATATTCATCAATAACGCGGTTAACCTGATCAACCGCTTGTTGAATGCATCTTGAATTAGCAAGTAGCTTTTAACACCATCTGGCACACGACATCTCTCCCATTTTGTTTTCGATAAACCCAGACAATTCAAAAATTTAATCAAACCATTTTTAATACACTGTACACAGGACTATAAATAGAAAATTATCCTGTAAATGTATAAAAATTGTCAAACAGTGTTTTAAACGAAAACTTATTAACAAAAGTTTTAATAAATATATGTATATAATTTTCGAATAACAAAGAAGTGTGTCGCTATTAGATTGTTTCAGTGAGATAAGTATGGCGAAAAGGGCCATAGATTCCAGAGGGTTTAATAGTTGAACAAACCCGCCATTCCGCAGGTTTTCTCGGACTAAAAATTGTATTATTTATCTATATCAGATTTTTCGAGATTCGTCGTACATTTTTGATGCTCTAAACAGTTTTTTTTTCTTTTTTATGAATAACTTGAACTTATATTTCGCTTGAAAATAAAATATGAAAGTAAACTTTTTCCAGTATAAATCGACAGTAGAAAGAGGACGGAGAGAAGAAAGAAAAGCAGAAAATACTAAA
Source organism: Bombus pyrosoma (assembly GCF_014825855.1). Classification (NCBI taxonomy): domain Eukaryota; kingdom Metazoa; phylum Arthropoda; class Insecta; order Hymenoptera; family Apidae; genus Bombus; species Bombus pyrosoma. The sequence continues at coordinate 6,517,705 of NC_057785.1, read as the reverse complement.
ATACTTGGGAGATACTTAGGCTACTCTAAAATAACCATACTTCGTATCACATGAATTGATATAAACTAGATTTATTAATAGAAAAACCGAGATATCGATCGATGCTAAAGCTGCATGGACAGCATCTTCATTTTGCAACTAACATCAAATTAATTATTCATATATTAGCAGCCTCCTCGATATCCTCGTTGAGAAAATTGTCCAAACTAACTCTTATACGATTAATAGTACAAAAAAAAAAAAAATAATTTTGATTATTAAAAAAAAAAAAAGAAGATTGTCAGTATAGTTTAAATGGGCCATTAGAAATTATATTTATAGTAACAAATTTGTTATTTATTTACAGACTATTTTGTCGAGAGGTGAACGTCATTTTCCGTAAGGAACCAAAAAAAAATTGGCAACGCGAAAATGTCCCGAACGATGGGCAGGGAAGGGGGGTGGAACGTGGAGGAGGGTGAATTTGTGGAGCAAGCGAACGACGATGTCGATGTACGCACCCCTCTGATCAGCGATCCGTGTCACCCCAGGTAAAACGGTTGCAGATACTTGAGAAACATTGATACCACGTTCCATGGACGATTATTTGAATATCGAATGAAAAACGGCTACCATTTCATTGATACGGTAGAATGGGGTGTAGTTAGATTTATCATTTAGTTGGTTTTATTATTATATGTAATATATATGCATATATATATATCTTTACTGTTTTCTTAAAAATTTTTTTATTAGTGTTTCGATATATTGTTACATATAACGTGGACTGAAAATCATTTTTTAAATAAATAAATCGTATTAATAGAAACTATGAGTTAGAAATTATCACACGAGTTAGCAATCACGAATCAACAAGTAGGAGAACCCAAAATAATAAGAATAACAAAGAATAATAAGTGACGTTAACAAAAGACAGTCATTCAGGAATCTGATTAATCGCAAAACTACCAGAAAAATCAATAAAATCAAGAATTACAAATTCTATAGATTTCTCACAAAAGAGAAACCAAGCAGGCAAAGTTAGAGACAAGAGGGCAATTAGACAATGATGAAAACTATCATTTACAAATACCATAGGGACCATACATAACCTAGCACGAAAATCATAAAAGTCACGAACCATCAAAAACTAACAAGAAATCCTATAAACTCCTCAGAAAAGGCGACGGTGTGCCCAGAATCCCCACCCCTGTCGCCTGACTCTCGTTGTAAACAAAATCGAGGGTTGAGGGTGAGGAAGAGGGCGAGTGGAGGGGGCAGGTACAACGGAGGTGGTGCGAGAGTGCTAGGTGTCGGTGGTACTCGTCAGTAGCACAGCGGTCACAGATCCTTTCGGAACAGAAAAGCTGTCCGACCTGAGCCAACCAATTAATCCTCGGCTTCTCTTCGTCATCCTGACGATGGACTGGCAATTGACCATCAACATCTTCATCGATCAAAACCGATAAACAAAAAAAGACATCGTCGTTCAAGATCTTCCTCTCCATCGGCCGATAAGGAATAGGGGAAATTCCACAATCGTAAAGTAATATCATAAAAGTGTAAACAAGAGTCTTCTGATAAAGTGATCGATCGTTAGCCTTCTCTGTTTTGAGTGTTGAATACAAAGATAAACAAGTTGAAACAATAAAGAAGGTTCGAAAGGGTGGTCGTTGAGCAACGATCAATGGTCGATTGGCTGCGGCAGATCGAGAGCAGCCGCGATGCCAACGTTACACCGGTCGTTGACACAGATATTCGCTTGAAATTCGGTTCAGTGTCCAGCTACTGCAGTTGATCCAGGGTTTCGGTAGCACTGGTGGAGGGAGGATGAAGGCTGAAAGCAACAACGGATACCTGAAGGCGAGCGTGATCGTCGAGCAGAATGAGATAACCGGAGGTTCCGGCCAGGAGACGTCTACCACCAGTCACCTTCAGGTAAGCAATTTTCATTACTTAGGGGTTGGGAGTAGTAATTTGGTAGAAATGATTTATTATTTGTCCTTTCGTCTGCTTATTTGTTGGGTTAATATTTTGTGGCTTTAGAATGCTAATCTGTGGGATTAATGTTTTGTAGCTTTGTGTTGTTCGTTTATTCCATTGATGTTGTTTATTTTTTGAGAATACAAGTGTTTGTTAATTGTCTTGAGAGAGGATATTTTGGTACAAGTGTGGCGCCAATGCAGCCATAAATTAATGAATACACAGAGTATCCTAACCTTCCCTGATTCCGCACGTGTATCATTCAGGTATACCATCCTCAGTGAAACCATAAATTAGCAAATTCGCAGGTATCCTAACCTTCTCTGAAGGTTAGATATGTATCACTCAACTATGCTACCCTCGCTTTTATTCCTCTATAAAAATCCATTCTACCAATAATCTTAGCTATTTATTCTTTTATATTTGTTAATGGCAGTATCAATGTATTTGTTGCATTAAAATATATGATCTAGTACAATCCTTATAAGAATTCTTATTATTTATTAGAATCATGAATGGAATAATAATTGGTGACGAAGTGGGTGGTGGCGAGGATGTTTTGTAAAGCGAAATTGACGAGGTTCTTTGGGACGACGATTCCTTTATGAGAGAGTTCGAAACGTGAGAAAGAGAATCTTAAGGCGCGATTTTCAATAGCAGTTTATTATAAGGGTTCTTTAATGTTCAATAGAATCTCATTGCGTGAATTAAACGAAAATCTTCTCTTTGCAGAATATAAATAAGTATCCTTTCCAAAAAGATTTCGAATGCTTTGAAATTCCTAAAAAGACAGATCTAAATATTTTCAAGAAATTACAAAGCTTCCATGTTTGATAAAGAAAAACACTCGGACAACCCTAAAATATTTTTCAAATTTCCAAATCCTTAAAAAGTTGCCAAGTTTCCAAATTGTCACAAGAAGAAATCCAAGTATTTCTAAAAGATTCCCCGAGCTTCCAAAATCTCATAAAAATATCTTTGCTAAAAGATTCCCCCGAACAGCCTTATATCCCTCTTTAGGTTAGTTTTATTTTTATACCATCCCTATACCATAATCACAGTCTCATCAATCTTCGTGTCACACCCACACAAAAGAAGGAAAAGTAAAATTCCCTACGACTCATAAATCATAAATAGAGGCGTCTAACATCTTTTCCATCACAGGTGACTTATGGTCCCCGTGGAAACACTACGACGACGGTTCTGCAGCATTCAGGAAACAATCGGAAGCCTCTCGGAATAACGCGCGCGACGTCGATCAGACGAAGAGGGCCAGCCAACAGGCAGCAATTGCTCGGTGTGCTCGCTGTCACTCTTCTTGCCACTTGTCTTTTCATTCTACTGCTATTGGCGTTGAACACGAGCCGCGAATGCGTGCAAGAGCCCCGTAAGTTGAATTAGCCCTAAATGACACGATTAGTTCCGATGGTAGTGATTAATTAAGCGGCTGACAACGGCCAGCTCCACTGTCATACGCTGTACTCCGCGTGGATTTAGGTGTGAAGCGCGTTGACGTGGGATCTAGGTGTCGAAGAATAGCAATACGAGTCTATTGAGTTGATCCGAAGATTGCACGTAGAATTAGAGTGAGTTAGCGTTTGATCGAGCGCGACGGAGAACGAGTTAGGGTAGATAGTGGCATAGAGTGCGCTAGTGTAGTGGCTAGATGTTGCAATATATTGGTTTTAAGCTGTTCTTGGTAGATTGATCCGGAATTAAAATTAGTTACATTGGTGTTAAAATGGTTGGGTTAGTATTACAGAGGATTGAAGCGAAATTGACGAGAGTTTACACTAGGTATTTTTTAGTTTAGCGTAGCAGAGATATTATATTTGGTATATCTTATTTTAGTATAAAAATTGAACATGGAGTTATGCATGAAAATAGCTTAATGTGTATATTTAAAAATGGTTCGAAATAGGTTAGATGTTAATATATAGACATAGGTTTAAATGGCGGGATATAGATATGACGTCGTATATCGAAGTGTAATATATTCTAGAAAAGTATAAATCTTTTTTTGAAAACAACGTAAAACAGAAATACAATGCGTCGGAACACAAAGAACAAAGTCTTAGGAGCTTTCATTGAAAAGTTTGTACCGTTTTCGCACAAATCTCTTTGCAATCTTGACTCCCGCAAGAACTTCTTTCAGCAGAGTTTAATTACAAGTTGATGAGACACTTTTAAAGGAAGATTGCGGAAAAGAGCGCGTCCTCGCGTGAAATTACTCGAGGAAACTATTTCTCTCCTTTATTATACAAAGAAAGTAAATCTTACATCTTAATAACAAAAGTTTATTTTTCAACAATAGAACCACACCAGGCGTTTTATTACTAGAATTCTCTAGTCGATTGCAATTAATTTTAGTTCTCTCAGCTTTAATAAATAAATAACGATAAAAATTCTTGACCAAATTTTTGTTATAGTAATTCGTACAAATATTGGGTTGAAAACTAAGTATTACTTAGTTGCCAACCCAATAGATTGTAAACTGTCATGATGGTAAAGCATTAATGAAATTCCCCAGTATAATGCAAACAATAATATAACCAATAGAGACAGTAATATGAGAGAAAAAACGGACTTAAAATATATGTGGTGTCATTGGAAAAATTCAATTTTCATTTGCTTTGCATAATTTCCACGACAATTGTTTAGTGCCTTACAAAGATATTTCCATATAGTGATTTATCGATAAATACTATTGTAGAGATATCTCGAGGAATTTCTTGATAAATGTTGCTTTGATATCTGCAATTTATAACCACGATTACACACGGAGAGGAAAGAAAATTACGCAGAAAGGAGAAACAGCAAATGGTTTTCAATGTTCAACAGCCCGTGTCAGAAGGGAACATCAATCAACCGAATCGAATCGAGTCGAGGTTATCAGGTTCTACTCGAAAAGGCCTGTGTTACCTCATAGCCACTGATAGAATTAATCACTTTAATGACATCTATGAACCTTGGATTAAAAAACGGTTCGAAAAAATATTTTTTTTTATATACATAATAATACTTTCCTCTAGTGAGTGATTTATTACAGACCATTGCAAACATTAAGGATTATTTAATCATTTCCCGCATTTGTGATAAAATGAAATATTATAGTGATTTTTTAGTAGCATCGACAAATTTTATGAAAATTTATGGAAGCTAAGAAAATTGTTTTTTCTTGTCGCTGCAATGTTACTTTGTGGGTCCGCATTAATGACATGGAAAATTGCTTCCTTTCCTCTCGACACTGTGCACACGATTCTCACTGAATTATTTACATGTTGATAACAGTAAACAATTTTTATTGTATATCCCTTAGAACGAGATTAAATTTTGAACGCTTGTGATGATAGTGGTTAGTTGGACGTATATTCTCTTTGTTACAGGTCCAAACATTTGCATGACAGAGGAATGCGTGAGAACAGGTAATGACAAAATTTGAATAAAACTGTTTCCCACAAATTCGTCTTTACGTTGCAAATACGACAGAAAATCCCATGAACGCTAAGCCGCGGGAAAATTCTCCGGATAATTAAAAAACAAAAGAAGAGATAATTGGAAAAACCAGAGATATTAAAGGCCAGATTAAGCCAGTATCCAAGTATTGATTATTCATAGAGTTTCCAGATTTTTTCCAAACATTTGCATGACAGAGGAACGCGTCCGGGCAGGTAATGTCGAAATTTGAATAAAACTATTTTCCAAAAATTCTTCTTTACGTTGCAAACACGACAGAAAATCCCATGAATACCAGCCACAGAAAAATTCTCCGGATAATTAAAGAACAAAAGAAGAGATAATTGGAAAAAACCAGATATTAAAGGCCAGATTAAGCCAGATATTAAGCCAGCATCCAAATATTAGTTATTCATAGAGCTGACGGATTTTTTCCAAACATTCATATCCAACGCAATTAACGTAGAATCGGGATGACGATCAACTGGATATCGAACCAATTTCTACGAAAAAAAAGAGCGAGGGGGAATCGGGTATTCGATCATAGACAGGGCGAAATATCACCAGCCAATATCCGAGCGGAGGTAAATGAAATCAGATCAGTGAGAACTGATTGGTGGTCGGTAGGAATTGTGTTTGTCCCGCGACAAACGCGTGCTCCTCTCACACACGGCTACAAATCGGATTAAGCATTCCCAGTGGAATTGCCTGCTGACCGAGAGGTTGGCCTACGATTGCATTTTCATTTGTCGGGAAATCCGCTATCCGATCCGCTGAAGATACGGCATCGTGCGGTTTAATTGCAGTGGAAACGCGGCCAATCCCAGAACAAGCGGCCACATTCCTGATTACTTATTTATTCGCAGCAACACAGGAAGGCAGAGCGAATTTTCGTTTATTTATCAGCCGAATGAATCACCCTGATCACGCCAGAAATCACTCGATTTATTTGATCCGTTTGTTCGTATAAAATTAATCGACGAATTATATGCACCCTGAATTCAGTTGCGTACCATGGTAATTGTTTTCTTTTTTCTTTTTTTTTTTTTATAAGACGTAGGCTTTCGAAAAGAATGGAAGAGGAACGGTTGTAGTATTCTTTTTTACAGGTAATACGATAATTTAAATAGATTCTTTTTTTCTAATTTATCGTGGTTTTTTTTTATTTAGCGAAGACCATGACAAATCTGAGAAATCGATTCGTCTTCTCATTTATTAAAAATTAATTGAAGAATTATGGGGATTATTAATTATCCGGTATAATAAAATGGAGACCCGTTTTAACGAACAAAGTTTCCTCTCGCAAACGATTCGGAATTAGATTAAAAAAATAGGAGAAGACAAGCGAACGGTCTCTCACGATGATTAAAATTTCGAGAAGCAGAAGATAGCTTTCGTACGAGATATAATCCAATTCTTTTTTAATATTTCACAATTACCGTGTCTCTGCGCCACGGGTTGGTAACGAAGTGGTTCGTAGTGGTTGGTCCCTGTGAACAGAGTGAAAAAAAAAAAGAGAAGGAAGAGGGAGAAAAAAAATTGCTCGACCTGAATTTAAAATTGCTTAAAAAACAGCAGCCTCTTCGCCAACCACGAGTGTTTAAAGAGTCTGAGCTTGCGTGTTTGTTGAACGTAATTAGGAAAACATTTCCCGACTGTAGGTTCTTATTCGCGTGCATGTTAATTATCACTGGGCCGAGGTTGCTTGTGCAAATGCAAATCTTTTGCAAGTAAATTTGCAATAGAGCGGAACTTTGTATTAAAGCATCTCCAAAAATGCGATTATTTTGAAATATTTCTAGTGCATAACGATCTTCCGTTTACTTACTAACATCGAAAACAACATTGTAATTTTTCTAACCTAAAAAAATACCGTTTATTTTTTATAATAATTACTTTAATAGTATAAGGTTAATTAATCCTTGGTACTCGATATCAAATTGCCCTAGAGCGGTGTTATTACTCGTTAGAGATAGTTTATCGGAAGTGCAATCAATCCTGAGATCACGGTTGGCCTCGTTAAATCTTCCTCGCTCGATTGGTCGTATATTCATCGACCGTAAAATTACTCGTTTCGATTAAACGATTCGTATTACACCTTTACACGTCGACGAGCAATATTACGAACTATTAACATCTAGGAACAAGTACATTTGTCTCTAGAACGTGTATGTATAGGTTATTTATCTTACAAACTTAACAAAATGTGGCACCTTTGTGTATTTATAAAAAATAAGAAGGTTAGTATATACGTATAATGGCGCAACATACGCGTTACAAATATATGAAACGACGTATACGTACATATGCGTGATCGGTTATTAACGAAGAAAATTTTTTCGGAAGAAAAATCTTCTATTAAAATAATTTTCTGTTACAGTGATGTATTATAAAAAAAACATATGTTCACCTACAGTGAACGGTTCCTAATTCTCGCGAAATAGACGCTAATGCGTCAAATACCGTGAAAAAGATCGCGCGTATAGCAGATATAGGTTAGAAAGTCGCGGCACCAACCTGTTGACAGAAAATGAGATTGCGCAGAACGATTTTATGGCAAAATGATTGCTCACCTACACGTTTAATCTCGAGTTCTCTCGCGTTTACTTTTATATTCTTCGTTTTTCCCCTTTTTTGTTTTTAACGCTTTCATCTTGTTACCTTTGACGCGTCTCTCTCGTTGCCACCGCTGGAATTCAATTTCCTGCCCGTGACAGAACAATTTGACGTTCTTGCGCAAAGATATCAGCTTCGGAATTTAATATCAGCGTGTTCGTCAATATGACCGCGCGTAAACGCGTGACTACGAAAATTTCGATGAATTCTCTCTCTTCAAAACAAAATTCCATGTCCCTTAGATAAAAATTTTTTTCGCGAAAAATTCTGCACGTGGAGTATAAAAATTCTTCCATCAACTAGTAGTCAGAGATAATCGCACATATAACGTTATAGTCATAAATAGTCACGTTATAACCACCATAATAGCATTATATACAGTCATTTTATACACGTGTGTGTTAGCAAGCAATTTGTTCAACGCAAGTAATTACGTTATAGTCCATTATAGTCACGTTACGATGACACTCGATCGCTTCACACTCACTCGTATGTACCTAATTTCACGTGTAAATTGTAGATAGTCGTATTGAATAATTGTAGTCACCTTGTAATTGCTTATAGTCGCGCTAAAATTACTCTCAGACGATTTCTACGAATTTAAATAAATATGGTGATTTTTTAGGTGTTTGTAGTCACTTTGAACGCACACGATCATGGCATAATCACTTATAATCACTGTTCATCAGAAACAGGGGAAGGTTAGGATGTCAAAATAGTGTAGAGTAAGCAAAAGTCGCATTTCTAACTTTTCATTGATACAATCATCGCATTAAATTCGTTTCAGCCGCCAGTTTATTATCAGCGATGGATCGCACAGCAGCACCATGTGTGAATTTCTTCCAGTACGCGTGTGGCACGTGGAATCGTCGTCACGTGATTCCAGAAGATCGAAGCTCGATCAGCACGTTCGAAGTGCTGGCCAATCAGCTTCAAGTGATTCTGAAACGCATCCTAGAGGAATCACCGAATGCCGAGGATAACAATGCTACTCTGAAGGCGAAGATGTTCTACAAGTCATGCATGGACATCCGTGGGTACAACGAAAATGCTTTTCGATCGCGTGTTTCCAACAAGTTCCATGAATTCTAATTTAAAGCAATCCTTGAATTGTCTGCTTTCTTAAAAAATTCGTTTCCTACTATTTCTTCCAATAAAATTCCCTTTCTTCCTGCAAGGATTCTATCCTTTTCGTTCTCGTAAAAAAAATTTTCTCTCCCCTATTCATTCGTACAGAAACATCTATCCTTTCTGACCTCATTGAACAATCTTTTTCCTTCTCTTCTTCGCTGGATACACTTTTCTTATTAAACAAATTTCTTTTCTTCTTATTTCTCTCTAAGAAAATCTCTTCTTCCCTTTCTCATAAAATTTGGTCTCGAAGTAAGAAAAGAAAACTGTTGCCACGCTAGGAAGGTGTTTCTAGTCCTTTATTTTCGCAGCTCGTATAAGAAAAATCGGTGACGCGCCATTGAAGAGGACGCTGAAATTCCTTGGCGGCTGGCCAGCGGTGGTTGGACCATCCTGGAAGCCACCACCATACCCCGTCGAAGTTTTATTAGGTCGATTACGAGGGGAATACAACGAGGGAGTATTACTAGAACAGTGGGTCGGTCCAGATGACAAAAACTCCTCTGCCAATATCCTCCAGGTGCGCCGGCAAAGTAAGGTCCCTTGGTCGACGACTGCACAGTATAACAATTGGATTTACGTTGTACATTCTAGAGCACTGTATAATAAAATTCGTGCAGTAGAACTCCATTTAGGATACAACTTTAGTTTCCAATCATAATGGACTTTTATCGATCAAAAGTGTCCACTTATTTGTGAACGTGCATTTTTTTTTACAATTAACTATATATAAATGGAGTTTTACAGTAGCTTAAATAACATGTAAAATTGTTTATTAAGAAGATACAAACTACTTCATGCCGTGCTTTAAATTTAAACAGAAGTTACTTTTGTTCGTGCAATATTGCGCAAGTGAAGAATGATCGAACGACTATAAATTGTTCCTCAGCTGGATCAGATGCAAGTGGCGTTGCCAAGTAGGGACTACTACTTGAAGAAGAGCAGCGAGGCTCAACTTAAGGCGTATCATCGCTATATGACGAACGTTGCCGTGTTGCTTGGTGCTAATCCGCAAACCGCTGCTGAAGAATTCAATCGCGTGATCAATTTGGAGAAACAGTTGGCAAATGTACGCCTGTGTTACATTTAAGACACAACAGATAATTAATATCAGATCGCTCCATATGGTGGATGCACCTCTTTACAGAAAGCTTCGTATAATTCGTAACAATCATTTGACACAGACAGAATCGAAATAATAAAATAGCAAGCTGTACAAAATTTTACAAAATAGTACAAAAGATTTTTTTTTAGTTTCGCTGTAGCTAAAAATACGCGTTTGTTGACTGATTTGATATATTAAATTGGTGGGACTCTTCTGCCATTGGATATTTTTTATTCGATATTTATTTACAATTCTATTTGAAGAATTTTATATTTTGTCAGAAATTCGATATGTGTTATAGGAACGTCGTATTGCTTTGTTTGACGGTTCGAGCTATTTTTAATGAAAATTTTAGGCGTCGATACCGGAGGCTGATAGGCACGATACATCCGCCATTTACCGGAAGTTGACGCTGCGCGAGCTGCAGCGTGAAATTCCGCAGCTGAAGTGGCGCGAATATCTTCAAGAATTCATCAACTCGCCCATAACGGAAGAGGAGCCGATCGTGGCATACGCCATGCCATATTTTATGCAAATGGGCCGTATCGTGCAAAGAACGGACCGCAGGTATTTCGTCAATGTTCAAAGCTTGCAACACATTCACGTCTCTAATTTTTACGCAATTTCTGTTTCTAAGTAAATTCTGCGTTTCCTTCAATTTCTATTTCTACTATGAAATTAATATGTTTTATCTTGTATCCGGAGAAAATTCAATAAGAATATCTGATATTTCGAATCTTCTTTTTTTTAAATTTTTCAAATACATATTTAGTCACCCAAGATGAAAATTAATTAATCGCGACATTGATGAAACGTTGCATCTTATTTTTAACTATTTTCACAGAACGCTGCATAATTACATATTATGGAGATTGGTGATGTCGATAATGCCTCACATGATCGACGAGTACCAGCAGAAAAGGGTCGAATTTCGGAAGATTCTGTTAGGCATACTGAGCGAGAGGGACAGATGGTCCCAATGTGTCGAATGGACGAACAAAAAGCTTGGCATGGCTGTGGGTGCGCTTTTTATTCGTGACAATTTCAATCATGAGAGCAAGGTAATCATTCCATATAGAAATACAGAGTTTCATGACAATTCATTTAAATAGTATAACACTAATTTCGAAAATGTTTCAATACAATTGTATGTATATGTTGGAGATGAAAGAACACCGGAGCCTTCCATTGGAACTTTGGGAAAATCCCGTAATATTGTAATCTAGATTCTACCATAGCCGTAATTAAGCAATTGTCATTCAATCCGACTGTATTTATTCGAGATTCGTGACAGTGAGCTTGAGCTCGAGGCGACGATCAGTCGCCAACGTAGCCGCGGTCAAAGGGATGAACGTTTGTCTAACAAAGGTATGGAGTAATAGTATAGCTCTCCTTAAAAGAAATAGTTGTAGCGATACTTGACAGTAGACATTCCAACGGTCTCTGTCCCGTGGCTCGCCACACGCAGACCCTATTCTCTGGGTAAGATGATTGCCAGATGTCGATGCGTCTCCGCAGTGCATGTTCAGCTAGCCTGAGGACCCGTTATAAATCTTAAGTTTTAGTTAACTAAAGTCCTTCAAATGGACAAACGGTCTTTGTCCCAACTACGGGAAGATAGGGGACGACGCTTCCCGCTAGCAACTTTTCCTCAAGGGCGGCTAGCATCCTTTTCTAACCACCGATATGGAAATTGACAAATTAACAGCAACGCCAATTTCCCTCATCTTCTGAACGAAGGCATCGCTCCACGAATCCGATGATCTCGTGCCCTTAGACACACCCCGTCATAGTTTTCCTTTGTGGCATCATCGCGACGGAAAGTCACTTTTTTTCGTACGATCTCATTGACGAGAAGGAATAACGTCTTTACGATCAGTGAATATTTCACGTTTTGTTAACCAAGAGTCGCACTTAGATTTTGTGAGAGCGTACATCTATTATCCCGTTGACCGCGGATTCGTTATCGAACCTAGGATCATTGTCATTAGCGTCTCGAGTATCTAACTACCACGGTTACTTGTCGATATCTGTAACAATCATATTTGCTCTAGTCAATATCTTCTCTATTGCCTAACGACAATGTCTGATCACAACGAAGATTCGTTTCACGCCCTTAACCTCAACCCTAATTATAACGCCAACCCGACATATATATGTATATAGAAATTCATAAGATACGAAAGATCATTGTGTGTGAGCTGCTAATGCAATATTTGAGTAATTTTTGCAATTAATATAGATGGTATTAATTTGATACTATTCGGTAATTTGTCAATTTAAATAATGTTATTTTTTAGTTGATTTTAGATAGATGTATGGTATGATTTGGGTTTCAGGAGACAGCACTCGAGATGATTCGTACTATACGAGAAGCGTTCAATGAACTCTTGGCTGAGAATCATTGGATGGATAATGAAACTAGAGCTGTAGCTAAAAGCAAAGCTGATTCTATGAACGAGAGGATTGGATATCCTGAGTTCCTGAAGGATCCTGTGGAACTTTCGAAGGAATACGTGATGGTACTTAATCTCTTCGTAAATATGCATTGAAAAAGAAATGGGATTTCCAATGAAACTGATGATATTTCATCTAATACGTACGATCTGTTTCTTATCTTTCACATTACAGTTGAACATTACCGAGAATCATTTCCTTGAGAACGTACTGGCTGTGCTGAAATATGACGCTTATCATAATCTAGAGAAACTACGGAAGCCAGTTGATAAAGACAAATGGTCTACAGAGCCAGCCGTCGTGAATGCCTTCTATAATCCCAATAAAAACGACATTGGTAAGTTTATCCTTTATTCACAGAAGATGAAATATTCTTCATATTCATTTTCTTATATCTATCGATGTTAATTCAAAGAAAGTTCTTAAATAACAATGTCAAGTATCAACAGTATGAACCCCAAAGTCAGGAAATTAAATATTTCACAATTTATTTATATAATATTGCTTGAAATCATTTAGGATCTAATTAAAATATACTTTACAAATGCTAAAGTTGTATTAACATAGCATAAAATCAATATTGTAGTATTAAATCTTGATCAAAGTAACTGTTCCCATAATCGTTCAGAATTTATTTCTAGAACGTAGTATTCTTTAGACCATATGATTTAAATCTGACAAATAAATTTCGAGTGTTCTAATTAAACTAGCAACAATGTTTCTCGTTCCAGTCTTTCCAGCTGGTATTCTTCAGCCACTATTCTACTCTCAGCACTTTCCAAAATCATTGAACTATGGTGGAATAGGAGTGGTAATCGGCCATGAAATTACTCATGGTTTTGATGACAAAGGGCGTCAGTTTGACAAGGATGGAAACATGATGCAGTGGTGGAACAACGCCACTGTGAAAGCTTTCAGAGAAAGAGCCCAGTGCATTGTGGATCAGTACTCTAGATACAAGCTGCAGGAAGTTGATCTGTATATCAATGGGAGGATGACTCAGGGAGAGAATATCGCTGATAATGGAGGACTTAAACAGTCATTCAGGGTACCTTACTTTATTGCATATATTTGTTACAGTTTCCATCATATATTCTTTTTACTCCGTTTCATATTTCTTCTTTTTTTTTTCTCATATTACTCATCTTTGAAATAGCAAATAAAATGTCCATTATTCTTGAGAATAAAGTAAAAATAAAGTAAAGTAAGTAAAGTAATAACAACAAGATCAATAAAAAAAAAAATAAAGAAATAGAAATATTGAACTTTCCAATCTTTCTACAATTTCTACTGCAAACTGAAGAATATTTATTTTTGCAATATGAAATATAGAGTCGTATGTTCGTCTTTGTTAAAATCAGTATTCTCTGAATAAAATTAGAATTTTCTTAACAAAAATCAATCAAATTAATCCTTCAAATTAGTGTTTTCTTCATAGAATCAGTATTTTCTTAATACAGTTTAAAATTGTTTAATGAATGCTATATTTTTTTATTGCGTTTCAGGCGTATAAGAAGTGGGTGTCGATACACGGTGAAGAACCGATGCTTCCTGGTGTGAATCTCACTCACGATCAGCTGTTCTTCTTGAACTATGCGCAAATATGGTGTGGATCCATGAGACCAGAGGATGCATTGACGAAGATACGAAGCAGCGTTCATTCACCGGGTCCTATAAGAGTTTTAGGACCTTTGTCCAATAGCGAAGACTTTGCCAGGGCCTATAATTGTCCTCCAGGCTCACCGATGAATCCGACTCAAAAATGCAACGTTTGGTGAGTTCTTTCCTATCTTGGAATCCTTGTGATTTTGAAATTTAAATATCAAGAAACGCTGTACGTTATTAAAATCTATTTTAATGCACAAGACAATTTGCACAAAGCAATCAAGATATAGTACACTAAAAAAATTTATTTTAATGAACAAGCTTATTATAGAATTACTTCTTTAATTCAACATATTACTGAATTAAAATATTTTGTGTTACTAACATTTATCTTTAATACGTTTACTACATCTATTTACATTTATATTATTTTGTACAACAATTACAGGTAATGTCAGAGTTTTCGAAAGAAGAAAAATGGTCAAAGGGAGTCTATAATTGGGAATTGTGGTGCCTAGTGCTCTGAAGAGACTATAATCATCGTATTGATTGGTAACCACGATAGGACCACAAAAGACTATAGAGTTTTATTTCGTCGTGGTTCACTGTGTGTGAGTCTTCTAGCACAGCAAGAGGGTTATACTTGACAGTACAGTGTGTGCATGCGTGTGTATGAAAGAATGTGCCAGTTAAACAGAAGTCATCGAGGGTGAAAAGAATCTGACCACCGTGTGTCAGGCTAAAATTTTCATAAGTAAAAGCTGTGTATATAGAAGATACGTTTTAATCGTGTATGTAATCCTTTATGTGTGATTCATCTCGTCGTGGACGAGTCTAATAAACTTTTCGATCAAATTAAAGAACAAAGCAAGGCGAAATAGATATCATACGTTTAATTCCCTCTTCTTTACCTTCAGTCGAAATTGTTGAAATTTTAGAGACAGAGTTTGGAGGAACAATCATTGCTTCTGGCAGAGCTTTGTACTGCTGCTGATTAATAATCGTTATGTTTCTTTATTCATGTTATGTGCATTCTAAACGTTTCTGCGTATTTAAATTTCTTATAAATACATAGACATCTGCAGTCTATTAATTAATATTTTCCACAGTTATTGCTGAATCAATATTGTTATAATTTGAAGTATTTTAATAATTTAGTTGTACAGAAATCTATGAAAATTCGCATTTGGGTAGTGTGGGAATAAAATGTAAAAATTCTAAATATAACAGCATTCTTACTTGCATTCTGCCATGAAGTTCATTGTTTGGTAGAACCAAAGGTAACTGAAATATATTACAGTACCTTCTACTTCCTTCTTCCCTGCAATCTTGCTGGAATTCTGTTTCATCAGCAGGAACACAGGTAGGTAATAAATCCAATGATTTTCTCTTCCTATCTTTTAGAATATTTCATTCATGCTGCATTACTCACACACTGTATATCCTATATACAACATGTAATATCACTTTCCCATATTTTCCATCCTATAGCACATTTTCCACGTGTTCTTTCCCACATCCTATGTGCAATATTTATTGAGCCATATTCCATATCCTCCTGTATATTCCATATTCTGTTTCCACACCATGCCCCCTCCTTCACATTACAAGTAAAACTATCCATTACCCTAAAACCTATTTCCTGTGTATCCTGATATTCTGATACATTATAAGTTATAAATAAACAAACACAAATACAATTGCAAATAAAAAAAATGGCTACAAAATATCATTATGTCCCACTAATGGAATTTGTTCTCCACTGTCATGTCAGTTTGAACAAAAGTTTTAGAACAAAACCAGAATTTTGTACCAGGAGAGCATAACTTGTGAAAAGATGGCACAGAAAATTGCAATTTTGTATCAGGGGAATATAAGCGTGATTTAGAGTAGCTTTCTAAATGAATAAAACAGATTTTTCAATTTATTGCTGATTTACTGAAATCATTTTATCAATATACATACAATTTACACAATGAATGTACAGCTTTCTATATTTGAAGCTTCAGTAACATAGAATATGCTTAATTGTACCGCAGTGTACAAAGTACTCTTAAATAACTAATGAATTAACAATCAATGTAACTTAAATAATTCATTGAAATTTCGCATATTTGCAATTTTTTAGTTTACGCGTCTTAGGATCGATGAAAATTCGATGTTGCTTCCAATGGAACTGCTCTGTGCATTTCTGTAAAAGAAAATATGAAAAAGTAATTATTAATAATATACTCTACAAAAGCAAGTTAAATTAAATTTGTATGTGGAGTATTATTATATATATATTACAAATATAAATTGAGCGATAATATCTAACTGTGTCATCTTCAAAATAATGGTGAAAACGAGCTACTAATATGATAATAAAAATTAATCATTTCTACCATGGCCAAAATAACATAGAGCTACATATCTGTAATGAAATAGAAGAAAAATTAGATAATAATATGATGAATAAAATATGTAAATAATTTACTCACCACTTAATATCTGGAAAATATCCAGAAACTTCTTCCAAAGTCACCCATCTATGGTGAAGACTTCGATGAAATTGATAGCGTGCGAAGTTTCTCCATCATTCGCGATCATCCCCACCACTTCTCTTCAAATTTCTCGTTCTAATTACTGCAGGTCAGATATAATACTGAAAACTAGTAAATTCCGCCTTTTAATCAAACAAAGAAATTTAATAATTGACTAAGATTCCTATACATATTGTCTCTGTTACTAAAATTCACAAAATGAGAGGAATTTAATAATAACCGAGTATTTGTTGAAAGATTTATTCTATATTGGAACATATCATCCATACATAGCACGGTCAATACCGATCTCGCTTTGTTTCATGTAAAAAAGGTGGAAATAAAAATAATATACAACAGACAGAGGGCTCTCTCTCTTTCTCTTTCTCTCACTTCCGGTCAGACTCGCGACGCTCACCGTAGATGTCGTTTTTCTATCATTTACTACTTCTCTCAATTTACAAGAGTTCTTTAATCCAAATTAGACATCTGTACATATAATATAATTTAATTAATAAAAAGGAAAAGGAGAGAAATTATTCCTAGCACACTGTTGTTTGTTAGATAGAACAAGAAAAAGAAAATATCGGTATTTGTAATATTGAATCGATACCGATTAAAACAATGAATTAATAACAATGAAAATACAATTTCTAAATTCTATATTTTACACGAGGAAATATATTATATCTATATATATATATCATTTTCGAATTTCATTCGAATATATGTATATATAATATATTTAAAATTAAGAATTATTCGGAAGAGAAATAAATTAATATACAAAATGCGAAAGAATATTTTTCAATTTTGTAATATTTTCAGAATTATTTGGACGCCCAGTGTGTGTTCAGTGAGAGAAAGTAAAGAAGAGAAAGAACATCAGTCGACTCGATCAAGTCATCCAATTAATCGCGAATAACAATATGGCTACCTGCGGTCTTCCGGTCTATGTACATGCAACGGGTGATTTCTTTATTTTCTTTCTTTTTCGTATAACGATTATACCTGGAGGAGATATGTACACGTTTTCTCTCCTTTACATTCATTTTCAAACCATCATTACTATTTAATTCAAGAAAGACTTTTTCGTTCGGATATATTGGAGCGAAAATACATTTTCTGTTGAAAGAAATTTAACTTCGGCGCTGTAATTTATCCCACACGTTTTAACGAAAATTTCGTGCCTCTTTTAATATTTGTTGAGATTATTTCAATATCTCCATTGAAATCTAAAATTTCAATGAAATTAGCACTCAAATTTCGCGCCGTTATTAACTTCACGAATCATATATAGTTCTATATCTTGCAATTATGAATATACGTATAATTAGTGCAAAACAATTCATTGTTCAATCAGGGAACATATATAATTCATGAAAAATTGTTTTTCTTTCAAGCTTTCTCGAATTTAATTTCAACTCACAGGCAGAATAACTTGTTAAATAAACACTAGAAATTAAAGGAGAAAATTGAAATTCCCAATTTGCTTCCCGTCGAAGCTCTCGTTTTCCTCTATTATAATGTTTCTCTCAAAAAAATAGTCATCTCTTTACATTTTTCTCTCTCGCTTTCTCCTATTAATCTACACCCTGATGCCCATGCATAATCGATTTATAGTGAAATTTTTTTATTGCGTCCACGAGGTCGGATACGTCTCTGCAGTTATTATTCTTTTTTCTCCATTTTCTTTTTTTCTCTTTCCCCCTCTTTACCCCAGAAAAATATATATGTTTATATACATGTATGTACGTATGTATGTATATATGCAATATGTATATTTATATACATAACAGAGTCACGAGATGGAAATCGTCGACAATAGACGATACTTTTATTTTTTTATCTTTCGCGAAATAAGTACCAAAGTAAATCCGTCGTCCTGTTTCGTATTCATATTTCGATTTGTCATTTCACGGAAATGTACAAGTAATAAAATATATTTACGATTGATAAAATCCTTGAAATTGCCAGCAATTTTAGTTCTTCGTCTACTTCTCATATCTTTTTTCTGCCCATATTTAATATATCTTTAAACGCTACAGATGTGAGTAATATGAGAAAATTAAGATGGCCAGCAAACATGGCGTCTCAAAAGAATCTAACCTCTAAAGAAACTATTGGAGAAATGATTTTATTAAAAGACTTTAAAATTAGATGAACTATTTCTTTTTTGTTTTCTTCTCTGTTAAAAAGAATATTCATTTTTACTTATACCTCTGCCTGCGAGTTTTTTGCTTAAATGGAAATTGTTAACATGCATTCGTCCCTTGTGTCAATTTACGAAAACTTTGTTCTTTTCATTTCTGATCAAGGAATTTTACAGCTTATAATTCCTTATCTTTTCACTATCGGGGCATTTCTATTATTTCTGTCAAATTAACACGGTCTAAATTTACAAAAATTGCATTTTTGCAGTAATAGAATTTTCCAATTTGTAACTATTTATCTCAACTCAAGTTGACATCAATAAATTAATTAAAAATATTATTTTAGGAAACTGAGGGACGAATGTGAGTTAAATACGAAGTATACAATGTGACGCAAAGGTCTCCACACGCACGATATTACTATTATAATTTTTCTATTTGTATTGATTTGTATATCGAACATTCTCTTCTTTATAATTTTCACTGTCTGAAAAATGTTTCCTATGTATAAAGATTTTTGCATCACCCTGTATAAGAGATTCAACGTGAGCAGACATCCTCCATGGTTTATGCAGCAACAATGAAACAAAGAAACAAGGGAGGTGGGGATACAATGTACAAAGCTAATTTACAAAGGTGTCGTTCGGTTACCCTCTGTATTTCACGGCTCGTCTCGCGATTCTTCGTCCCTGCTTCTTTTATATGTACACAATGCACTCTCTTTGAACTCTATGGCTTCTGTGATTTTCTCTGTCTCTCTCCTTCTCACTCGCACACCACGCATTCTACGTTTATGTTTATTCTTGCCTTCTTATTCTTACATAATAAACGCATTTCTATCGCCATTCGCCACTTCGTATCGCCAATTGTCTGAGAAATCATCGATTACAAAATTGTTGCCCCTCGTCGTCCGCCATATGTAACGCTCCCCCCATCGCTTCTCTTTCCCCCATGAAAAGGCTTTGCAATACTGTGTAAGAAAAATAAATAGCTTCGTCTTCTTTTCTCTAGCACTTCTTCTCTGTTATTAAAATAAACTTTGAACGTTTCTTGGATCTTTCTTTTTCCAGGAAAAATAAATATACTTTAACGATTCAATAGACTTTGTTGTTGGTGCAGTTTTTTAGGTTAGAATTCAATGTGGAAATCATGCAGCGCCCTCTTTGCTTATCTCTCTTCTCTATTGTTGTACTGGATGTGGGGCACGTTCGTTTTGAAATCGCTCTTACGGGGCGATTTTGTAAAGTTACTGTGTTCTTGGTCAAAACTGACGAAAGGCTTCCTTTTAAAGTTCCATCTTTTTAAAACTCGAACTCCATTTATTAAAGTTTCTTTAAAATCTTTCGAGATTTATTTCTTAAAGAAATTTAAGATCTGTGTTTTATTGGATTTGGAGATTGTTGCCAAATTGTGTATTTTTGAAATCCAAGTTGAAAAAATTAACGTTTCAGAAAAGATGGCAGATTTCCCTCAAAATCAGAAATAAAGAGGGACATTCTTCTCATTCGTTATGACTCTCACAGTATTGCATATAATAAATGAAATTTGTGAAACAAGCAAACCTTAAACAAAATTTTTCATTTTCTCAAAAAATCGGTGCACTCGAACTTTGTACCACTCGAAGATCGAACTTGCGTGCTTTTCATTAAACATCGCAAGAAAAGTTTGTTCTTACACGTATAACGTGACGTAATTGCACGTTTTTAATTCCTACTATATAGAATTCGAGAACATCCCAAAAACATTGACTCGTAATTTTTGTATGTATTTTGTATGTAGCTAACTACATACCTCTTTGAATAAAAGCTGTTTTCCATTTAGTCGTTCGTTTTGGGACACTTCGAGTTCAGAATAAAACGGAGATCTTCTGAGATCTTCAAAGTTTTCTTCATAAAATTCTGGATTCTTTCTATTCTTAAATCTTGGGCAAGTGCAAAAATTCTGACGATTGAATTGTGATAGAATACCACTATGACAGAGTTGTTATTGACAAAGGTTTATATCCGAATGATATTTCTTTTTACTTCTTTTACTTAAACCTGTTGGTATTTTGTAAATTGCAATGAGCCTTGAGTAATTTCTTTTCCTAATTTCACGATTTAATAATTTCATATTTCTCTGTTATATGATTGTTATTTATTTTTAAAACAAACCGACAGAATTATCGCACTTACTTGATAACAGCGTTGTTCGCGCGGCGCAACTTGGCAACCGCGCGTTGCCAGTGGTTCTCAGCCATTCTTTCTCGAATCATTGCTTAGGGGGCACTTTCGATATTAACTATTGCTTAAAAGATGAAAGTTTATTTGAGTTGATCTCGTGGCATTTATTTCATTCCTTTAAAATAACTTATCTCAAATAAAACAGTAATAAATTTTCTTTTGGTTTCCTAGAAATCAAGTAGCAAAATCAAATAATTTCTTCGCAAAAAGGTAATTTCAATAATTTTGTAATCCTATAGTAGTTTCGGAGAATACCCAAAAATAAAGTTAAAATTGCACGATACTTCTAAACCTTAAATAAAAAAAGAAGCTAAGAGTTTTACAAAACTAAAATAAATTTCCATAAATCTTTTTAGTTTTTTCCGACAATTTTTCGAATTATTAAGAAATTTAAACGTCAGGGATACCAACTAACTCGAAAAAGGAGTCAGCCCCGTGGAACACAAACTGGCAACAACGGTCTTCGGTTCTTTCTCCAATATATTTCTCGCCTCGTTTTCTCGCAAAAAATACACATCGATTTTTAAAAGACAGATACATTATCTCGTAGCTCCTCCCGTCCGGTTTCGTCTTTAACATCTGTCGCTCGGTTTTTGTAACTATACATTCAGGATTCGCGTTTCCTCGTCGCCTCTCACTCTCATTCACTCTCATTCTTTTCATTTACTATCTTTCATATGTTTTTTCCATCATTTTCATCGTGCAACACTGTATTATATGCTTAAAGACTTCATCGACGTCATTATCATCGTTATTCATCATCATTTAGCAATCGTTAAAATTATTGTACATTATTTAATTAGTAATCGTTAGAATATAATATTGTTGATGTACATGTGGCTCCACCATGTCCATTGCGGAGAACGCGTAAATTACTAGACAGGCGCGAACATGGGGGAATCCAGCTTCGTTAAGAATATCCGAATTGTTCCTGGAAAATTATTCTTCTATCGAAGAATTTTTATCTTTTAACCTTATTTCTTTTTCTTGTATTTTGGAAATCTTGGGCGTTACATTTTTCGGATATTCGAAGAGGTTTCCTGGCGCCACAGTCCATATAGTTGCAACTACTTTTATAGGTAAGTATCAGTTATCAATCCCGGGATTTTTAAAAGCAGTGTTACGAAATTACAGAATTACTTGTCAATTTTTGAAATGTTGTAACTTCATAATTTTGCATCTTCACAATTTTATGAATTTGCAATTTTGGAATTTGTTACCTCTACAATTTTTTAAATTTGTGGTTCTCGGTTTTGCAAGTATATGAAAGTTACAAATTTCCCCACAATTTCAAACATTTTCTATCTCGCATAAAATACCATACAAATTATTCTGTAATTCCATTAGTTACCTATAATGTATCTAAGGAATTTAGTCTTGACGTATTTCTTTCAAATCTTTAAGTCTCTGATTTCTAATTCTCCCAAGTTTTAAAATTTGCGAAATCAGACAGACTGGGACGTTGTTCGCGCATGCCTATCAAATATCTACGTCATGTAACTTCTATTAAACGCACACGGGCGCATTAAGACGAACCGCACCGCCGCATTGCCAATTCACAAAAAATCTCCCTGCACCTGCGCGACGAAGTAGTTTCTCCATTATATTTCATCTTCCACGTTGTTTTTCTTTTTCCTCCCGCTCATTCTGGGCGGAGTGCACGCCGAGTCCCTTTCTCTCCTATCATCCAATCTCAACCACTCTCTACACACGCATACACGCATGCATACACTCGTCCACGCTCAGTTCCGTTCGAACAGAACTACTAATTGTTGTACATACAAAGTATCGCTTGCCATTTTTGTTAATTTCGCGCGCGCGCGCGCGCGTTTATATGTTGTATACACACGTGTGAGGTTAGTGTTGGGAATCGCAACGCGAACATATCCGCCTCGAAAATGATTTTTCCCTCTTTTACAACTCTCTTTTCTTTAATCACAAACGAACAAATTCGTAACTCGATAAAAATTCGACTAATCGAAAATTCGCCTACTAAAATTTTACCAGTGGACCGTTGAAGGTTAATTAATAATTTTGTAACTGCTATCACGTTCCACGAATAACACCAAAAAATTGCAACGACGCGGAAAAATTTTGCACGAATCGGCGGTCCTAACCTCAAACAATTTTCAAGGACACTCGTCTACCGAAATCTTTCTTTCTTTTTATGTACATAATCTTTTCTTGGCTCGAGTGTCCTATTAAAAAAATTCCTACAGCCGAAAACATGAAAATTTCGAGATTAAGAAACCGTCGACTCTAAGAAAATTCGAAAGTTCCCACGCAAATCGTTCGAACGTGTCGCGGGAACGCTTCGAGCGTCGAAAATGAGAAACAACGCCACGAGAAATGTTTTCCTTCAACGCGAATACGCCTCTAAAAAGAATTTCGAAATACAATCGAATTTAACAAATCTAACCTACTAGAATCACAAATGTTTACGCAGAGTGCCCCTGCAAATTCGATCATTAATTTTAATTTAATTTTTACTTTTATCCCTCTTTTACCGATATGAAGATGTCCGCCATTTTAAAATGGCGCTTTTGTCAGTGACATCATGTTATCGATAACTTCTTAAATTAGCTTCCTTACAAATAACTGTCCGATCACAAAGGCGATTTGATTCCCATCACTGTACGCAAAATACCATGTAAATGTGTGTTTGTGTATGTGTGTGTGTAAGCATGTTTGTGTTTGTCTGTGTGCAACCTAGCGAATATATAATATATTGTATATATATAAAACGCTCCAAATAGAAATAATATTTCACTAATTATTAATCGAATACGGAGCAAAAGAACTCCTGTCAAGTTTATTCTTCTCGATTTCTTCGTTAGTATGCGATTTGTTTTTTTATCGTTTTCTACTAAAACGTACAACAATAATTTTTTTCAGTCTAATACATTCCAAAGCACCAATTCGTTAAAGTCTCGCAATCCAATATGGCCGACACAGTCGAGTGTCTAACAGGCCACGGCTTCCTTTTTCTCGCGTTTCTTTTCGATGCACGCGCTTACACCTACTTAAAAAAGGAAAATAAGAAGTGAAAAAAAAAAGATAGAAAAAATGATAAAAAATTGGATAGCCAAAATCCTACGTGTCCATCCTTGCTCTCGACTTAATTTTTACCATCTCACCCCAAATCCTCGGTTTAACAATAATTTCGTTACGTTACGATTAGTATGTATAGTAATTATCGTTACATAGTTGCTAGTAGAAGATACGAGACGCGCTTGAGATTTGCTCTTCGTATGTTTTTATCGAACAAGCGCACGCAGCTTTGAACATCATGTGAAGCACGATCGATCGAGTTCGAGTTGATACAGTTATATAGTTGAGAGGACTAAAAATTTTTTTCTCTTACGACTAGTAAAACGTAGATTCGAGTCAAGAGACGAATTTACAAGCTAAGAAAAAACGCATGTGTTCGTAGCTCGATTTTGTAAAAGCTAGTATAGTTGTCGTAAAATTTCTAATATAGTTGGTAGTGGCAGCATATACTTGCTTCAAAAGTCGTGAAATCCGTTTCGGTTCTCGACGATGAAATATTTTATATTTTTTCAAGGCTGACGATGATCGATGGTATATAGTCGTTAGTATAGTTCTTAACTATAGTTAATCATCGTCGAATATCGATTACGCGGTTCGAAATCAAACGTTAACCGATCGCAAACGTCCCTCGACGGCAAAAATATCACATACATACGAACAATAACGATTAGTATAGTTGATGGAAATGTTCGAACTACGAGGAAACGACTATACTTGCATCTATATAATGCGATTCGATCTATATAATGAAATTATGACTCGACTACGCAGAGAATTTCCTGTTAAATCGAATTATATGCGATCAACTATACTTTGCACCCGATTTAGAGCACCGTAATTATGGTTAACAATTAACTATAGTTACGTGTCTTTTCAATAAATCGCATATTTCAGAAAATTTTCTCTTAAATCGAATTACACGCGCCCAACTAGGTCAACTATAGTTGACACTCCTCTTGGGGCCAAGTAACTATAGTTAATAGTTAAATATAGTTGCACATTTTCCTAAATTTCTTATTCCAGATAGAAAATTTCGCACTAAATTCAATTATGTATGTTTAACTATAATTCACACCCGAGATACAGCTGTCTAACAATAGTTAATAGTTAACTATAGTTACGTATCTTCTCAATAAACCACTTATTTCAAAAATTTGTCACTTAAATCCAATTATATGCGCTCAACTATATTCCATAGTCAATTTAGAGCCCAGTAACTATAATTAATGATTAACTATAGTTGTACATTTTCTCAACCATACTTATTCCAGATACGTTACTCCAATCAAAAATGGCTAGCTGCGGCCTAATATTAAACTTGAAACAACTCCGAGTGCTAACTATTGTCGATTAGAGACCAACTATAAATTATACCGTACTTAATTTTATTTCAATTTCATCAACCGCGTTTTAATAGTTCCATCGCGGAGATATATGTATTTTCATCCGCAAAACTCGAAGGTAAAATTTCAAATCGAGACAACCATATCATCCAACGACAACTATACCTTTTCGCGATCGATCGATCGTACGTGTTTGTCTTCTTTGTATGTGTACGCGTTCTTCCTTTGTGTATGTGTGTATCCGCGTGCATTTTCTGTGATACAAATACAAATGTTAGTGTTAAGTGTTAATAATAATAATAATAATAATAATAATAATAATAATAATAACAGCGGTAACAGGAGCAATAATAGTAATAAATAGTAGTAATAGTAATAGTAGTAGTAGTAGTAGTAGTAGTAGTAGTAATAGTAGTAGTAGTAGTAGTAGTAGTAGCAGTAGTAGTAGTGGTAGTAGTAGTAGTAGTAGTAGTAGTAGCAGTAGCAGTAGTAGTAGTTGTAGTAGTAGCAGTAGTAGTAGTAGTAGTAGTAGTAGTAGTAGTAGTAGTAGTAGTAGTGGTAGTAGTAGTAGTAGTAGTAGTAGTAGTAGTAGTAGTAGTAAGTCGACCGGGTGCACATCCGACGAGGGCAGGTCCTACAGTGACAAACAATGACGGTACTCGTTTTAAAAAATTTGTCAGCAGTTTGTACGATCATCAGTACTATACACTGTTGTTTTTCCACCATATCGCGTCATTTTTCTAATCCTGTTCTCAACCATTTTCGACACGTTTTACCATCACTACGCTGTTCTTCGTATATGCCTAGCAGCGATGTTATTCCATTTTTCTTTTGTTGTTTCTTTATAATAAATTATAATAAATCAATTTGTTGAGTGGTTTGTTGACAGCAATGGTTGATAGTCGATACGCGTGATGAAAATTTTTGTACGTTTTGGTGTTAGTAGTGGCAGCCCCGAAAATTTTGTTAGTTGTTTATGATTGCAGTTATAGTCGCTTGTTAGAAATGATAGTGCATATACTTTGTTATAGTGATCTTATATGAAATTCTTATACAACACTGACTTATTGCCGTTTTACCGCCACAATTGTTTTCCTTCTCGAATTTCAAGTACAAATTTTACGTCATAAATAAATTCTCTTCACATAAATGTCAGATCTTTCTTAGAAATTAGCCTTCGCTAGTTATTATTATTATTATTTTTTTTTTTTTTTTGATTGAGCAAATTTCTTAAATTGCAGGAAAGCATGTTTCGTATAATACGAAAAATCCCAGATTTCGATTTGTTAGTAAATGATACGAGGATCAATTTCACAAAGAATCTCTACGCTATGATTTTCAAAATAATACCAGAACCTTTTAATGAAATTTTCATTTTTCGTGAAATTGGTCCAAAAGGGGTTAGTCAAAAATTCCAGAAGGGGTGAAAAACGAAGGCAATAAATTTCGATAAAAATTCTCAGGGCTCCTTACATTTCTCTCTGCCTCTTTCACATTCTCTCGTTTTACAAATAACAATTATGTACAATATAAATCGTATTATTCCACGGATGAGAACAGAAAAAAAAGATGGCGGAGAATATCGTTGCCGTCGACGTTATTCTAAAACCCAGAAAAATAATGCATCAAACTACCATAACAAAGTATAATCATTTAACTTTATTTATAATAATCTTCAGCTTATAAGCTTCCTCCGTTTCTTCATTTCTCATCGTTTTTCTACAGCTTCCAATAAATTAGAACGACTCTCTCTCTCTCTCTCCGTTTCGCGATTAATAACAAGAACCTTCCTCACTGTGGCACTCTTACACTCTCGTTCTCGCTCTCTTACACTCATACTCTCGCTTTCTCTCGCAGGGCCGAACGTTGCCTCCAATAAGAAAATACCGTATCTCAACCGTCTGTCGGCTAATTACGAACATGGACTGTACAGAGTCGTTTCACATCTCACGTACAAGTATCAAGTTACGAATTCATGGTGACTGATTGCCTCCAACTGAACACGTGGTGTTCATGGTGGAGGTTAGAATGACACACCGGGCGCTTTCTTACTAGAACTTCAATTTCCCTGATAAACGAAGTTTATGGTTAGAAAGATAATGGAGATTGCAATTATCCTCCACTGTTCCTTTGTTTTTTACTTGCAACAAATGTGGTCTATGAAACTGTTATTTATATATTTTTCGATTTTTCAGATCTGACAGACTTCATAGATTTATAAATTTCTAGACTTTCACGATATAATCTAAATTTAACAATTTTTAGATTCTGCAGATTTTCAGATTGCACATTTTTCCATTGCACAGATTTTAAGACTTTCTTAAGGAACATTCTCCTTATTAATATACACTAACGTTATTTAAAAAAAAAATCTGTGAAAAATTAAAAGTCAATGCCAATATTACCATACAATAAACCTACCTACTTCTGCTACTTAGCAAAATTGCGTATTTTTTAAAAACCCAGTGCACAATCACTTTACTAATTACTAATTGCTATACGATAGCAATTATTACCAATTATTTTCCTAATTTGAAAAATCCATTATTCAAATTACAGTGATTTCCAATGAATAATCGAATAAAACCTTGACATAATTTCTCAACTCATTCCTTCCATCAGTCACCGTGATTACGATCCAAAATCAGGAATATTCTACAACCATCTACATATGTATAGGGACAGGCAAAAGGGACACCTAGGAGGAGAAACGGACAGATCAGGGTGCTCGGTTGGATAAACAGACAGACAAGAGAGATTGCGGCACGATGCGCATACATATGGTACATAATCAGCGTGTGTAATCTTTCTAGTGTAGGGTGTATGTGTGTCTCTGTATGTGTGCCGTGTGCGCGCGCATACGTGCTGGTGTGGAGTATAAGTGTGGCTCGACACATTTAAAAGGAGTATTATAGTTTGTCCCTTAAAAAACACAGAAACTCGAGTCTACGCTTGGCAGTATCATGAACAAATCGTTCGCTCGTACATCGTCAGAAAACTCGAGCGAACGCGCTATATAATATATAGATGTATGTAACGTAATATATACATATATATTTTTTGCATTTTTCATTATCTCGTTTTCGTTAATCGCTTATAATATCTCTAGATGTCGCCAAATGACGCGCGCGGTAGTAGTAGTGTGTCTCCCCTTTGTTCTTAATCCTCCAATTTTTCTCCACTCTGTCATGACTACTTTGTTGAATCATTTTGCAGCAGCGTTCGAGAAAAACGACAACTACGACACATTCAGACAATGAGAAATCGACGTCGACGGTTAACGCCCTTGGCAGTGATCGTAGAATTGCATCTAGTTTTTCTTTCGTTCAAAGTGTTCTGTTTGTGTGTGTGTGTGTGTGTGTGTGTGTATGTGTGTACGCGTGTATGTGTGTACGCGTGTATGTGCACGGTTTTGTTGCTCTGTATGTGTGCGTACCTGTGTGTGTCCTCTCTTCTTCGCTCGTCGCCCCTCCACTCATACTCCCTTGCATTCTGACTCTTTTATTCTATCTTTCTCTCTTTTCACTTCTCAGCTCGCACTTACACACGGAGTAACGTGTGACCGGTTTCTGATTCGCCGAAGGATGCGGTTCACCTTGATTCCCGCCCGATCTTTTTACGTCAAACACGTCCGGCTGAGAGAAAACGTCGCCTAAGGCGAGATGCATATCTCAACGCCGCCATCTGACGGTCGCCGCGCGAACTTCACAGGCGCCGTGTCGGGAATCATGGCGAAGATTCTTCGCGCAACGGGGAAGACCCTCGGGGATTCGAGGGTGACTCTAGACGCTACAAACGAAAGAGTGTCGATGACGACCTGCCGTCGACGGTCCGTGACGATTTTTCTGCGCTCCAAGGTACAGGGATCTCCATTCTGAGAATCTAATTTCCGCCATGCCGTTCTCCCATCTAGCAAACTGATCACCACACATTTCGTTTATTGCACGATTTTCGCTTTGGTATTGAACCAGGAGTCCAAAGAGCAATTATTGTCTCCGATTGTGAATGGTCAAGCTCTGAAATTTTAACGGTATTATCTGTTAGGATACTTTCTTTGCTTTCTCTGTTGAAAGCAATCAAGTTCCATGAAAGAAGAGTCTGAAAAATTCTTGAGATACGGTTGGTAGCTAAGTATGTTCCATTAACCTGTTCACCAAGTCTTTTAAAGCTGGAAGATTAAAGGTATAAACGTAACCCAAACCACTATTCTGAATAAACATACTATTTTTACAAAGATACCGAATTATATTTAAAAAAAAAATTTAGAGATATATAATTGAGGACCATACATAGCAAAAAAAAAAAAAAATCAAAATAGAAGATTAGATAAAGACATTATATCCAAAAAAATCCTCGATTAACAGGTTAAAAACAAACTATAACGAGCAAGGTTCGATAAATGGCAACGGACAACGCGTAATATAACTCCAACAATGGCAGAACCTGAGCCAACAAAAGCTCATAGCAAGAAACAAGTAACATAGTCTGGTCAAAGCTTGATCATTCTAATCGAAGTTGATCCCAATTCTCAACTAAACATCAGTCTACATACATACGACACTTATGTATGAGAGAACGACTTTACAAATCTTCAGCAATGGCGATTTAACTCAGTGAAACATCTTTGCAGAGTCTCCACTGATAATCAGAAGGGAGTAGATTTTACAAGCTGTCGCAGTACGCTTAAATGTTAACTCTGTAAGGACTCTAGAGTCCGAACGAACGTGTTAATTCATCATCGACTCGTGGATTCTCAAACACGCTTGTTACCACGAGTCAATGACTGTTAGCTACTTTACAGATGTATACAATAGGCAATGTCATCGTACTTCAAGAAAATCCTTCTGTTCCCATCACATTCTCACTTTATAGCAGAAACGGCGATGTCTAAAACCACTTGGTGTTTTTTCGTGATACAACAAATGCGGTGTATAGGTGTGTGCAAATGTGTCTGGTGTTTCTATACAAGGCCCCTCAGCCTCTACTCATTGCTGGAGCCACTTGTTCTTCAAGATTTCCTCATCCAATTATACCGATAGACCGTGATCCTTTTGTTCCCAAATTTGGTAACCAATTGGTCATTTTCAGATCCAATCAAATATCCAAATTTCGCTCGCAGCAATGGTCTGAGTCATTGACCGAGTTCCTAAAGGTGTCATCTCATTGATTTTGAAGAACAATGTGAATTACTTCAATGTAGAAACAACAATCACATTGGTGGGCGATGGTGACGATGGTTTGGATATCTTTCTTCTCAGCTTCCAGTAGCTCTGTCTCGCATTTAGCCAGCACTAGGTTCTTTCCACGCTGTTCTGCGGTGTGGCAGTGTATGCCTTACGGCATTAATTTGTAGATCTTTCATCGTAGATTCGATGGGACGTGTCGATTGTCCCTGTCCGTGTCAGTTCGATCTGAGGCAACAAGGATGTTGTAACCTAATGGACGTGACGATTGGTGGTGATTATTAGGTCACGTAACTAGTCCCGAGTATCGAACATGAAACCCTCCTCGAGCCCCAAATCGACCAGATCGGAGAAAAACGATATTACCTCGATATAGTAACGTGCCACTTGTATTTTTCGCATCGTTCAACATATAATTGTATAATAGTAAAACACTGTGTCTCTAAGATGTTTCTATTTTTGCTCTAGACGATGTACTAGTAAGTCTTCCTCGTGTCCTTCTATATGTATCCAGTCTCATTTTTCTCGCCATCCTTTTATCCAGATGTTCGTCGCCAAACGTAAATCGCCTGTCAAGTTCGATCGCCTGTTCTTCTTTTCTTCTAGACTCGACAAAATTTTGCACGCACGTTATTTATCTTTTTTTTCGCTTTTTTTTTCTTTTTGGTTTGCTCATTTAACTTACTACGAAATTACAACTGCGTACGATCAGTTAATAGCATAGAGTTACAGTGTTACAACATTGAGAATCTTAGTGTACAGTGTGGCTCACATTGGTGTCTGTGTGCATGCGCTGTGTCTTTTCAAATTTACCGATTCTCCTGTGAAACCAAGTGCGTGCGCGCGTGTACGTGGTGTGTACGTGTGTCTGTCACTCTCGGTTCGAGTATGAGCCAGCTGAATGTCCTCTGATAGGGATTATTCCCAGTGCTACTTCATCCAGCCTCCTTCAGCAATCAAAGTGTGTTTTTATGCTAGCATTGTATGTCCCAGGGTCTGGCTAGGCTGTTGTAGACCCAACGTGTCGAAGCGTATCGTCACCCCCTTAAACCAAATTCCGTCTCCAGCTGATCTGGCGCGACCCTGTTCCATGTTTCTCCTTTAGAAAGATCCTTTTTTTCCCAATTTCTGTCAGTTTCTCGCGAAATCAGCTCTCACCCTTTTCTATTCAATGTTTTTGTTCATTTACTCCCTCACCCTTACATGCTGATCTTTCTCTCCGTCTAAACGCAATTTAATTATCCCATCTCAGTCACTCCCTCTCTTTCGCTCTTGACTCTCTCACTCTAACTTTCTCTCCCACGTTTGCACAAGATTTACTTAATATTTTGCTTGATTTTGTTGATTTTTTCATCTTTTTTTTATTAAAAAATTAAAACGGACGGTTAAATTTCATATTTTCGTTTTGTCGGTGAGCCGATGTCCGCTGCTGAAGGCACAAGGCTTTGCACTTGAACTCGGTCACCTAGCCTAGCTTCACTGACTTACTACGACCTACTACCAACTAGCCTCGCTTACTTTTACTTTACTTAACATCCTACATTGCTACTACGCATTTTTTAATTCTCTCTTCCTTCCTTTCCTTCCCCTTTCCCTTGCCAGTTCACGAAAAAGAAAACCCGGACGCGCGCAAATGCCAAGCCTCGTCTTCTGAATATATACCTATTCGTCGCGGAAAAAATTGTTTCCACCATCATCACTCAACGATCAACTTTTCAACCACTACTCTCTCCTCGAACTTCTCTTTCCACGTATAAACAATGTACATGCTAGCAATATATTATTATGCTATGTGTTGTGATATAGACTCTATGGTATCATTATGTATAATCGTATGGTTTGTTATTATTTTTCATTATCATCATCATCATCATTATTTTTGTTTCTTCGTTACATCGCACTCGATTCGTGTGTCGGCCGGGCCAGGTCGCTGCTCAACAGCCGGCCGGGGCCTACCTCGTCTCTCTCTACCCTTATTTGCTCGCACGAAAATACAAGGAGTGCGATTGTATTCTATCATCAATCGTTTATCATCGTGATTATCTCGTAGTGATCAGTCACATTCTCAGCCGAAAATTGCACACGCATACAATTAAACACACACTCTCTCTCACATTCTTGTCTCTTAGCTCCTCTGGTTACACTCGTACTCGCTTGGTTGCTCTTACAACGCGCCCGCTTCTTTACCTTATTACAATTACACATTATACATTTACATATCGATTCCGGGGGTAGCCAGGTAGAGGATATAGTAATAACATAACTGTAGGTAGCTCCTTATTACAGTCTCTGTACTGTCTCTACATATCACAGCCTGGGTGCCTCGCCACTGCCTTCTTCTTCCTGACTTTTTGTATTATGTATCATCCTCCGCATCTAGCTCCAACTAGCACTGCCGAAATTAGCTCTCCTGCAGCCCTCACGAGGCCGGTGCAGAGCGTAGAGAAGGTGAGAAGCGAATTCTGAACGATCCGGTGCTACTCAAAGACGCCGGCGGTCTATTACTCAGGCAGTGGCATGGTGGTGCACTAGTACAGGAGGTTCTCCACGTCCACGTTCCACGTCTGTCGATGATGCTGTGCTCTGTCAGCTTCATCACTCCGGACGCTGCGCGGACTCGCGATGAAACAACAACGGTGTTAGCCGACGGGGATCGGCTACGGGGGAACTAGGGTGTCACGTCCCAGATCTCAGCGAGGAAAACTGGCAGCTTTTTGTTCTTGAACTTCAAACTGAAGCACATCTCGCTGTTCTGGTTGCCGAGGGTCCGCAGTTCGGTCAACACCGACAGAAGCTTCGCGAAGATCGTGCCGGACTTCGGCCTGCGTCTGTTGTCGACGTAAGCCTTCAACGCCTCCAAGTAGATCTCTTGGATCTTCTCGACTTTCCAGCCTTCCAGCAGGTTCGGTCTCTCTGTAAGAAAATAGGGGGATTCTTTTCTTTGTAGGTTGGGCCCATATTCGTGAACGTTGATGAGGCTGATGTTAGGTTAGTTGTGTTTGCGTGAGTATTAGTCCGAAGATGTCCCTAATGATCCTGTGTATTGTATAAATAATTGACTGAATTCTTCGTGAATTGATGATGTTTGACAATGTTTGATCGAAGTAACGAGAAATTTGTCCAGATCCAAGATTCGGGTGGTCAGGAATTGATTGTATACGTACCTGAGAATATGACAATGGCAGTCAACAACGCGTATTCGGCATTATTCACTTTCATGGCGTACATCTGCCGGCAGAAGTGTAACAAATCCTCAATCGTCTCGCCCATGCCTGCCACGTTGTAACTGTCCCTGGTATAAGGCTGGTTGTTGGCGAATATTATGCTGTCCGTCTGCACGTCGTACTTCCTCGCCATTCGAAGCATCATCACCTCGCTGGAACAGGCCTTCAGCAGGGCCATCTGATCCTCTCGCATCAACTCGTCGAAGCCAGGTAGCCTCTTCGAGAACTCAACGATCAACTGTACCGTCAGGATCGTGATCTCGGTGATGTGCCTGAATTTATAGTCACTGATGTCTTCTCCTTCTGAGGGCTGATTCTGGAACAAAACAGGTATAATTATAGCGTTAAGTTCATCGTCCTTTTCTTTTTTACGACTTTCTTTGAGAATCTTTCTTTTCACATATTTAAAGACTATATTAGAGACTACCGAATGATAGCTTTCATTTAATTTCTTATCCTTAATTCTCCATCAGCAACTATAACAGTTTACACTTAACAAGTTATTTTTTCATCTACTCAGATGTGATTTGCAGCATTTTCACCGTGTCTACTTACAGTGATCCTCTTGAGATCCTCTTCACTGGGTTGTTCGTACTCGTTCTGGAAATACACGAGCCTGTGTATCAGCTCCTCTTGCTCCGGGCTGATCGGCTTCACGTAGCCATAGGGGCTGACCGGCGTTAGAATGCCGCTGCTACCAGACGTGGACAACGACTCTGCTTCTGCTGGTTCAATCTTCACTCCCATCTGATCGTTGCGTATCCCACTGCCTGGGGAACCGTTCATCGTTGTACTGTTCGGCTTGTCCTTCTCCTGGAACAAAACGTTCCATTCCTGATTGATCCTGAACTACACAGATATCTCTCTATTAGAATGTTGAATATGTAGTGGCCTATTTTGAAAATGTGTAGAAACGTGTACCCTTTCATCCTTAATGGCTTAATATCGTTTGACGATGAACTGTCAACAGCTTACCTTCTGTGCTTTCTTTTCCTTGCGCTTGACAGCACATTGGTATTCAGGCACGACACACTCAGGCCTCATACCCACTGTCAGACACTTCTTCAGTCTGCATTCCTGACATTTGCGCCGCATGTACATATCGATCTCGCAATTGTTCCCGTATTTACACTGGTATACCGCGTTCTTGGTGATGCTGCGCCGGAAGAAGCCTTTACAGCCCTCGCAGGTCAGTGCGTTGTAGTGATAACCGGAGGCACGGTCACCACAGACCAGGCACAGTTCCTCCTGCTGCCTCGGGGTCGGTCCTTTCTTCTTCCTGGCGTCACAGCCGTCGCTGCCGCCACCTCCACCGCCCCCTCCGCCTCCTCCACCTCCGCCACCACTGCTTCCATAACCGTTCAAAGAGCCAGGCTGCGACAGCTCGTCCCTACCTGCAAACAGATATTGCAAACTAAATCAGAAACTGTTCCTTGCTAGAATCTAGAGTTATGATCGAAGAATAATTTGAACGACCAAAGATCGTTATGAAAATGCTGGTTCTCATTAAAAAATTCCGCTTTCTCATTAGGATTTCAGTTCCAATGTGGGTTGTTGTAAAATTACTGGTTCTTTTATATATCAGTTGAGTAAGAGTTTATTTGGTCACATGTTACATATTGGTCGCTAATACCCAAAAATATTGGCTACTAGGGGTAATACGATGCCCCTGTTGTCCTAAATTCCATCAGTAACCCGATCTCCTCTGCGTTCCATAAATAGGTGAGTCTCCAAGTAGTTCCCATGAACGTCTTAGATATTCAATTTCTAATTGCTTGGCAACATTCTGATTAATCTTCATTCGCTAATCAGAAATCATTAGAATCTAGAAGAATCTTAGAAGAATGAAGTTTCTCAAATAAAAGCAGATTCTTGGAAAAATATTATCCCCTCCGGAAACTAGGGAACGTAACAGTGTGTTCGTAAAAAATACTACGAAACACGAAATATTATTGTATTCTCAAAATATTATTTTATCCTAACCTCACATGATCCTAACCTTTAAAAAATCTCATTTACCGATCAAAGATTTGCAATGGGCCTAGACTAAGACTCGAACAAGCCAAAAATCGAAGATGTTTCTCGATTTGAACAAACTCGATGGAAACTTTTGCGACTGTGAAGTGATTTGATCCATCGACGACGAGTTCCTCGCGAGGTTTCCGGTGATTACTTGGCGCGCTACGCCGCGGCTGGTGCACGCGTGTAACGCCCGTGACTCGTTCGGCCGCGAGCAAGCGGGTTCCAGTAACCTACGTGGCGACATCGCCTCTATTACCTCCTTTATCCGTGAAACTTGTCGAATGGAACGCCGCGCGGTAGAAGTCACGGTCGGTGAAAGTACGCGGTGCGCTCTGCACGCACGCGCCTTCCTCTAGCGAGGCGGAATCGAGCGCCGCGTGGCTTTTGCCTCAACGGGAACTCGATTTACAGTGCCACTAATAGAACAAGTATAATAGTACCATGATAATTATTCTTCGAGAAGTAAAATATACAATTATTGTTGAATAATTTGGTACCATGACCAAAGTTGGATTCTGATCAATACCATGAGTTGTAGCGTAAGTTGGAAGTATGCAACATTCGGAGACCAGAGTATTTAATTTTTTATTCATGCTATGGATAATTTTAGTGGAAGTAATTTAATTCTGCTTAAAATACCGTTTCTAATGAATTATTGTGTCTAACAGCGCGGCCGAATCGAAGAGGACATTTCATAGAAGCAGTCAGAATAGTTTGAGTCACTAGACCACATTTTATTCCTTTTTGTGGTTATCCACAGTGGTCACAAATTTTTATCTATTTCTTGTCTAACGCTTCTAAGTCTGTGCGTTTTAAAACACATGAAACAGGCTGAAGAATTTACAGAGATTCTATTAAGAATTTAAAACACGAAATCACTAATTACGTAATATAATTATTATAAAGTAACATGACATTCTAATCTCAGACTAAATACCAGACTCAATGATATATTGAAAATGAAATATTGAATATTATATCGAACGATTGAAGCTGCATTTTTTCTTCCTGAATCTCTTTTTAAAGTAACTGAGTTGTTCATCGATCGAGAGACCGAGAAAGGAGATGTCGCTTCGATTTTCTCCTGTTGCGAAAAGCGAACGTGTTCTCTCTCCTTCTTACTGATTCTGCGACGAGAAGCTTGGAGACGGGTTCCTCAGATCATCCGGAAGTACTGATCGGCGTGAAAACATCCGCCTGGAACACTGAGACACTGACCGGGCTAGGTGGTCACTCGGTTATTACCCCTTCTTCATCGTCCTCTCATCTCAACTCGCAATCTTTTCGCTGCCGATATCTTCATTTCTCCTCTTCTTTTCATCTTTTTGCTTTCTTCCAGACTTTCTTTCTCTTCTCATAAATTTCCTGCCTTTCACACGAGTTTCTGCCTTTGGGGAACATTTTCTGACACTTTTCCGCGCGATACAATATTCTGGTTCGTTAATTCTTAATATCTAAACGGGCTGTGCTTCAAAGTTTCGTATCTTTCGAAAAGGTTACTAAATCAGGAGGTATTAAGGATACTTTAGATTTGAATTTTTTAGCAATTTCCTGTAAGATACGACATTTCGATTCATACATTCTGGAAATTTAACTAGAGTGCTGGAAGGTTTCGTATCTTTCGAAACAAAGTTACTAGATCGTACCTACGCGTCAACTAGACTTTCCAGATATTGGATAATATTAAAAACTCCTAACTTATAATATCTATAGCAATTTTACTATAAATATTCGCTACAAATGGATAACGTTAGTTCCCTTTCGTTTTACACTAGGAATATACCGTTGCAACATTTTAATTAGTATGTCTGAATGGGGGAACTGTCATTAATCAAATCAAAAATGTTCATCTGAAAATGTCTAGTTTATCATGAAGTTGGTACAGTTCTTACGGTTTCCAGAACGTCTGAAAAATGATTCGCTGGTAATAAATCGGTGAAACTTGGCGAGAGAAGTTCGAGGCAATCCTCTAGGAACTAGATCCAGAGATCTGGACGCACCGGAGAAACTGCAGGCTAATAAATTACCGGTATGACCTGACACTGGCACAAAACTGATACCAACGTCTGGTTTGTGTACATATTAGCAAGTAGCACATAACGATTCTATGTAGAGCGAGCAGGCTTCTCGTTTCAGTGCCCCAAACAGGTTTCCTCGCTACTTAACACTGGTTCGCTGTTGCTGGTATTCTTGATAGTTTCTTCCTCCACGGTGTTGTCAAAATATAATTCAACGTTGGTTCAATTTAATCGACACTTGTACCAGGATTCAGTGGAAAATGAAAATATCCCTAGATTTTCGAACAATACCTTGCAGACTAAATTTCATTCGATATTCGTCTACGAATTAATTAAGAATGGAGTAATTAATATATTTAAGAATCACTCGAGAAGATGTGGTTGCTAAATTTGTTAGATATAGATCTTCGTAACGAGCTACCAAAGTAGAAGTTATTTTACTCGTAGTAAGTTATTCTTATGAACTATATCTTTATATCACTGTTACAGATCTAGTAAAAAATAATGGAGTTATAAAACTTCTTTGGATCTAACGAAAATCTACTATTTTTTTTAATTAATCTCCTAATAACAAGATTTCTTAACCTTAAACCTTAGAATATTCATTAAAAACTGATTTACTTTTTAGGTTAGAATCACTTCGAAAGATCAGTTAATAAAACATTAGAACTTGAAATATTTAAAGTATACGAAAAAATATGCGAGAATTTTTATAGAGAGACAGCTTTCTTGCTGCTGACCTTGACACTGACTTCTTTCCACCAAGCCTGTATATTTATAGAGTGCAAGATGGGGAATTTAGAGAGCGAGGAAGAGTCTGGAATTTCTCGGTGTGACTAAACAGTTTGAGAGTTCGTATGGCAATGACTTTTTGGTCGTTTCCTGAATATAAAACAAAACGTCGATCCCTATTTAAAATTCCCTATACCTCCTATATTTCTTACGTTTCCCCTTGGAATTTCGATAAATTCGAAGATTTGTATGAAGTAGTTTGAAACTCGTTTAGAATTTGAATGATGAACAAAATTTGATGAAACTCGGAGTTCGTTTATTTGGTAATACCAAACGTTCTAGATTCCTTCCTAGAATTCCTAAACAGAGTTTCGAAGACCCTGAAGCTCCTACGTGCCACAGCGACTTGATCATACATGCAGTGGCACAGTGAACTCATCTAGAAGTTTATTTCAAACTTGTAACGCGAAATTGCTTTTCGAAATTCTTCGTTTGCCGGACGAAAATTGGGAAGTGTTTGCTATATGAAATTCCCTAGAATCTCAGCAATAACTGGTATTAAAGTCTATTCGATATTACGTTTATTATTAAAATTCTAATTTTTATTTATTACGGCGAATATTTTGTTAAATATTTCTCTAGAGAAGTTGTTGAGTGGTCGAGAAGTTTGAAACGATAAATATAGATAACTAGGATTAATCTCAAATATTTTCCAAAAATAATTTTTAAATAAGTAAGAAGTTTAAAAGTTTGCAACTATGGAGAAACTTAATCATGATTAAATCACTTTCTACTGTAGGATGCTTATAAAGTATAACATGTAGTGGAAACTGCACAGTTTACGATGAAGTAGATCTCATAAGCTACAGTATCTACCAGACTGAATACAGTTAACATTGAACGTTCACGTTAGAGCGCAAATGTACCATAGAAATTGCCATCGACCTATCTATTACACAATCTTTGAGGACCTTGACTACAGAAAGCTATCTTTGCAATGATCAAATTTCGAATCAATCTCAAAAGAAGAAATTTCCAGAAAGATTAGCAACAAGCTTTTCATTATCTTAAAAACTGTAAAACCTGCAAACATTGAGATCAAGGAACCCCAATTATAATCATCACCAATTTGCCCATTATCCGCCCAGAACAAATCTGTCCAAAAAAGAGAAAAGAAAACATAAATGAAGAACAATTCTACCCAGAGAACATAAATTAACAACTGATCTGTCCGCAACTAGCTAAAAATCCAGTGTCCAAAAATCACACCTAACCTCAATCCAGATATAGGTAAACCTAATAAACAACAGGAAACCCGTCCGTAACTTACTGCAGAATCTAGGGGACGTCAAGCAGAAGTTACTCATCACAAAGGATAAATTTACCCAGAAATAAGCTTAAAATTTAACTTAATTAACTTCAAAAGTTAATTGTCAAAGACTTTCCTATACGTTAAACAGAAACAAATTCAGTAAATGCCCAAGAAAGCTGAATCATAGTGGGTTTCTTCAGAATCCAGAGGACGTCAGCTCAATATTACCTAAATAGAAACCAAATCTGTCCCAGAATACCTAAAAATTCAATCTCTTCTATATAGCAAACACAAACAGACAGAGTAAAGGACAGATAAAATCCAAATGGAGTCGGCTTCCTCTTTGGGGGACGGGGGGACGGGGGGCACACACAGATGGCATACAGATAGATCTGCCGAAAAATACGTAAAAAGCCAATGTCCAAATACCATCTAAAACGTTAGACATAGGCAAACACAGTAGATGACCAAGGAAACCCGATCGTAGTCGGTTTCTCCAGAATCTAGGGGACACAGAGCAAGTGTACTCGGTTCGACATAGCCGCTATACGACGTGGCTTGCCTTCTATACTCTACGCAGCAAGGTTTCCGTGCTGGTTAGTAGCTCTCTCACGGCGGAGCAGTGAGCGGCCTTGACTCTGGCTGGATGCCTGGCTGTGTAACCGCGCAGGTACCTCTTTTACACGCGCGCACGTTCCTCTGCACGCGTCCTTCTCGATCCTGCTAGCTTGCCTAACAGACAACGAGTGTTCGCCTCTCTCCTTCTCTCAACCAGCCAGCTTCCTCTCTTCCCTCTCCTCTGCCCCTCTTCCTCGTTCTCTTCTTCGTCAACTCCTCCTTCCTCTTTCCCTCTCGTCTCTCCTTTCGCCTGCTCGCGTCTCAACCGATCCGCGCTGTCGCTCTTGCCAACAGAGGAAAGCTAAAACGGGCCAGTGAGCACTGCTTGTTGCAGCTGAGCCTCGCTTCCTCCCAGCCATCCACGAGGAAAGGAGAACGACGAGACCGTGCTGGGATTGAGTTCCTTCTCGTTCACTGACAGCCCAGAACACGCCGATTCATTGCGGTTTTTGGCCGTTTCCGATTCACACCGAGCCTCTACGACGGGCTTTGGCCAGGTTAGACGAACGAATTGCGCTGACGGCATTGTTGTTTGGCTTTAGGAATTTTCAGGGCTCACATACCACGGAGACGAGTAAGGAGAACAGGGATTCCTTTATTTGGTAAACGGGAGGATTTTCGAAGAGAATTTTTTGTTTGTTAGAGTTATCTTCTCTTTATTGGAATTTGTAGGGCTTATGCTAGGATAGTGTGGAGACAGGTAAAAAGTAAAATTCCGAAACTGTCTTTTACGTGATTCGACAAAGTTTCATTTTTCAAAGTTTCAATTTGAAATTGCAGAATAATACAAAAGAATAGAGAACAACATACGCAGGCCTTGTAACTTTAGAACCATTAAGTCTCAGGTTGGCGATTAATCATCGCTAATTTTCATCGATTAGAATTGTAAATTTTTTTACAAAAAAATGTTCGCAAGGCGAAGAAGCTAATTAGGTTAACTGTTTCGTAAATTAACTTCTTTTCCCAGTTGTGAGTTTGTGGCGAGCGTTTATGAACAGACTTTTACGTAATATTTCTCTTTCATTACGATTTTTAGTCGTTCTCCGTATTCTTACGTTTGTTATGTAGAACCGATATTAGGTTAGATAAGGTTAGGTTGCTTCATTCTGTGGAACACAGAAATATGAGAGATGTATAGGAAGATCGAGTACGAAGTGACTACGACGCTAGGACAAGATGGACGACTAGCGGCACATCGCTCTAACGCCGCTGACTATCATTCAGGTCTCTGCGAAATCCGGTCGTAGCACGCGAACACAAAACGCGTCTCTCTCTCCTCGGCTTCTCTTTCATTCCCGTCACATTTCACGGGTACTGCGTTTCTTTTCCACGTTAAAATTCATCGCGCGCACCAGGGGGACGCGACTTCAGCGTCCTAGCGAATTTTATGGCTAATAATATCAGACGAATTATGAAATTTGCGTGTTATGCTACTCTTATTAGATTACGTTTTCTCAGAATACTCCACATTCGAATTAATTCTTTTGTCAGCGTTCATATTTCTGTCGAGATGAAAGGATATTCTTTTATTCCGATTTTCACATGTTACCTTTATTTTTGTGTTTGTTGTGCATGTAGAATTAATATCAGGTTAAATTAGCCTTTGGGTTATGTTACTGAGAATATGATAGATTCGAATTTATATGTATCTTTCGTGAGCATTCATTTTTATATAATTTCTCTCTTTACTGCGGTTCCTACACGTCTTTTTTCACTTTTGTTATGAATGTGGTGTTAGTATTAGGTTAGTTTAGTTTAGGTTAGGTTAGGTTAGATTTGTTTAAACTAAAATATGGCGTAGACTATAGATATGTTTCACTTTCCATCTTCTTAAAATTCTAAACGTGCCAAATAAATCAATAAATGTATAAGTTATTTAAAAAAAATATCGTCTCGAAAGGGCTAGAAATGGTGGTTTGAGCCACTCCTAACCTGACACGTTGCAAAATCAGCAGAAGCAGGAGTGCATGCGGCCTTGCCCTACCCTCGAGTCCCTTTAAATGGCGGCACCCATCTCTGTTTCCATTCTGCATGACATATACACGCGCATGTAACTAATAGATGTCATATCCGGTCACGGTATACGATCTGATAAGATCTGGGAACAAAAGGAAAAGACAAGACCAACACGCGACGACCATCCTCGTAATCCCAAGATAAACATGGGTGCAGTTGCACGGAAAAAATATTCCATTGCTCTCTCTATTACAATCATAATCATATCTTTCTCTGTTAGTTATATACAGGGCCATTCAGAAAAAGCCATTTAGCAACTTAAACATTGTGAAATAAAGAATAACGATGGATGTCTATGTATTTATGCGAATACATTCCTAATTCTTCGTAGAAATTTTATAGATCTACGACCATGCATTTTGGGAATTGGAATAATTTTTGGAAAATCACGAAATGGTAAAAGTAAGCATTATTTTTTGAAATTCTTCACGATTTGCCATTTTTGTATTCGTTAAATGGATTTATTGATGCCGTGCGTTTGTTTCTGAAGGATTAAACGTTAATCACATAGCCAGTTGATAAAATCACAAAATTAACAAACGATAAACGATTTTCCTCAAATTTACCAAAAATGCCACCAATCTTAATTTGGTCTAAAATTGGAGATAAATTTAGGAGGTTCAGGTTAGGATGTATTGTGCAAAGTCTATTGTTTTGCCTGTGTAGGTTGGAAAAAGTCGAGATGGAAGACCAGAGAGACAACAGGGGAGGGCAGAAAGCGCGCACAGGAAATCCATGAATCACCGACGACGAATTTATTTTCGTTGGAATGATCCTACGCAACCGTGGACGACTTCGAAGGCCTCGAAAACTCATTTCGTATTCCCGGTGGGCCGCTCAGCATGTTGAAACTTCAGCCACAGGACCTTAATCTGCTTCGTCTTCCCAGATTCCGTCGAAAATACTCGTTCCACCAACTCTGGTTTCCGCTTTCGAAATTTCGTTTATTTTCACACTAATTTCTCCATACCGCTCAAATTCAATGGTATCCTGAGGTCATCCCACTCGCTTAATTAAGTTTTCGACCAAAAACAACGCCCCCTTTTGTTCACAAAGATATATACAAAATGAAATTTTGTAGGTTAGATAAAAAGTCATTCTATAGCGTTTCTATGCGACGTAATTCTTTGCGCAAAATTGAATCAAAAGCGTGGAATGAGCTTTCTTTGTACGGCGCCGTTATGGGCCAAGTCGACTTTAAAGTTTCTGGGCTACGTCGCTGAGCGCCAAGCGCCACGATTTTCAAAATCGATTTTCTTGAAAAGGAAACGCGCTAGGAAAGTATTATCCTGTGTTCCCGTTGCAATTTTTCACCTTCAATTTGTTTCATTCCAATCCATTGCCTCCACGAAAGTAACACGTAGTTTAATGTAAAAATGAATCGGACCAACTCGCAGCTACTGTAAGAAATCATAACAACTAATCGTCCCTCGATAAAAATGTCCATTTGACTCTCACCAGGAGAATCAGTAGAGTCAGAAAGCGGCCGATATCGACAAAAACGATCGTTTTCCCAGCAGCGCTCGTCGACTACCATGGAAGTTAATGGAACGAGATGATTTCCAACGTTTCCATTGCAACCATCGGTCCAGCTGAGCGTGACATTGGCCGCTAGCACCGGATAGGATTTATCCTTGAACCGGAGTAGCCACTGTGACTACTGGTCTCCACTGGCTCAGGCAAGAAACTCGAGGAAGGCTGAATGACATAACAACGTTTCAAGAAATATCATCCAGATTATCTTTGGAGAGGGTACTGAACGATGAAAATTCATAAATTTTGTAAAAATGTTCCTAATAGTGAGTCAGAAACTCTAAACCTCCATTTCCAAAAATGCAGATATCAGATTCTATTTCTTCTGTGAATTGAGAATTTATAGAAATAAAAATTAATGAAATTTTCCATACCGAGGGTTATGTCGGTATCGAGAAGTCCCTAAAAAGTCGCAGTAACAAAGATCACTAAGAAATTACCACTAAAGAGGCTTTAAAGAAGAAAGACTGTCACATTAAAATCTAACCTACAATCTCTTCTG
Source organism: Bombus pyrosoma (assembly GCF_014825855.1). Lineage (NCBI taxonomy): Eukaryota > Metazoa > Arthropoda > Insecta > Hymenoptera > Apidae > Bombus > Bombus pyrosoma. The sequence goes on along the minus strand of NC_057785.1, from coordinate 6,472,922 downwards.
GATACGTAGCACGATCATCGTGAATAAAAAGACTTGGACATGACTGAAAATGTAAATTAAATGTAAAAATTCTCAACAAACCGGTAACACTATGCCCAGATGGTCCTATGTTACGAACCATCAGTGTCAGTTTGAAAAATTTACGGTTGGAAGGTTTTCATGTCAGTCACGCGTCTTGATTTTTGTTATCACGTTCGCCAAGGACAAAATGGCGGATAATGGAGTTACGCTAGTTCTTTTACAATACACTATCGAAGAATTATTGAATCAAGACTGTTAGCCAGGCTTTACGATCCATTCTGATTTACAGGTTTGATCGTGGGCACTCTGTTACGCGAAAGTCGCCACGCGGACGTACCGGATACGGTACTTTTACCGGAGGGAATACCATCTTCGTGCCAGCGTAGAGAAAACGCGCATACCGTCCACCACGTCAGGGTTTCCCAACCTCAAATCTCCTAGGACATTTATTCTCTCTTTTTTCAAACTCGTTTCAGATCCAATCAGAAACTTTTCTAGTCTTGTTGAAGCGTAGTTGTATATGCTGATCATGCAATGCATTCAGAAGAGACTTTAGGTTAGGTTTGATATTGTGTTGCTTAACCTAACAATTTTTGAAATTTCAAAAGCCAATATTCATTATACTATAATAAAAATATCCCTTGCATTATGTAAAGTATGGAACACTAAATGAAACTAGATTATGAAACTCTAAGATTAATTATACTAATGCAAACTGTTCAATTATGACTCAAGGATACCAAGGCTAAATTGGAAATAAATCATTTTCAAGCTAAAAAATCCCTTGATTGTCGATATATCGTATGGATATACGGATAGAATAGTTAGAACACAAGGCTAGGGATCCCTAGAAATTTCTAGTTACAAACTTATATAACGTTATTCATCGTCCGTTCACTGCGGATCTGATTTTCATTTTCTACCATGTTCTTTTCATTTTTAAACTTTCACATTTCGCGCTTCTGGCCGTAATCTGGATTAAATATGGTTCTGGATCCGTTCGATTTGTCACCATTCGTACTAGTGACAAAATGTGACCATCAAGTGTCATCATGTCCCAAATCAAGCAGAACAGTAACACGACATCGATTCTCGAGTTGAATAAACTACATGACATGTAGTACTACGTCGTTAGCCGTGAAAGTAATAAATGTGACAAGGAACGTGCGATTAATCACTCTCGCGTCTTACACTTGCGAAATGTCTATTAGTAACTGGATCTGGTAAGTTGATTTGGTGCCAATGTGACTCATTTCCAGGTGAAACTGAAATTTTTTCCCCGGCGCGTTCCCACCAATCGGAGATCATTACGATGAAACAAAAACCAACGTAACGTTTGATCTCTAATCACCTATCGATATTTTTGAACCAATGACTAACATCGAGCGTTTTTAATCGCAGTGGAAATAGACACTAATGTCTACGCACGAGCACAGGAAGCAATCACTCGACAAGTTAGAAACGAAGATCATTTATATCTTAGTAGAATAATTAACAAATAAAATCTATATTGGTTTAGACAAAATTTTAAGACATCAGTCTGTAAAAGATGATTAAACTTACATCAATTTTTCTGTGTATATGTTACAGGTAAACAAGTATATAAGTAGATTTTTCAACATTCGAACAATAATAACTAGAAAATTAGGGATTTTAATTTTGGTTCAGTCCAAACTTTAAGGCATCAACTTGCGAAAGGAAATCGAACGATATAGTTATCTCAAATATGGCAGCGACCAAAAAATTATAACGGGTGACTATTTTATTATTAATAAGTAGAAAATAAATTGAATTGGTATAAATGTGATGGTTTGAATTGGACATACAGAATAATTTCAATTGCAAAAAGATACATAGAAAACACATGTCTGCTGTTTGAAACAACGTCTGCCGAAGGAAACAATATACAGATCCAATTGACGCAGAATGGTATTCGAGAGATGCAGCGAGAACGTTCTGAATATAGACCGGTATATTTTAACCCTAGCTACTCTAATTACTATCTGCTTGATGGCCAGCCAATTCCAACTTATTTTCACCGTCATTTTGTTGCAAGTATCTTTAACGTCATTTTTCTCCTCCTAACCTCAACTCGTCTACTGTTCCACTTGATGTATCAGATTAATCAAATCCCCTTTCCAACTATCAATCTAACCTCTAACGACTATAATCCTCCTTTATAGTCACCTAGGAGCCGTCGATTTTAAACCACTACATACATCTCTTCTTTGTTGCTTCAGGCAAGGGCAGGCTACATCATTGTCAAGAGCATCAATTAATTTATTTTATAGCGAAAATAACGAGATTGTTCGTACAGACTTGAAAATTAATAGTACGCCACAGAAATAGCATTCTTGTCATGGTACCCTTTATTTAAAATTTGTCAACATCTGACAATAAATGGCTGGTTTGTGTAACATAATAATTCAAGTCATCTAAAAGTAGCCAACATTCAGCCCCAACATACCCTTATTAATATTCAATTTCGTCAATTGAAGACAATAAGTGACTCGTTTAAGAAACGGTCTAATTCCCCAGACGATACTTTTGGAGATATTCAAAGTTCCATCCAACACAATAGAGGCTACCACGCAAACTGTTCCTCGGAACAGATGAATAAACATACAAGTGTCATTTGTAAGCCCGGAATTGTTGCCTGATATTTTTTATAATATGTAGAGAAGCGCTCGTTCAAAGTTGAGAACCAGTGCTCCACGAGTTTCTGATATCGTTTCCCGTGTACGTGGCTCGTTACCATTCCACGCACAACTCACCAACACAAAGCCAAGCACGCTCGCATACGATACACCACTTGATGACCACTGACGACCCACTTCTCCTGTCTGGTCGGTCGTTTTGTTGCTCGACGCTTAATCCTAAGTAGTTTTCCCGCATCGAGGAAAAGTTGCCACGGATTCAACCGCCCGACTATCGGGAGAACGTTTCCGTCGTGTGAGCTGCAGCTTTAAAGCGAGTGCAGCGAGCGGAAATGCTGGATCCGACTTCAGACGATGAAGATTTTAGCGTCTCTGGTTGGTTTAATGAAGATTGGAAGCATTTTAAGCTTCGTTTTAGCCAGACTCCTCTTACTTTAGCGAGGCATCTTTAGTGAGTTGGCTGAAGATTTTGAGCACGTGAAAGTAGCTTTTGGCTCGGTTCTGTTTGCGATTACTTTATGTTTTAAAGATCAAGTTAGGATTAAAACTCTGACGACCAAGAATTCACTGTCTCTGGTTGGCTAAATGAAGATTTTAAGCACTTTAAAGTAGTTCTTTTCCTCTTACAGGTGTGTCAATTGCTTCTAACATAAACCAAATTGATCACCATAGTCTTGGCTAGACTGTATAATTGAACGATAACAAGCATCGATATTCCTAACGAGAAAATCATTTTAAAAGTCGAAGAATGATGACAAGTTGATCTAAAGACGCTTAACAGATTTCCTAAGTTGCCAAAACTCGAAACCTCAAACTCTGCTGGACCTAAAAAATTCGCCAGACAGAATCTCTGTATCAAACTCGCGACTAGACAATAAACACGAACCGATTTAGTTTCCCACAAACGAATCGTAACAGTCGCGTTCAATTTCATAACTTTAGGAATACAAATATAGAAATGGAATGTTGATAGAAATTTGTTTCGTTCAGTGAATATTAAGAATACTTCGAACCCTCTATGTTATATATTCTGTCTAACGGTTAAAGTTAAATCCTAGTTTGGATAACGAAAAGCTATAGAAATTCAAATCACAAGTTAACCTATTACGCCATACTCGACCTGAACGATCAGTCGAGCGAGATCTACACGTGGACATCTAACCGTATCTAACCGTAAAGCTTGGTAGATCTCGATTTAGAACAAACTGGCTCACCTTATAAGGAACAACCTGATACATCGGATTATCGTCCGCTAGACGTTGCTTCCACACGATTGAGCCTCCTCTTTCTCGAGTGAGAGTGACCTACTGACCTCTTCCTGCCTCTTTCTCTTTCCCTCTTGCTGCCGCCTTCCACCAATTTGGCCCTTTCCCCGGCCCTAACCTCTTCAAGACACCACGAAACAGGAAATGGAAGGTACACGTGGAAGAAACGGGCCAAGTGACACGATGGGGAAATACTTTTGACTTGAAACGATCTTCGGCAGGGTTAAAGATTACGCTGATCCCTGCTAAATAGATTTCATATTCACTTGCTTTGATATTGGTAACGATGAATATAAGGACTTTGTACATAGTTCTTTTTAGGGAATTATGGTTTTGAGGTTCAGCGGTGTTGGTACTTTTTCTAGGTGTCAGATCTAATGGAAGGAATTATTTATGATTCGCAATTGTCATTAATAAAATTAAGTAAATGCGTACGTGTTCTCCCCTCCATTCTTATGGATGAAATCATTCAGTTTGGAAGCCATTATCGAACGATTTGCAACAAACGGGCAGAAACGAGACGGAAGACGCAAATTAAATTTGATATTGGTAACGATGAATATAGGGACTTTGTACATAGTTCTTTTTAGGGAATTATGGTTTTGAGGTTCAGCAGTGTTGGTACTTTCTCCAGGTGTCAGATCTAATGGAAGGAATTATTTATGATTTGCAATTGTCATTAATAAAATTAAGTAAATGCGTACGTGTTCTCCCCTCCATTCTTATGGGTGAAATCGTTCAGTTTGGAAGTCATTATCGAACGATTTGCAACAAACGGGCAGAAGCGAGACGGAAGACGCAAATTAAATTTGATATTGGTAACGATGAATATAGGGACTTTGTACACAGTTCTTTTTAGGGAATTATGGTTTTGAGGTTCAGTAGTGTTGGTACTTTTTCCAGGTGTCAGATTTAATGGAAGGAATTATTTATGATTCGCAATTATCATTTGAAGATTATAGTTTGTCGATTCTTTTAGGTTCCAAGACAATATTCCTATACGAATAAATCAGTATCCCTGTATGTATAAATGGTGAAGTGGAAAATATTGAACGCAAGGTAGACGAGTTAACTGATCTCGATTCAATAAATTAATAAAATTAAGCAAACGTGTACGTGTTCTCCTCCTCCATGCTTATGGATGAAATCGTTCAGTTTGGAAGTCACTTTCGAACGATTTGCAACAAACGGGCAGAAACGACACGAAAGATGCAAATTAAATCTAAATATTTCCTTTACGACGTCTAGTAATTACACGGTGGAAGAAGAGAAACGAATTTAGCGGGAACGCGACGTCGCATTACGAGTCTGTGTAATTACGCATCCTCGTGGGGTGCAATTTGCGTGTAATTAACATCATTGAAATGCTCCATTGATACTACTATACCGGTTATTACGCGATTTCATCTGAAAAAAAAATGATCGAGGAACGATGTTTCTGTAAAAACGAGGAAAGGAAATATCCTATTGTTGCATGAATCGCGTGAAAAAGAGTAAAATATATTATCCTGCATGGAGAAGTAATTTTTATTTAAATGAAAATTTACATGCAAAAAGAAAATATTAATAATCAACACATAACAAAATTGAACTTTCAATTAAGTCGAAATTTATGTGAAAAAGGAAACTGTTGCAAATTTAATTCTCATTTTATATCGAAGTATATGAATACAGGGCAACAAGTAACCCTCGAGTGATAAAGTTGGTTCATAGTCGAGATATAATGGTTTTAAGTTAGTTGATTTAATTCGTAGTCTGGGTTTCATGTGATAAGGATCATAAACGGTATTTATCATCGTGACCTGTGACTCCGTAATAGTAGTGGAGAGTTAATGAAAAGAACATGAAATATACGACGATTTCAACTCGAAATTCAATTTAAAAGACACGACATTTATAATTAAAAATATTTGTTTATATATATATTAATAATCCTCGAATTAAAGGATCACAAAACTTAATTGAAAAGAATTCATTAATTAATTTATGTACAGGAAATAATAATAATTCAATCCAGTTTGAAAGACACAGGAGTTAAATTTAAATATGTATTTTTTATTTAAATTTGAGTATAATTAATATGAGATTACTTGCTCTAATAATTTTTATTATACTAGCGATAAATTTTTTTATTGTGAAATTATCGAACCATGCACGTTGAGATCTTATAAAAAGTCTAAGGTTAGTCGAACAAGGTTTATCAAGAAGTGTTTCAACGATATTTCTGAGATATTGTCACGGTTCATTCCCCTCGAGCGTCGCAGACGTGCGAACTAGACGAGCAAACCTTCAGAAATTAATGAGACCCCGACAGAAATCCTCGTGGAAACGTGCAAAAATTTCGCGACCGCATCGTCCTTTCACATTCCGTGTCGCACTTGCGATTCTCGCGAACATTCGTAATTACTTGCAAAGAATTACGTGTAATGCTTGCCAATTACGAAACAGATTCCTCATCCTCTTTGCCCTTTTTCCCGCCCCTTTTTGAATTTAAATTCCCCTAACTGTAGATCTACGAGAAAAAAGGAAATTTCGTCCGATATATTTAAACGACTAATATTTTTCTGAAAAGCGTTTGTCTGAACTATTATGATGGTTAATCTTCTAATTAAAATAGAAAACCAAATTTCCAACTATTCCAACTCCCAAAATACCCAAACTTTGAAAACTTTAAAATCCACCTAACCTAACCATCCATAACCTAACTCCCTTGGCTTTTAAAAAATGAAAACAAAATTTCCAATAAAATGCCCGATTCCTCGACGAAGTTAAAATAAATAACCAGTGAAACCTGTGCGATTTCCAAATATTCCGGCTGGCAAATTTCCCAAGGGTGGAAAAATTTCAAAATTCACTTTTCCATCTACATAACCTAACTCCCTTAACCTGCAAAAAATGAAACCAAAATTCACAATAAAATTTCCAATTTCCAACGATCACGTAGAACAATCCATGGCTTAAAAGATGATAAATCAGACACGTAAAGAAATAAAAATTCCTGCGTCCTCCTTTAACGAGTTTCCTGTTGAAGGAATGGTGAGATTTTACGAGGCGACCAGGAACGAGTTTCGTGTAGTTTCTTTTCGGTCGTGTCCGGCCAGTTTCTACACGTATACGCGTCTAACGGTGCCCAATCGCCGAAACCGTGTGGTGTGTCCGTCACAACGGAATATTTACGAATCCTCGTCTATCTAGCACGTTCGTGAGCCTGTGCGCCGCGTAGCGATCGGTATTCATCCGTCCGACTGGAATTCGATGACCCATTTCGAGAGGAACGAACCACCACGTGTACTTCAGCCTCTATCTATTGGTATCTCGATTACAGCGTCGAGGAACGATCCACCACGTGCACTCGATTGCATTCACAGAATGTCTAATTTGGGGTTAGGTTGGGGTGTCGATTATCGTCGATTAAGCTGGGAAACAGGGGACGACACTTCTGCTGATCGATACGCTCAAGATCATGGAATATAGGTTAATAATTGACCAGAGTGGCCTCCATTTTGGTATCCATTTTATCATTTTTGATGGAGATTTTATAGATCTACTGAAGCATTATGATATATTAATATTTGTCAAATTAGTAAATTTTAGTGTTAAAGTTTTTGGTAAATTTCTTCCGACAATTGAGATATTTGAAAATTAGAAAAGTTAGGTTATATACATACAAGAGTATAAAAAGTGGATGAATCTTTCATTTTTAGGATATTTTGTAGAATTACTAAAGTATTTGTCAGCATGTTAATAACTTTTTCTCTGCATTTTCTTTCTTACGCTATACAATAAAAATTATCTGGCTATTTACCAAAGATCAATTTTCTATGATTTAAATATCGAAATTAATTCTTTTAAACTTTCATCTGTTAAAAGAAAATATATTCCCTACTGTATTCCAAGTATATTACAAAATAAACAAACATCATCCTACTATCGAAAACCTCTTTAAACGCGCTAACAAACTCAACTATATCGAATGTGTACCAACCACCTGAAAGCAAAAATTCCCTAGACCCTTCAGAAATAGAACACTATATAAATCTAGCGTGCATGTAAAGTGTTTGATAAAACTTTCCTGCGTGGCACGATGTAAAATAAAAAAAAAAAAAAAAAAAAAAAAAGAGAAAATATCACGAGATAAGAAAATACGACCTGTCTACGAAGCCGTGAATCATTGGCGGGGAGGGAAAAAACTGAAAGACCGTGACCTAGTTTCCGGGTCATCGGTATCGCGACTGCAAACGAAAACACAATGGTTCACCGCGTACATCGCACCGACATATACGTGACGCATCGTGTTATTTAAAGCCGCTGTATGTACATACCTGTGTTGGACAGACGTCACACGATGCAATAAACTCGTGGAGAGAGTGCAAGGATGAAAATAACGCGGCCGTGTGAGCGACGATGGGGAACGTAGAGAGGGAGGACAAAGTTTCCACCCCCGTTCTTTCAAGAAAGTGATCGAACTTTCGTCACAAAGATTTTTCATCGTTGAAGGATCATCGTTTATTTATAAACTTTTACTGCTCGCGACGATTAAATTAGTACTCTTCGACATATTGTTGTTTGAGAATTATTATGGTGCGAGTTATTTCGTTGCTATTTTTCACAAGATAGTGTTCTACGTCTATTTCTATTATTTCTTCAGAAATATTAGCCTAGTTTCTCCGAAAAAAATTGTTCATATTTTCAATGCCATTAAAAATATGAACTTGTAGTATAATTGCCTCCTATATAGCTCTAAGCTTCGATAGTAATAAATTCCAAAATTCCAATATATTAATCAGTTTCAAATACCATATGATAATTTTAATATTAATAAGTTCTTTTATGAATGAATTTCGACATAAAAATATCCAAAGAATGGAAATTCAGATTTGAGATACATATTACTATATGTGGTAACCCTGAAAGAGAAAATTCCCCACAGTTAACCTTAAAATTATCCACAATGCAGTTAATTTGACCAGAAGCTTTTAATGACAGGATGTTTGATTAGTATAAAAACAGAGATATTACAAACTTTACGACTAAGATCACGCAATGAAGGTGAAGTTTCGAATAATACACAAGTCATCGTGCATATCATGCTTCCGAATGCAGTGATCTGCGGTAATTAAATAACGGGGTCACGAAGGTCGACAGTTAAACAACCCGGGAATAACTTGGTAATTGCACGTTTCGTGTGAATCTGATTTCACGTGTGCACCAAGCGAACAGAAGAACCTTCACCATGGCATATTCCCTCGTTCAAGGATCGACCATTCTCTGTGCAACACTCCTCAATTATCGAGAGACAGTGTTATGTTTGTTAACACTGTTATTGTAGCAATGATTAATAGTATTAAATGGATTTTTGTGAGTATAAAAGTTGTTTAGATAAGAATATAAGTATTATATTATATACACTACATGTCCATGAAGTAATAAATAAAAGATGTTGAGCATCATTGAGAGAATTTTTTTTTCAACTAAAAAAAAAATATATATATAGTTTCGTTCGAGGAAATGTATTTTCAACTAAAAGATAGAGAGTTCCATGCCAAGAAATTTCGTGCAAGTAAAAGGTACAGAGTTCTGTCCGAAGAAATCTTTTTACAAGTAAAAAAATATAAAGCTGAATATTGAATATGAACTCTATATTTTATTTAAATAAAAAATATAGAGTTCTATTCAAAGAAAATTCATTTGTAATTTTAGAATTTTAACTAACAATAATATTAAATATTTAGAGTTTAAAAATAACAAACAATTACAATAAACCTCATCCAAATCCATTAAACCATCCATCCGGGATGTTCCTAGAATTAAACCAAATGAAACTACAAAAGCAATACAAAAATTACGAAGGTACCAAATATTTCATTTATTTAATTATTAAAAAATCTTCTGATCTCGTTCAAATCTGTTAAACTACGCTTTCGACAAATTCATCCAATTAAACCAAACGAAACTACGAAAGCAATCGAAAAATCATCTGGAAACTAAAAAAAAATGCATCGTTGGGAAAAGAGCGGATACAGAGAGTCCCAGGAGATTGCCATCGAGGTCACCGGTTGCAACAAGTCCGAGAGCGTTGATAACGTGGCAAAACAGGAAAAAACGATAAAACGACCGAGTCGCAGATTAAAAACTCAGCGACAATAGCGGAAAATAAAAATCTATCAACGACAGGAACGAAAGAAAAGAGAGACGCGTGAAAAATGATGAAATTGCGCAATTGGCTCCGGGTATGGTGCAAGATGGCGCAATCGATGACGAACGCCATTACCGGGTCCTATGAGGTCGTCGATACTCGTTTTTGGTCCGGCACAATCGGCCTCGACCTGATTTCGTAGAGAAACAAATTAGGTGAAACTAGGTATGCTTGGTATTTCGAAAAAAAAGGTACAGTCGCTTTCTAACGAAATCGACTGACGTGTGTAGGTCGATCACCTCTAAAGCCGTTTAATGGCTCACGAAACCTCCAACCCACTCGACTTTCGATCTTTCGAAACTCTTTTGTCTTGGCTCTATTCTACGTCTTTCGGACAATTTTTTATGTCCTTTTTAATATTCCTTTGTATTTACGTAAAATTGTACCTTAACCTATTAATTGCAACATCTCCCAACCCATTAAGGACCAACATGGCATTAGTGCATTAGTGCAAGTCTTGTTTACAATATTTTTCGATCAATTTACATTAACGAACTCCGTTTTTTAAACATTCTGGCTACGAAAAGAATTGCAAGGATTCGATTGATATTTCTCGCATCACTACGAAATTTGAAGAAATCGAAACATTTATAACATTATAGTGGTTATTCAGAAATTCGAAAGTTTGAAAAAGTCAAGGCTTTTGACGAAGATTTTCCAACTTCTTCTCTCTTCTCTTTCTTTTCTGGTCGACTTTGTATACGGGAATAATTTCAACTAATTAGCAATTTGTCAGCTACAAGTCGAGTAAATTAATTTTTCTGTGGATCCGGCAAACAAAGTAACTCCCCATACCTACTTCTTTCTTTTTTTTTTTTTTTAGTCAATTAAAAGTTCGTTATATAGAAAAACCGTTCCCGGACTCTCCGCAGAAAACACGCTCTCTTGCTTTTTAAATTTTTCTTTTGATAACGTGCAACTGAAATATGACCATACATATCTGTAACTTTTGCGAACTCCCGAAACTAAAATAATATTTACAAGTATAAAATCATTAGAAGTCACGAAAAATCACTAGAGAGGCCTAGAAACTTGTATAGAGCTATAATGTATCTCTATTTTAGAGTAAAAATATATATTAATGCAAACTACTACTTAAAATATGTATGGAGCAATCATAAATAAACTATCGTATCTAAGAAATGAATCATCTAGCGAGTCATCGAATTAAAGGTTTTGTACATACAACATCTACATGAAATTTACTGTATCAAATATACATTCTACCAATCTTCATATCTCTATTTTACTCCAAGAATAACGATTATTAAAATAAAATAAAATTATTATCAAACATACAGAGTTACATCATGAATAAAAGAAATTATATCTAAGAAATGAACTATCTGATAGACTTTCTCAAGTAACAGGTTAAAATTCAAAACAAAAACCATGTACACACATATTACTCTCCCTCTTAAAAAAAGAAACTTTCGTAGCGCCACCTGGAACAATTCTGACACGCGGTAAACGGTACAAGTAGCACTCGTACGCTTACGCAACGCGACAGATACGAAAAGTGTCGAGCACAAACCTTCGACGGGGGTGGTGAACGGCGACGCAGGATCGGTGACCGTTGGCAGCACTGTAGTAGTCGTTGTGGCGGTGATGGTGGTCCGATAATGATCTCCGTTCGTCTGGAGCCCCCGATGAAGGTCGAGATCCCACAACTGAAGCTCTTCGTTCTTGACAGCTGCACTTTCCGGCGTGGATGGTTGAAAATTCGGCGGTGGCGAGAGTACGCCGCTGCTTGAAACTTCCGGGCTCGACTCCTGCAGACTTCCGGTGTGCCTGTTGCCCCATCGTCGCTTAACACCGGCGACAGGCACACGGGGCACCGTCTGCAGCATCTCGCCAGCCTGCTCCGCCTTCTGGACCGCCGTTTGCTGTTCCTTCGGCTCCACCGTCTCAATTTTCCCCGTCACTTCCGCTGGAGAAAAAATCTCGGCCACTGTGATGCACCTTCTCACGCGCACCTACACTTGTACACACGTGTCCACCAGTCTCTTCCTATTCGTCAATCCGATTTTTCTTTCGAACGAAGGCGCGCGGGTACACTCTTGTTTACACGAGGTACGAGGCTACTACGCTAGTCGTTGACCTCGATAATTCGTTCAGCGACCGAAATTGCGGCAAGGAATACGAGGTCAGGGCAGCGCGAGCGAATCGATTCACTGTCAAGAGTCCATGGTCCCCGAGCTCTCACGCATCGTCTGTCTCGCTTGGCCGCGCTGCTTTTCCTCGTGCCCCTCTTCCTCTTCGCAACAGAACGCTCTGCACGTATACACATACACGACGTACGGTGTGTGCTGTGAAGAACGTAGACGGGGGAGCTCGTGACGGGAGACGTACGATCGTCTTCGTTTCGCCTCGGTTGCTCTCGTTTCTCTTTCTCTCTCCCCTGCTCTCGACTCCTCTAATGGCGGCCAAGCAGCCACGGAGTGTCGGTCATCGAAGAAACGGGGTCACGATCGCGCAAAAGGGAACGCAGCAGGCGCGGGCGGTGGAGGGGGGAAAGTGGGGACGGAGGGAGGGAGAGAGAGAGAGAGAAAGAGAGGACGCACAGCCAGCCAGCCAGCGGGCGAGCCGACGTCTATCTCTCTCTCTCTTGTATGTTGCAGGCACGCCGCGTTTGCTTCTGGAACGTCAACCAGCCGAATAGCCGTGGTAGAAATGCATGATTTTCACTGGCGAAATTCTCGTTGTCTGAGGCTGCGCGCACGATCGACGAGGAACCGACAGCCAGATGAGTATATACGTGTGTATCGAGGTCACCAGAGGAACGTGTATACGCTCGTTCGAGCGAGTCTCTTTCTTGTTCGCTCCACTTTTCTGTCACGCTGATATGCGGCGGCCACTCTTTCTCCCTCTTTCTTCTCGTTTTCCTCCGTCTCGTCTTCGAGTCGATGATCGTCTCGCTCGCTCTTATCGGACGACCGAGTTTCACGCGGTGTCCTTTTCTCTTTCTACTTTCTCGTTTTCTCTTCGGCACGTACACCACCAGTGCACGAATTACACGCTTTATATATATAATATCGCATATGTGTATTTCCACCGATGCGTAAGCGATCACTGCGGAACAGATCAAAAGAATTGCAACGCCTTCCGGACTTCAATCGAGCCCTCCATGCCGCGCAACTATCGCCATCCTTGCACACGTGTGCATAGTCGACAAACGTGCGGGAGCCGCGCGACGCACAACAAAACACGACGGTGGTGATACGTTACGTCACACTCAGGGCATACACACACGCGTACACACGAATTTCAATACGTACCGGTAGCTCTCTTAAGTATGTATAAGTAATACGACCAACGAATGCACACTAATAACAGGCATACACACAGTGCACAAGAATGTTACGTGTTCCTCTTTATTATTCTTCTCTATTCCCCTTCTTCGTGTATAAGACGAATACGTGTGAATACGGGCTGCGTGTTACGCACGCGCCTACACAACACTCAACGATGTTACTGCGTCTACGGTCCGACACTGACTGAAGTCGTACGGGCTGGCCGTGCAGGCACGAGGGTGCCCGCCAGGCTCCGACGTACCTCGGCCGACTATCGACCAATCAGCGCACGACTTCTCGCTACTTTCACTGTCGCGCGTACCCTGCACCGTAGGGTGCCCCATACCTGTGTCGCGCAAACGCGGTGTTTTCTGCGCTACAGCCTCGATGTTTTCCACCTACACCGTTTTCATTTTTTCTCCCTACCAACGTGTGTACGGTCGATTCTGCGTCAGTGTTACTTTTTTTAGGGAATCCTTTACGACATAGTATCACAATATCTTGTGATACGTATATGCAGTTTTGAGGTCAGTATACGGGGTGTTGTATAAAGCAGGAGGAGGTAATTCTAGGTGGAATAGGAAATTGAAAAGATAGTATAACATTTTTTGTTTGACGCATCATTTGTGGGAAAATTGAGATCGAACATTTAGAATAGGTGTGCGCTAAATATTTTCAACTACTGTTTCTTTGAAAATGCAGTTTTAAATGAGAGAAATCTATTGTACATTTTCGACTTGCTTTCTTTTACGTAGAATTATGCATTTTTCAGTTATATCATAATTACTAGAACTACCTAATATTTACAGCGATTATTTTTTATCAATATATCTTGTAAGATACGATTCTAAAATGTGATATAATATAGTAACCAAATAAAAAATTTCAGTTTCTTTTACAATTTTGAGACTGCTATCTTTTCTACATGCTTCTATTTTATTCTTTTGAGATTTACGTCATACAGAATCTGTGTAATGCGATTCTTTATGATATAATTTTGAGGCTATTACATTTATGCGCGAGTTTTCTGTATAGATTACTATACATTTCCAGCGTCTTTTTTACTTTTTTGAAGTTGAAGTGGTCGAGAGAAAAGACAAAAGGTACTGTAGTTTTCTTGAGAACGTATCAAATAAATCTAACGTCTTAACGAGTTTTTAATGTCCCCTCGAGAACAGCATACTAACTCAACTGCAGTCCGTTGCTCAGTTTCGTGGAGACGTAATTAATTCGGAATTTTCTCGAATATTTATTATTCACTTTTTATGAGTAAACGTTTTTCAGGACTCAGCTGACAGCTCGCTCTGTTAAGCAGAATACAAGCCGTTATAACCGAAGATTTTCTGAAAAGCATACGCCCACAAAGTCCCCTTGATGCAAATCTCGGCCTCTGCATTCAAGAAAATGGATTCTTCCGTAGTTGGAACTTCAATGCGCGGAACCTTGTATTTCTCCAATGCGTTTCAATTAACAAATCTTGGATTTCGTTAAAAATGATACTTCTCAGCGTGAGAAATTGCAATTTACAGTTATATGCCACTATTCCGCTATTTCAGAATTTTTCTATAAAAAGATTCAGAATATTTTTAACTTCTAAAATTATTTCCTAGCCTGTTTTGCACAAAAATAGAAAAGTTTCCTTAAATCTTAGGAATAATGCTGAACTCTGAATTTTTCCTTTTCTTGCAGATTCTTTTAGTCATCGACTTGACCTTTCACCTCTGTCTTTTGTCATTTTCATGTTTATCGCGAACTTGGCCGTGTTTTGCAACACGAAACGATAGAAAAAGAGCCTGTAAAATGCATACTGTACCTCTTCTACACGACAATCCAGGAAAACAGAATAATCGAGAAGATATCTCGTTGAATGAATATCGATAATCTCCAACGAGACAAGAGATCCTCTTCATGAGTTTGATGCGCGTTCTTGGAACCCAATTGAACACACCGTTGACGATTCTAATAAAAGATGGGAAAACCACCATGTTTTGAATACTAATCGATCGAATTAACTGTATTTAAATTGAATTTGAATAAAAACTTTGCCTTATAACTTCTGCAATAATTATTTATATGCCTTAACTTAATAACTCTTCCATAATTTTCCTCCAACTTAAGATATTTTTTCAATAGATAGATCGAAAGTAAACTACAGTAAAATTTAATATTAATATTTTGTCGTTGCTTGTAAAGCAGCTTTTCAAGTTCAGCCGGATGAGACTTGATGATTTGCTTTTGATGAGCTCAAAGTAGACGTCGGCAGTAATGGGCACTCGATGAAATTGATTATTTGAGAAAACCAGCTTAACTCCAGGGTTAAGCAAAGAATCGATTTCTAGGAAGATTCTGATTTACTCTTCGATGCAACGCAGCATCGTATTTTCCATTGTTGCCACCAAAAACAAACTAGAACGAATCTACACGTCATTTATTTAATATTCTTTCTTCTCCGTGAAGAAGGGCAACTATAAATTAGTTTTATAAAGTAGGTTGGGGGGAGGGGACCTAAATAGCAAATTGAGAAAACCGAAAGTCACGAGAAAACTGCCATAAGAGCGTGAGGGACGCGTGTATACTAAACTTGCCTTATGCCCGTCTAGTATGTATATACTCTATGTATATAGGAACCAAGTCCCAAGTTGCAGAATGAGAGTTCGATGGAGGGAGGCACCCTTTTACTAACTTGATGTAGGGGGTTACCACCCTATTCGTGACGTCATCCACCTGTTACACCCTGAATAAATACACACGGACGCATGCGCTCGTACACCTACACACCTAAAACACACGCGTACAAACGCAGGCACACAGGTATACGTAGGATCTCGCCGGGAAACACGGTGAATGTCGCGGATCAGTGATGCGCAACCTGTGGTCCGTGACCCGTTTTTCAATGAAGCTACAGCCCGGTTTTTCATTAATTCACAAATTTTCAGGCCGTGCTTCAATGGAAATTACCAGCCTATCTTGTCCGATTCAATCCTTGTCCTCCCAATTTCCTACTTTTTCTAACAATTCTGTAAATCTTAAGAGCTCTGAGTATTGTATCGTATAGTATAGTTTTGTACGGATGGCTATCAGTGGAGTTATCTCTTTTTGAAGATTGAATTTTTTCAGCTGAATGTTTGTAATTCGATCTCTATATGTATGTACAGTTCCTGTTATATTAAATTAATAATATTACAGTTTTTATATTATTCCAATAATTCATGTATCGTACATTTTATATTTTGTGGAAATTGATTTTGTATCCATCCGCGGTACCAATCACGAATGTATAGGATAATTACTAGATTGCAGATATTTATGCATTTATAGGAAATTCAATATGCAAGAGTGAACGAAATACGCGTAATACTGAAACATGTGAAACATAATAATAAAAATAAAATCCTCGGCAACATACTAGTTATAATATTTAAAACAAACCTATATTTAGCTCCCATCTTTTTTTACTTGCATTCATAAAAATATGAATTTTCATGAATGCATAAATGCAGCCTGATAATTATTCTTTCAATTATACATTAGGACAAATTTCCAGCCACACTATATATTCATTAAAAATTTTTAAAGCAATTCTTAATGGACATATTATATAACAATTGATATAGGAAGCTTGCAAGGAGTTTGCGAGCCACTGTAGCAGTTTCCACAGGGTGGACGAAGGATTCGAAAGCTGGGCGTGTGTGGGTGACGCTTCATCCAACCAGGGCCATAGGGGTGGGTCATGGCCAGAGAGAAACGAGGACAACCCTCGGCATAGGTTGAGCCTAAAAGTGTGGCTGAATTTCTAAACGAAACCGACAGGCTCCTGGAAGCATCCTGCGTCAGCTGTGTAAGCTATTATGCTGGTCAGGATTTCTACTCCCAAAAATTGTAGTTTCAAAAAAAGGTCGGAATTTAACGGTCTTGAGTTCAAAAGAAATATTGCTTTTGTGAAGAAACCGAGATTTCGACAGAGATGAATGGTTACATATTTTCATTCCAATGCAATGGTTTTGCTGATACACAGGAGATTTACAATTTTTTACTATTTTTTACTATTTAGATTTCTTGAAAATCATGTATGATTAAATATAGGACTTTTGATCATTGTCCCTTCTATATTGTCGACATGGAAATGCAACAATGTTATCAGTAAAGAATTAATATTAATTGTTAATTAATATTGCTTTATTACATACAGATGATGATAACATTTTAGGTTAGAATGCTTAATTCCATTTAGTATTCTATACTCCACGCAATAAAGAGTATTATTAATTCTATCGTGTACAATATGCAATATTATACATAATTAAACGACCATGCTACGTACAAAGACTTAGGTTATTTATTACATATTATACGGTTAGTAATAAAATTTCAAAATATTTAACAAAATACTCTCCAACACACACGATATGAAATTCAAATTTTCCATGCTAAATATTCGAATACTTTCCTGAACCAATGTATCTATATACGTTGGCATAATAATCGTTAACGCAATGACTATTTATGCTATCCTTAAAAGAATTAATACACATACAGTATAGATGGAAAAATTTGTCAAATACTTTCATGACCCAGTATACGTAGACGCGACAATTGGCAACGCGAAGACGTTATATTATTCTGAAAAATTGATATACTGACAGAGCTATTAAAATGCAATCTATCACACGAAACGCAGCCAGTCGGCTAAATCGGCGAGACGAATATACAGGATATTTGTAGTCCACTATTAGAAGAACGGAAGAAGTCGAGAAGCGAATACCTATTATAGGTAGTACGCGATGCGTGACTAATGGCGGCAGCCGTAAAAAGAATCATGCGAGATGCTAGGAATTCATTCAGAGAAGTCGAACGCATTAACGTTGCACCGCGATAGCGCTTTAATAACAGGCGATCCAAGGTCGATATGGCTCCGCCACTGTGAAATGTTCAATGTTCAACGATTTCACTGCGTTCCAACCTGCAAGCAACTGGCCGCCAGTTTTATTTACGCTACCGCCATTTTCTGGACCTCTTAAAATTGCTCTGCTCTTAGTAAATTGTCCGAGACCAAATCAAAGCTTTCTTCCTGATGGTAAACCGCGCTGAATTCACGGGCAGGCTGTTACCGTTGAAAGTAATTCGATCGAATGGACGTTGGTTATTTTCGCTCTAGGGAATTCCGTTCTAGGGAATTCTTGGGAAAATTCCTTTGGTGCATGGCATTGTTACATCGTAGTTAAGATACTGTATGGAATATAAGTTTCGTTGAGAGTTAAATAAGTATAATTAAATAACTAGGCAACAGCTAGGTTAATAGTTAAATAGCCTGATAAAAGAAGTACGTGAACATATGTGTATCGGAAGCAAATAGGAATAACAGTTGCAAAACAAATCCCTTTTCAGGACCAGGAATTTACTAAGTAAATTATTATTATACGTTTCTTCGATGATGATATCGAGGTTATGTCTAACCTCAGTAACGTTATACCAAAGAATAATAATATCACTATAATGTACAAGCTATGGAAATTTCTGTAAGTTTTTTAATAAAGATAATTTTTACTTCCATTCTTTTTGTACGTTCTGCTCTATCTTTCGCTCAATTTAGTTTCAGGAGAAGTCTTGGAAAATCGGATTAAAATATTACATAGAAACAAACATAAATACTGTTGCTGCAAAGGTACTTTTAAGCAAATCTTTATAACGGTTATAAACAACGAAACACGACCTAAGTACATAAAAGTTATCGACACTAAGGTAATACTTAAAATTTCGACTAAATTTATATCTACTGTTAATAAAAACCTTTATATCTTTTATCTAATCGCTGTACGTATCTACGATCTACAGAAAAGAGAGCCATAAATCTAAAGTACACAAACAAACTAAAAATATTGCCGAATACTGATGACCTTAATTAAATTGGTCAAAATTTTAATCTTCTATAATCTCAATATTCTAATTCTAATTTTCCAAAATTGCCATCTCCCAACATTTTCATTTTTCGAAGATCTCTGCAACCTTTAAATCAATGGAACACAGTACATTTCGATGTTTAGACGGTTTTATTGCAAAACGACAGATTGTATATCAAAATGAGTCATGGATCAAAATCAAGATCAAGCTGATGTGAACGTAAATATTTTTCTTGAACGAATTGAATGTAAGTCTTGAATGTAAAGCCAGTAACGTTAAACACAGTAGCATTTAGAAAAGGATAGTAAATGTATATCCTGCTGCTACCGTGAAAAGCTGAGATCAGCAAATTCGAAGATAAGAAATAAACCACATGGCTGGTCAAGAAACGTTATGAGTAACATTCGAATAAAAATCTGCCATCGAGTCTGAGTGCAACACCTCAAAGTGCACGACGCATAAATTAAGTGTGTGTTACGCAACAGTTTCTCGTCACCTATAAGCAACAGAGAATACTAATAGCTTGAACTAAAAAATATATACCGTCCTGATAATTATAAATCTACAAGTTCTCATCGAAGATCCCCTTAAGATGAAATTAATTTAAAAATAAAATCGAATGACATTTAATTAGAAATTTGGAAGCTTCATAAAATGAAATTTCCATTCTACTTATACATCACTCAAAAATCTCTAAATTTGTTTTTTAATTAAACAAACCTGGAGGTTCTTACGTAAGACCTCTGAAAAAAAAAAATATTTTTAATTCGTGAATAAACGTTGTTATTTAGAATGAGAACTGAAATTCTCGGATCAGACGAGGAAGCACGAGGCGCCTGGCCCAGAAACGAGACCAGAGGTCGGTGATACGTGGATCGCTGGTCAAAGATCTCTGCTCATGTGGCGTGCCACGAGGAAACGACTACCGCAACGCTTGTCCGGCCTCGTTGGATCGTTTAGCGTCGTTCACGAGCGAGCCTTAATCACGGTGACCTCGTGCCACTGTTTACGATCCGCGAGTCGTCACAGTGCTGATTCGACGTCATCAATTTTACCTTTCGTCGCACCACAACTCCGCAAAGTCATTTTTTATTAGTCTCGTGCAACGTAGTATACGTGATTAGAATCTACTTGCCAATAGTGCCGATAGAATAGAACTTGTTGAACTAAAAAGTTCAATTATTATTTTGTGACCTATCGAATCTGACAAATTGTCAAATTTCACATCGTTTAGACTTTTATTTCAAAAATTCTATACCTTCGTATCACGCGTTTTTATATTTGAAAGTAGGCTAAAATAAAGTAAAATAAAAATGAATATTCTGAACGAACTTGTTTTATTTTTTCCCCCATATATACATACCTATATTTATTTATTTCCATACTTTTGGAACTCTTATGTGGGTGCAATGAACTATCAATTCCTCACTGATAGCCTAAAACTAACATTGATCTAGGTCAAGGTCCTAGAACGATAACAGAAGATTTGAAAATAGCATTGCATCATTTGTATCCACTTTTATCTGTTAAATCGCGTAATACAACATGTTGAAAGGAAAAAGCATACTGCAGATATGGAAGATAACGAAGATATCTCTTAATGCACCATTAGTCGAACCATCTCATTAGTCTTCAAGAACATCGGCAGAGTTGCCTTGAATTTAAGATCAGTTTTTCATAGAAAGATAATAATGCCTGCTATTAAACCACTTCGATCAGAACGAAGAAACAAGGAAAATTCAGATCGGATAAAAGAAAATGTGCCATTACATAGGAAGCAAGGTAAAAGAAACGTAGACATTAAGAAACGCAGCTTGATCTGCGATCGGATTTACAAATGCAAATTGGAGATACGATTAAATCATCGTTCGAGATAATCAGCGGGGGTAGAGTTAAAGAATGCTCACGCTCTGAAAGGCAGAACAACAGGATAAAACGCAACGTACAGAGACGATTGTGCAATATGACGGAGAGGTGACCCGGTGTCAAGAGCACCAGAGACGTTTTTTTCGTCGCGGCGCACGCATGAATATACACTTGGAGGTCTTCTCGTTAGTAGCATTATCGGTGACTAACGATCATGATCGCCAAGGCCTTTCGTTCTGCTCGGCTGATGCACCGCTCTACTTTGTTACGGGCTCTGTCTCTTTCTGCACGCCACTTTCGATTCAGCTTCGGTTATGTCATCATCTACTATACGTTGGTATTGTTCCACCTTACGTTCTGTTATTTAATCTACTTGCGAAGCATTTACTCTGTACTCGTCATAGATAAGAAGTTATTTTGTTGTTGGTATTAAATGAATTATAATTCTATGTATATGATGATACTATGTATAGAATGGAATGTATTTAAGGATGTATGAAATTGAACACAAAATTGAACACAAGGATACAGCTAATATCGAACGTATTTAGGAAAAAATGGATGTAAAAGATGAATAAATCTGAGAATGTATAAGATCAGATAAAAAGAAGGTATAAATTTGAATAAAACGAATAAAAATACAATATTCTTCTCATTTAATTTTGTGTCGTGCTTTAAAATATTCAGATCTAGTTAGATAGAAAGATCCTAACCTAGAAAAACTAATTCCTCTGGCAATTGCGCATTAACATCATAATATTTTCTGTGTCTGTGTACATGTTTGTGGAGAGTAAAATAACTCCATTGAAATTCTACTATGAAGATCCAGTTAAATAAAACAAGCTTCTACTAAATCCCATTAGGAACATAAATTTCCATACAAAAATCCAGGGTAAACCCATCACGCTTTCCTCAGATCCTTCCTTCAACTCGAAACTCCTCATCCAACAGCTTCAACTTGCAACCTTTCATCAAATATCCTTCAAGGATGCACGACGAGAGAAAACAACCTACCTAGCCAGCGTGTGCTCTGTGTCAGAACCTTGAACTTGAACCTGAACCGTAGCAGACCGTCCCCAGCTCGGTTTCTAGGTTGATCCGGGTCAGGTGTGCCTCGCAATGGGCCTTCGAATTGAGGTTAGGGCTGCATTTCTCTCTGACCGACCCGGTCTACCTGTGAACCTTCCACGAATCGCTCGGGTGACCCCCAAGCGAGCTTCCGCGCACGCGCCCTTTCATAATTCTGGAAACGGGACAGCTGCCGTTCCGCTTCCTTCTCCTTTCTCTCTCTTTCTCTTGCACTTCGTCATCCTAACCCCGTATCGACCTTGGTCTGTCTTTAGGTGGCTCAGGGAGCCTGCAGCAGCAGCCATAGCTTTTGTCTCCTTGGTCAATGCAAACAGCTGGGGACTTGCTGAGGACACTCTTTTTGAAAAGATTTAGGAGCACGTATTATATTAGGTGTTACATGACGGCTGTTGATACTTGTAGATGATAGCTGTCGTGGTTTGGACTGATTTTATGTTTCACAAGGTTTGCATACCTTTCATAACTTTGGGTTTCAATTACGTAACAAAGGCGTAGTTGTTTGAGTAATTCTGTTGACACAACCGTTCTAGCTCTGTAGATACAAAAACAATGGTCAGCGTGTGACACTTACCAACCTGGATAGATTAAATTGAACTATGAATAGAGGTTATTAGATCGTTATTAGATCAGACTATGGACAAGTTTCGGAAGTAATTTATTGGCTACGGTTAGTTGAGGCGAAACGACAATTCTGTATTTTGAAAAGTCACGAAGCATATCCGAACAATTGCAAAATGACGACCATTATCGTCCTTCTAATTGCTAAGCGTTAATAGAACCAAACTGAAACGCGAGTTAATTGACAGGAAGAAGAATTTCTATGCGTCCATGTTTAATAGAAAGAGAATAGACTATATCCCCATTTTAACTTGGCCATAGACACTGACTCTCTTCATATTGATCATACTTATCGAACGAATAAGGAAACTTTGCTCGTTGCTTGGTTCAACCACGAACTATATATAGTATAGTATAGCGGAACATCCACGTTGAAATTCTTTATTCAAAAGACAGTGAACAAAGAGCAAATGAGCAACGAACATCAGGCAATCTGTTGAGTAAATTGAGGTATTCCACGAAAAGGAAATCCAGGAAGAGGAACGACATCTGTTCCGGAGTCCCTGACCGCTGGGCTACCACATCCTCCACTCGCAATTACGCGCTCTGCTCCTCCATGTTGAGGTTTCGAATTTGACGATTTTATCATCTTTCGTAACATGCGATATATTTTTCTTTTCCTAACAAAGAAGATACAAATTTTTCATAATTCCATGCTTCTTAAATTTTTGGAAATAGATTTTAAAATAGATGCCAAATTAAATAGATGAGCCTATGTAGAACGTGACCCATAATAGAGACCACAATAATGATACAACGAATATAGGATACGTTACACGTATATAGCGAGAGACCTCGCACGCTAGTTGCTGAATCTTCGTAAAACAATCGGTTTCCGTTTCGAGAAGAGGCGGTCCCGATCACAACACGCGAGAAACGAGTCGCGAGCCGCGATGACTGGTAAAAATACCGGTCGAGTGAGTAATTCCATGGAAGAGCTGGCAGTTCGAGAAAGAGGGGCTCATGGTGACAAAAGAAAACATGCATCTATCGGTTGCATATGCACCGAACGGCCTTGAACAAGCGGCGAAACCGACCGCACCTTTTCTTGCGTGCGACTCTTCGGCAGCTTCAATTTCTTTGTTCGGACTGTATTTTCTTCCTCCGATTGTACGATTTCAATCCTGAGCTTTGTAGGCTATATCCAGATGGTTCTGAGGCATAGAAATATTTTCTTTTGTGCAGTTTTATTTTCTTTTTTTTTTTCTTTTTTAGATGCACATGATTTGAATTGTATATTGTTGATTTAACAAAATGTTAGCTTGGTGTATTTTGTGTTTTGGTAAAAGTTGAATTTAAATTGCTACAGACTTGATTTTTAGATAAAAATAAGAAGATTCAGTGGGATGAATTTCTGTCGGAAAGTGAATCGTTTGAAAGTTACAAGAGATTGAAGTTAGTAGGGTTTGTTGCTTAGGGCAGCGCCCGACAATTTTTCAACGCGGATAACTTCGATGTGGAAGCTGCTTTCGCAAAATTTCTTTTTCCAGTGCTCGTAGTTTTTCGCGGAGAACGTTTTTTAAACGTAGTCTGTTTTATTTTAAGTAGGAACTTTCTATACATACATTTTTAAAATTTTAACAATTCTTCCCTTACCTATCTCTATTATCTTTGGTCATTAGCAAAGTGGTCCGTTAAAAAAATAGAGAGAAATGTACAGAAATCTTTGTGTAAATTTCTATACAGAATTTTTTTAGACTCGGTATCTTCTATTTTGCATCCTAACTCTCTGTAGGCGATTTTTTGAAAACGTCACAATTTTAATAAACTTCTTTCTAAATCTTCCTTTCCCTGTCTCTTTTATAAAAATGAGACAAATTTGAGAAGAGTTTATAGAATTTACGGGATCCATGTATTTTTATCTCCAACAGCCAAAGGCAAATTAATATTTTTTAATTAATGCACGTCCGCTGCGCGTAAAATGGTTCTGTCTTGCTATTACCATTATTATTCTCGATAATCTGTGCTTCTAATCGCAAATTGTCGGTGTCTCTGATGTTACCCGGCAATGTAGAGGAAACCGGACATGATTACGGAGTCTCTTGAAGCTTCGTTGAGCATCGCGAGGTCTCCGCCACGCATCAGAGTCTCTTTTCTCTCTATTTCCCTCTTTTTTTATCGCCACCCTCGCTTTAACGTGTTTTATTTGTCATTTTTTCTCGCGTTAAATGCTCACCTACTATTTCCATTCGTCTTAATTCGTTTGTTCGTTGATTCATTCAACGAGCTATAGCAATTAATTCGCGAGAAAAATTACGAAATCAGAATTTTCCACCTAGGGACCATAATATAATATGCGTTCGAATTTAAAACTCACCATGTTCGTGATGTTAAACTGTTGGAGTTCGGTAATTCGAATTGTCCAGAATGGTAAATAGTACTCACCTGAAACAGAGAGAAAATAAAATTAACCATAAATTATTTTGCAGCAATATTGTCAATCCTCTTGTATATTTGCATAATTTTTTTTATACCTCTTACAAGAGAAATTTTCTAATAATTATATACCCGAATATAACTATAGTAAAAATTGTCAAATATCGGGGATTCTTAATTATTAAATATTCTAATCATAATTATAAGAAAAATTAGGCTTATTAAATATTCGTATAGAACACCGAAAATATCTTTTTAAATATAGAGGAATATTTCACGAGTCAAAAATTCAATTGCACTACGTTCACGTGTAATTAATTAATATTCAAGTGGGAGGTTTTTAATAAATGCTGATGTTAATTGTGCTGCCATGAGAAAAGCAGCGTCAATTTCCTGGGATTTATATCGAGGACTGGAATTTATTTCCAGGGTCACTTTGAGGGTGACGCGTTCAGCCACCTGTTGTTCCTTTCCCACCGCTGTGTCCACCTAATTGCCATAGTTACCGAGGCTTCGAGTTCTCTGTTCTCTACCTACCGACAATTCCACCTTATCTAACACTGCTGAAACCTTTGTTCGACTTACCTGTCCAATACGATGCGCTGGGTGGCGTCATATGTAAACACTGACGTCAAATCTTAACTTTCTACAAATTGTCTATTCTGAAGAAATCGCAAGTTGCGAGCAATTGAAAGAAAAGATTATTGTAGCCTTACATACGTTAAAACAATCGAATACGTTAGAAAGTGCTCGTAGAAATTTAATTAGAAGAGCAGAACTATGTGTTCGGCAGAAGGGGCAACATTTTCAGCAATTTTCGTAATAATAAACTTTACGATTACTTCATATTATTTCATTATGTATTCCTAATCTTCCGTTACGGCAAAAACAAACTTAAACTGCGATAATATCCATCGAGACAACGATCTACAGTGAGATCCGTTATAACGAGACGTGATAAAGTGCACGCGTACCGAACGAAAATCCGAAGTCGATTTTCTCGAAATCAAAGCCTCAAACGAAAAATTCTTATTCTATATTTTCGACTTCTTTTTTCGCGTAGAATCACCCCCTTTCCGCTTGTACTACCAGTTACCAACCACCCTGTATATATCAAAGCTTATACATGATACCTCTGACGCATAAACAAGGACGTTAGAATTTTATTTAAACAAATTAAACTATATGAACATGTACAGGAAAATTTAGTGCGGAAATATCGAAAGAATTTTCAAATTTCATTTTTTTGAAAAGGAAGCTCCGGATGGGAGGAAGTTCATTTCCGACTTGCAACTTATTCAGTGTAAAATTGTAGAAATTATACATCGGAAATGTATAATCTACATATATCTCGAAAAGGCCATTTTGCAACCAAATTTTTCCTAGGCACAAGAGCAGAGGAATAAGACGTAAAATTCTACTGTTAATTATTTAAAAAATAATTTCATTATTTAAAAATGTCATCATTCGCCAGACTTTACTTTGCACCCATAAAAGGAGCGTTAGAAAGTAACAAGGAGAGTCTCGCTTCATTATTTCTAGGAAATCGACGTTCGTTTAAAAATCACCTCTGAAAAGAAAAGAAAAGAAAAAAAAAAATTGATTTTTAACTACCTTCACAAAGACATAGAAAAGTAAAGGAAAAAAGTAATCGCTATTGTCAAACGAAACAGTGAACACAAAGATCGAGTAACTTGGGCAAAAAGCGGTCAGGTCGGTTGATCGATTATTTCTTTTTCTGCCGTCGACGATTCGATTCGTCGAATTTAGTGTACCTGTTCGCGTGCAGCTGGCTTTTCTTTCGCGCAAAACGCGCACAGCAAAGAGGAGATGTTTTGTGGAAGCGGAGCCAGAGGCCTGGTCGTGTCTCCGACTCGTCGTTGCAAGCAATCAGAACATTTTGTTATGGTAATTTCGAGACGAACTCGGCCGGACGCCGACAGAGACTCGTCACAAAGGACGCAAAGCTGCGGCTATTTACATTTTTCGCGAGCCATGTCCGTGAGAAGTTTCGTTCCTGTTTTACGAATCGCCCGGCTCAATTCACACGTGAAATTCACACCGAGCCAATCGCTCGTTCGATCTCAGCAAATCTCTTGGATATCATGTTACAACTGGACGGATCGTCTTTCTATTTTTATTACGTTGGCAACAAAATGGTTGCGGATTTTGTCAATACCACCTAATGACGAAATCCGCAATCGCTTAGTTGCCAACCTAAAATATTTTTCAATTTGCTAACATCCAGTCTTGAACGATAATTTACGATATTAGAAATGATTAATGACGTTAGAAAATTGACAAGCCATATATGAGTATAGGGTATATCTCACTGAACAGTTACAAACCTTCCAACCTTTGGTCTATTTTATATTGGCAATCTTGTTTCTGCTACGCAAGATCATCTGACAAATAAATTGGTTTCCCGCACTAAAATTGGATCTGGTTGACAGAGTGTGTAATTTCAAAAATTCTCCTCTTTTCCCATTACTACATACACAAACAACGAACAATCTCATAATACGCGAGTTTCGTTATTCCGTAAAAACTTCAAGCTGCAATTCTTAATTATTAAATGTCAGCTAACGCGTAACGAACGATCCTACGTTTATTCCACCTGAGATTAGACTTGCTTCAGAGAGTATGGAATTTCGAAAATGGATTTTCCACCAGTCGAATACGGAAAATCTAATCGATTATACTTTCCTCCTCTATGATATCCATTAAGGATAAGGCTCGTGGCAATTTTCACATTTTCCAGTCGCAAAGCTTGCCAATTAATCGAAGCAACGAATCCTTCATTCATGAATTTCCAAGAGGTAAGCGAACCGCGCCTCTTTTCCCTCTTATTCATGGATGCTCAACGGTGTACATAAGAAATACGGCTTTAATTGGCCGTCACGGAAGGTTAATTGGTAATTTCTCTCACGCTCGCGAAGCGTCTCACGCGGATTTCTGCTTTGTCAGACATCCCCCTTTTGCGTGCGCCGCTTGGTCAGAAAAGAACCTCTTTCTCGACGTGACTGGCAAGCAGAGAGGAGGAGGTCCGTTCGAGAGAAAACCGAAATTCGTCTCGATGAGAATTTTTACCGACATGTGCAGCTGCACAAATTGTAAAATAGAAATTAAATAATAAAGAAAGAAAATTAGGCGAAAGCATTTTTTTTCATTTGTCTCGCCACATTATTTTGCATTATAATAGAAATTTGAGAAGAAATGAACTGTGGATATTTGTGTAAATTTCCATGCACATTTTTGGAAACATAATTAAAACTGAGAGATTCCTTTCGCCTATCAAATATTGTAACAAGGCTGGTTTGTATTTTTGCAATATTATTATTATTATATTTATGGAAATACATGTTTCTATGAAAATAATTGAAAAGTTGTAACATGGATAGAAAATTGTTCAATGTGTACTATATTTTATGTATTTTTACATTATACGAGAATTATTTTCATCTTCAATTTTTCTGTCAATTTATCAAAACATGGAATTTTTAATAATACGATCTACCGAAAGTTAAAAAAATATTTCCTCAATTTGTAATGTCAACAGGAAAGAAAAATTTTATTAAGCGACTCTTCCTTCATAAAGTGAATTTAAATGAAAACTTTTGCAACGTTTCTACGTTGAAAAAAAGAAAATTTCTTTAAAAGAGTTTAGTAGAAAAGAGCGCAGCAGCGTGTTTTATTATTTTTTCTTTTTTCAGAATTCGTGCTTGTAAAGCTACAGATAACCCGAGGCAGCCGTATACCTGAGGAAGGATGGACAGCCGTGACATTCCACCAGAGATTAGATTAGCTTCTACCCTTCTTCAGGATCAAAAGTGCAAGTGGTTCTACGAAAAAAAAAAAAAAAAAAAATTGAATCGTGTCGAGGAACTATACAAAGTCCAACTGTTCATCGTCAAAGAATCCTTTCTTCTGGAAATTCTGTTGTATTTGTACCCTTGCACGTTTCAACGAAATTGTGACAACGCCCAGATTTGAATAATTTTTAGAACGTTCAGAATATCGTATAAAAAATTCATTGCGATATTTTATCTAACAATATTTTGGAATATCCTATGGTTTCTATAAAAATTTCAAATTACTTTTGCGATATCAACTATTTTTGTTTAATTGAAAACTTGTGAAAACTTGTTTGCAAAGATTTCCATGTTAAAAAATGATTCTGATGGCATAATATCAGTTAGCATATGAATTTTTCCCCTTATCTTTAATAATAGCAACTTCAATCACGAAAAATATGCTCGAAATATTACGAATAGGAAACACTCGTCGTGAAATATGTGAATATTGCATTTTAATTTATGACTGCGATTTCACATGGGATAACCTAATTTTTACTGAAAAATTCCATCCTGCATCTTCCAAAAAGCGAAGAACCACGTTAACGCCGCTTTAAATTCCCTTTAAAAATAAAACCTTCTTAAATTGATGCAAAATATTACCACCTAATGACAAAAGCTGTAATCACTTAGTTGCCAACCTAATAGTATCCTTACGCATCAAAAAGTTACTAATAATAAAGAAAAGGAGAGATGTGTTGCCAACCTAATAGTATCCCTACGCATCAAGAAGTTACCAATAATAAAGAAAAGGAGAGATGTGTCGTGCTACCAGATGGCATGTGATCTAAACACGTATCTCGTGGCGTGACAGCGATAAAAATCTTCAGGCGACTCAGGCGAAGATGATGGTGGCCCTCGAAAGGGAAAAACCGCGGTGAAATGGAAGAAAGGGAAGATGGAGTGAGTTAACGGTACGACTAGTAGCGAGATACGTCGGTGGAAAGCCGGTTTAACATCGACCAGTTTCCTTCATAAATACCAGGAAAGCCTTAGAAAACGATGTTCCTGTGAATGTAGCTACTTCGTCGCGTTTACTTTCAACCCTTTGCACCCGCGCATACCTATTGACACACATTGCCTACTGTACAAACAGGACAGATCCTCTTACGACGATCTAGGACCTGTGGGTTCTACGTAAACTACAAGAACTTAGAATCGTTTTGATTATTTGTAGTAGTAGTACGTTTGAGCATGTGATTACCGAGCTACGAGCAATTAGAAATGTATAGATTTTTACTGTGGAAATTAAATTTCATTATCGACTTACTCTTCGTTGATCCATTCTGTCCGAATCTTCGTATTCGTGTTAATTTGTAAGGAGTCACGAGACACATTAAATATAATCGACGATCAAAGTTTGTTTCGTCTGAATATTATCACATAACCTAACGAATTATAAAATCGCCGTGCGTAACCTAGAAACTCTTCGATCTAAAGCAATCGTTACAGTTATCTAGTAACTTTAAAATCACCAAACTACGAATATTCCAATTACAATGGTTACTAGAGTAACTAGTAATTCTAGGGACACTAAAATAATCGACGCTCCTAATCCATTAGAATTTCAGATCTGACGATATAGTAGATCCTATGAAAATATCATGAGCCGATCACGTTAATCTGTGACTGGAATAGCTACGATTGCATGTGGAATACGAAAGGCAGATGGTTGGAGGCTGGATCAGCGACGAGATTCGACGTTTCCCGGGGCTTTCCGCGATCGAACCAGCAACGAGATACCAAGCACGTGACTCTCGGCGAGGATTCGCGCGGAGCGACCTGCATTCCGCGTTTAGCATTCCTTCCTTGACATCTCGTCGCTGCTCCTCGTCCCTCTGTTTCTCACGGAGAACGCTTCAAGGCCGGGAGTGGGCGCGGAAGGCACACCCGAGCATGCTAATACACGACCCTGATCGCCGATCGACGCGATGACGTTGCTCGTTAAGCCGCTTATACGTGGTGTGTGATAAGTGAACTGCGAATTTTCATGCAAATTCATATTTTGCAGGGTACAATCAAAGGTACAGAGTAGAAAATCGGTAGAAAATCGTCTTTTACCGAGCGAGTACAGTAGAGTCTAGGTTATACCAGTCCCGTTTAACCGAAGTGTTCGTATTATCCAATTTCATTCCTCTCGAAAGTTCAACATAAAGAACACGAAAGTGTGAACAGTCAGGTATTGTTAAGGCAGTTGATCAAACTTTCAAGCAATTAAATAGTTAATTAAACTTAAATACATACGTACGATATCACGTTATAGAAATGTTTCTTTTACAATTTCATCGCACGATTTATTAAGATGTATGGACCCTTCCGTATTATTCGAGTTTTCCATTATCGGAGATAGGTTAGGTCCACGTTCGTTTTAAGTAAAAATGTTTCTAAATTCATAGAAATATTTTGAAATTTCTGATAGTAATAACTTTAGCACACCCAGTACATAGTTACACCGAGGTGTTAATCAGACCAAGTGCAGTGGTCGCGCACTAAGTCGCTTTTGCGCATCCTTTCGAGAGCACAGCCCAAGGTGAACGTTTTTTTCTTATAGGAATCGCATCGCACGAAACACAACAGAAATTTTACTTTTCAATTATGAAGCAAAGATACGATCTTAGAAAAGAATAATTCATAAAGATCGCCTGTATTGTCTATTGTTAAATACCAAGAAACGTATGACGTGCACGTACGTATAGTTATAAAATAGCAATGTATAGTATTTCATAGAAAACGATTTTTATCTATTTTTGCCATATAAGAATTCGTTAATTATCAATTATTGAAAAAATCGCTTTTTACGTCTCTGCCATTTTTGTTCGCTAACCAAAGTAACGTAGCTATTTTAAAGGACACCTTTATTTAGGAAACACCCTATACATGTAATAACAATTCACGTAATAAACTGTTCATCATGGTAATTTCCATTTAAACCGCTCGAATTATTATTCACAATCGCAATACGCTTTCAGCCAAAATTATACGTAAAGCAATTTCGGATTCTGCTTTGCTAATTGTACAGGGTGGTTCATTAAGCGGCGGTAATTAAAAAAAATCGTAGCTACATCGACGCCAATGGACGACAGAATAAATTCTGCGGCATTGCCGCGAAGGTCGAATGTGGGCGCTCAAGATGACGATGCCACAGGCGCATAGAATGACGAATTTATCCCATCCCGCTGCACAGTTCAGCCTGTGCAATTTTCTAGTTACGTAGGCCTCCAAAAATACTAACTTCGTACTCGTCTCTCGTCAAATTATAGTATAACCTCTCCATACCATTGATTTCGATTTTTATTCTGGAACTTTCCACTCCAAATAAGAATTAGATAACATTGAACATACATTTAAAAAGTTTTTCCAGAATTTTCCAATATTCTGTATTTCCAAAAGTTTCCTAGCTTTTCCAATACTTCACACTCGCAAGAAATTTTTCAATATAGTAGCTACTAAAAGCTTCGGATAAAAATATAGTATATATAAATCCATTTTAGAAGATTCTCGATTTATCGATGCTTTTAGCGTGTCAATTATAACCTCAAATTTTCGTCGCAAAGAGACTTCTACCAATTAGGACCTCGTTCCAGTGGCACCAAAAACACGCCGTCGCAAATCAAGTGGCCAAAGAAGCCGGTGTGAAGCGAATTGTTTTCATGGATTTTTAGTGAACACGCAAGGACAACGATCTCGCGTGATAACCGACGCAACAAAATTCAAGGTTCCACCCGTGCACACGCGTAACGTCACTCGATTTTTCCATCCCATTTTTATCGTACTTAATAGCAGTTTTAACCGCGATTATTTCTAGCCAGTTGTTCTTTCGCGATTGTTATATCACGACCGATAGGTAAATAATTATCGTGCAACCGAATGCCGTTTTTGTACAGGTTGCTTCAAAAATGTTAGTCGAGCCTCAAAAACACTGAAACGATACTCGACAAAAGAAGCGCAACAGCGCTATGAAACGTGATTCAACGATATCTGCTATTAGATTTCAAGTGTAAATATAAAAGAATGAAATGTACGTCCTGAAAAATGTATTCTTTTGTATACAAAGTAGACAGCAGATCTTTATTGTTTTATGTCGAACTTAAGAATGCAAAAATAGATAAACTACGTTAAATTTATATTTTGTCTAGTGGCATAAATTTCTGCATGGTGTTTATAAAAATGTGAACTTCCACAAACATTCGCAGTCTACTATTGATACTTTATCTTGACCTGATTAAAAACTTTCTGTCTCTGATGACTCCAGATTTTTGAAATAGCCTGTACACAAAGGTCAACAAAATAATAACAACCAGCGACACCACGGAGTTCTCATAGTCTCGAACGAACTGGCAATATCAATGCTGAGTCGCCATTAAGGTTTATCTACACGAGTATAGTAATAAAGGAGTAATAGTTGTTGCTTGTTGCACTTGCTTCCTGGTAACAAACGTTTTTCTCTTCTCTTTCCTTTCGTTTCTTCTTCATCGAGAGGAAAAACCGCAATCTGTTTTCTAACAAAACCACTCGATGGCAATTTCGGCGTTTCTCGCTAATTGTTTCCTTATGAGGCTCGTTTTATTAGTTTGACTGGTTGAGAAAGATTACCCAAGTAATTTCCATGGATTTGGATTCCCTTCAACACGAAATTGCTTCGTTCTCGTCTCTGTGGAATTCCATGGTTAAGTGGAAATTGCGAATTATGTATTTCCCTTAAATGCAGCGAGTTTGACAAATTAATCACTAGTATTATTTTCCCCTTTTTAATAAATGATCATATTTAATAAATGATAAAAAAAGAAAAAAAATATCTTTGCTCTATTTAATTTACGATAACATCAATTTAATTCTGTTCCACTTCTTCCTCGAGACATATCTTTTTACTTCGTCCTCTTGAAAAGGATAAATTCTCTACATTTGAAAATCTAAAACAAATTTTTACTAAAAATATTGCTCATTCAAGATGTAATATCGGACACCAGGGGACACAAGCAAAAGAAAAGAGGCGCTGACCTGCGCAATAAACGCAAGGTGGTCAGAATAGGTGGCCACAAGTGATCATATCGGGTTGGGTCACGGTCGTTAGCCCTACAAGTATGACTTCAAGTCCAAATAAAGCCAATTAACAGAGTTAAGGAACACAAACTATAAATTAACCTTGTTAAGCTACAACAATTTCCGATAGTTTTACTGCCACTCTAATAATACTTTAATTACTTAACGCTTCTGGTTACAAGTGCGTTATACTATGGGCTACTATATAGTAAATTAAGCCATTCAGCAGTGCCACCTACTGATCTAAAGGTGCAGACGTGTTTATGATTGCATATTCCGTTTATTTTACTTTCATCCTGCAGTTTAAAAAGAGTGAGAATCTTTTCTAAAATTATTCCGACGAATCTTAGAAACTTTTGGAAATAATAGAATAGAAAATTTATTAAACAGAATTGTTCGATAAACTTTTCTTATAAGTATCGTTGAATTTGTGTCATTTGTCTGCATCATTCTGTTAAAAAGTAGTAATCAAACATGTGATATTAATATTGCAAAGAAAAAGAAATGTTAAGTTGCACATTAAGGATTCTACATTTATTCCTTTACACCTCGAATATCTGTGAGTATTATCAACAGCGTAGAAAAATAAGTCAATTTAAATGAAACACCCTGTACAGGTTATACATCAATTTACTTTCCCATCATTCCAATTCCAATTTAATTCCTACCAACCAGGTATACCAATAAAACTCCAAATCCCTCGGAAAGCAAAAAGAAAAAACGAAAAGATTAAATTCCGCGGCAGAGATCCTAACCTCAATCTCTACGATCCCGTTCAATCCGCCTCAAAGAGATTGCGAACGGATTAATGGTTTGCCGTTGAAGCTACGCAAAAACAGAGCAGAGATGGATAGATAGATAGATAGAAAGGGGCAGAGAGATAGAGAGAGATAGAGAGAATGGGGTAAGAAGAAAGAGCGAGAGAAGCTAAGGCATTAGAAGCATCACTGACCTAACATGTCACGCGTAAAGGCCAGCCGTGACGCGTGGAGATCGCGCGGATCAGGTCAAGGTTGCATACTTTACAACAGTGAAGCAGTTTCCACGGAGGGAAATGGGGAAAATAGGGCACCGGTGACGAAAGCAACACGTTAATACCCCGGCTGTGACGACAGCGAAAGGACGACGCGTCTGTCGGGCTACTTGCGCGCGACCTAACCAAGCTTCAGGCAAACTTCCTGAACCCTGGAACTTTCTAACTTTACCCAGCATCCACGGCGTCTTTGCCGTTTTATCGATGGTCATCGAGGTTGCCCCCAATTTTAACGTAGGATGCACGCACCTTCAGCCTTGAATGCATAATTTTGTTACTTGATAATATAATATACATGTATATGGTGTTCCATCCGAAATCAGTCGGAATTTCAAATCGAAGAATTGTCAGGAAAATAGTAGGAAGAGCAAGAAAGACAGAATTACATGGCAAGGCGTAGAATTATAGAATTTATTAAATGGTTCTGCTTCGAGTAGACAGTTGAGTCTGAATCGGAGAATAAAATCAGAAAATTAGTAGATCAAATTTGTTTGCAGGCCTGTGACTCGCACGTGGCCCTGTGTACCTGTATTTTGAAATGTACGTAACAATTATCGCACAATGGTTAGGTCATAATGCTATGGAATACCAGGCCGTAAAATCATAAAGGGTCATAAAATATTTCAGGTTCAGAAAGTGGCTGGAATACAGGTATATAATGAGGGTGTGAAAACCGTGACAGGTTTGTACAAAGGGATTCTTTTACTCTATGCAGCACATTTTCAACGAACGTCTCATAATTTTATATTTGTATCTTTGTATTCTAACATTTTTATAATATATATTTCTATATTATAGTTACATAATGTATAAGACATTTTTGTATTCATTTTACTTCAAATTCAAGTCACATACTTATGTTAATTTCTCTTTCTGATTTTCTAACAATATCGCAATATTAATTAATACCTGCAATCTTCCTACTTGTAAATGAGATCTTCTTACTTATAAAATATAATTCTGTTTCTTACACGCTACTTTAAAACAGAACACAAAGTACAACTCCGAGCTGTAAGCTGCAGCTCTAAGACATCAATCGGTACCGCCACTCAATGGTTTAATCTATCCGCAGCTGCTACTTTTAAGATAATTGGCTCGCTAAATTCCTTCCGTTAATTACTAATTTTAATTCCCTACCTATACCGGAAGACTATAAAATTTCAATGAAAAATGACGACATGCCTGTTCGCCGAATGTCGACAATAATTAACAATAATTAAACTATAATAAATTGCACAATGACGAACGAGAGCATCGGGTTAACGGTTGAAAACAGAGAGCTGGCCATGAGCGAGTGATCACAGCATGAAAATACAAGGGCTGATATCAATCGAGCCACTGTCCTGACCGTTCACGTGTAAAGGCCACTCGTGACGCGTGTCGCTGGTCCCAGACACACGTTTCCTCTAAAGGTTGCACATTTTACACTACGTAAATTAATCGACAACATTCGTGTATACGCCGTGCAAAAAGAAAAAAGACACGAATTACGTCAGGAGAGAACATCTCTGACGAAAGCAGCTTTAAAATGCCAAGAGAATGTGAAGCGATGAGAAAAAAACAACGAACCCCTGAATATTGTCCTTGTCATTAGCTGCTCACACTTGCTATTAACATTTCCACTGTGGATTCAAATGACGATGGCTTGCGATAATTAAATATTGCAAAATTTCTTCAAATTTTGTTAAATATGGATTTTCACGGGGAAATATACGGTGGTTTTTTAAATAATAGAAAATGGTTCAGATACCATAAGAATTGTAAAGCTGAGCAAGTGTCGAAAAGCAGTCAAAAATATTGTACGAGCATAGGTTTCTTATTAACACTAGAACTAACGATAGCTATTTCTACCAGAACCAGTGAAAATGACTGGTCTTTAAAAAATACCTAATAATAGAATATTTTTATATTTATCGATTTATTACTTTTTTGTGGAAGCAATTCCATGTTATGCAGTACATTTTTGGTATTATTGATCCTTGTGGGATCCCTAAGAGAGGATTGACACATTTACAAAATTGTAGAACCAGTCATTTTCACTGCTGCGGTATTTCTAGTGTTAGCATCTAGCGGTAAAAATTTGAAAAACGTGTGGCAAGTTGTAGAAGACGAGGAGACTGGTTAATTGGGCTTCGATAAACAGATTGCAGGACTCTTTTACACTTTGACAAGCACCAGACATTTTGACTGGTGTTGGTATAAGTAGCCTTGTTTGAATACATAAAAAAGAAAATAAAATTCATTTTTAGTTATCGTTGCGAAAGTCATTGCATCATCGTGGAAGAAAATATAACACGAAGCAGGAGTTTGAAAATAAAATTGTAAAACCAGTCAATTTCACTGGTGTGGTAGTTCGGGTGTTAGGAAGAGGAAGGGCAAGTTTCCCATTCAGAAACCTAAGTTTCAAGGATTTTATTAGGAAATTTAACGACAAATTTTCAGCGAAATTTTCCGCCATTCGTTTCAACAAATAAATAGTAGAGATGATTTTGACGAATGACTGTACATCTGTTCGTTTTCCAAGAAATCAGCAGCACGCTGAACGCCTCGATAACTTCAAAATCCAATTACACATCACGTCACGGCGGACATAAGGCAATCATCGGAGGAAATTCTTCGATGAAAATTCGAAATTT
This sequence comes from Bombus pyrosoma, assembly GCF_014825855.1. Lineage (NCBI taxonomy): Eukaryota > Metazoa > Arthropoda > Insecta > Hymenoptera > Apidae > Bombus > Bombus pyrosoma. The sequence continues at coordinate 6,435,080 of NC_057785.1, read as the reverse complement.
CGCGCTAGATGGTTGACAGAGCGTTTGCTATGTCAAAGCGAGGGGTCGTGGTCGATAAATTCTGCAGCCTTCGACAGCCATGGACGAAGGAAGGATATCTACGAATCGAATTCCCAAGTGAACAGTGGACCAGGATAGGAGGGTCGAGGATAACCACAGGCGTGGCGGGAAGCTGAAAGGCGCGGGACAGGGAAATATGTCGATATCTGGCTATGACCTAGTTGTCCCAGTTGCCCGGGAAAGTGGCGGCGCGACGCCCAGACGATCCAAGAAACACGGTTCCATGGTAATTTCGAGACATGGGTCAACAACCTTCTCACGATATTGTTCCATCTACAACTGAATGATTATCATTAAATACCAGTTATTTTATATAATATTTCTGTAGATGGAATTTTCTGTCCTCATTTGGAGATCATAAAAAGCAATTTGTACGAATGTCATAGTGGCAGTCGTGATTCTAAAGTATTAGGTTATCCGGAAAGTTTCTTTCGTTTTATAAGATGATAATAAATGAACAACAATTTGTGTTTTATATTATTTTATTGAATTAGCTATCATTCATTTCGATTCTATTTCTATTATTATGTTCGTGAATAATTCGATAAATTAATATAAAACAAAAAACATTGTGCGTCTATTATTTCCTCGTAAAAGGAAAGAAACATTCCGGATAACCTAATACCATGCTATTTGTCCTAAGCGGCAGAGATATACATTTAACGTTTGTAAAATATTTGCTCGGCCAATGAGAATCTAATAAAGATTGTACCAACTTAAAAAAGTAAACGTATCCAATATTTTTATATGTAAGTGTTTTCTTATACACAAAAATTTAATGGAGATCCATAGAGTAAGAGTAACCAATATCCATGGGAAACAACTAAAAATATTTCTCTTATATAACGACTTCAATGGAAACATTAAAAAATTAGGAATTTAATGTTATTAAAAAAAAAAAAAAAGAAAGAGAATTCTGAATTTTTAGAAGAACAGAAGTACAGGTAATTAACATCCACAGAAAACCTACATTGCGCAAAAATTAAAAAAAAGAAATAAAAAAGAAGAAAAGAATTGTATCTCGATGGGCCAATATTATTCGTCAAAAAATTGTTACAAGGACCATGCAGCAGTTTAGACTTGCGAGGTCTATTGCTGTTCTTGGAAAAGCCTCGACAGCTGGTTGTTTCCGTTAACAGGTATCGGTTCGAGAATTTACGATATTTAGCGGGTTTTATAACGCAGAATGACGGTTTATGGGGTAGGTGGGGTACAGTAACCCAATTATCAGCGGAAACTGCGCGCACCAAATCGACATTCACGACCCTGACCCGGCACCTTGGGTCGCGTATTTTCACGGAAATTATTTTCCACGCAATGGCCGGGAAACGAGTTTTGCACGTGACACACTGGCCGTCGGAGCGCGCTGTTCTCTTTCCAGCTGAAAACACGACAGTTTATCGTCTTGCGCCGAAACAAAATCCGTTCCTCGCTCTTTGCTTTATGACTGGCTACTGGCAACGAAATCTAACGAAATTTACTCGTTAAACAGGAAGTTTCCTTGTATTGGGTTGGCAACTAAGCGATTGCGAATTTTGTCGTTAGGTGGCATTGACAAAGCCCGCGACCGTTTAGTTGCCAACCCAATTCATAAATCACATAACCTAAAATACTTGATCTCATGAAAGATGTAATAATTCATTTAGACTATCAAAGAAGCGATTGATTAACTTGCACGTTATTAGTATTATCTTATTGTTTATTAGCATTTTGTAAGTTATTTGTATCTTGTAATTTGCGAAGTTTTACCAACGATATTAATTTAGCTGTACGAGAGTGTCCGAGATAAAAGGGATGAGAATAACAACGATAAACGTATGGATTAAAAAATGTAGCTCGTGCTTGGTGTGTGTTTTTATTTGACTAAACGGTGGACGCAGATGACACGAGACGTAACTTATCCCAGGTTCGTCGCGACTTGCGAGTTGCACGCGGTCATCTGTTATGAAATGTAAGAAAGCCGCGTTACTGGATACCGAGATAACGTTAAATCTTAAATCAAGACGATTCCAGAAATTCTTCATTACGAGCGAAATTGCCGTAGATGGCTGTGCTCAGCCCTTATCGATATAATTTACGAAGCTGAATCAACACGGACAAAGAATTCTCGCAAGATACATATTACATATGTAACGAGCATATACTTTACATTATCATGATTAAGCTTGTTAGAGGAGAGCACCACAGGAAAAAAGAACATAATAAATCACATTTTTCACGTTTTGCGAAAGAGCAATTTTAAGCAACCTCGATATTCGAAATTCAATAAAAATTTGTACTGTCAATTTCTGATTTTTTATTCGGTTTTACTATTGAAAAGTCACTATTGAAACATATTTTTGAACATATGGAGAACGCTGATTGTCGTAATCAGACGGCGGATCCTCGACTAAACTGCAAATTTTTCACTGCGATATTTTCACAGATACAGAACAACAGTTTCATGCCGAGCGAGAAAGGGTTTCATTTTTTAAATTACTTTCGGTATCGCATATAACATTTGTAATATTGCACTTGTTTCTACGCCTTTGCATATTCGTATCTGTCATTAGATCTACACAGTGCACCATTAGTTTTGTTGTTGGAAACATTGCAGATATGTCAGGTATTTTGAAAAACGAGCCATTATCGTTCGAAAGAGGCTGAAACATTTACAAACGCTTCTGAAAATCCATAAACGTCATTATTCATATACCAATTTGCCCAACAGTATCATATTCACGATGCACCCTAACCTCTAGAAGCTGAATTCGAGGAAATCTGGCCAGGAGGTTGGAGAAAACTGGAGTGTCGTCGACTGGAGAAAACTACTGTTGCACTCTCCGTATGGGCAAACGTGTGTGGCAACCGTATGTACGATGCATGTGCCACGTAACTACGATAGGGTAGACAGTTCTGTTCGGTAACTGGAAAGGAGAGAGCCCCGACAGGCCAGTTAGATCGGCGCAAAAGGAGGAACGAGGTTGTAGCTAGAAGAGAAGGTTGAGGTCTGAGTTCGAGGCCAGCTTCCTCACTTTCCCACACTCGTCGCTGTGTTACGTGGCTCTCGCGTAACGCGCTCGCTGCACTCACAGACTCACCTACATTCCTCGCTTTGGCGCAGCACACGAGCACCTACACACTTGCAACCGTGCGTTGCAATCGTGTTGCAGCAGGGAAACCGCGCCGTTTCTCTCCAGTCACGATTTTTTTACCTCGCTACGCTAACGTCCTTTTATTTTCGCCTATAAACCGACGTATTCGGTCGGCAACTAAGTGATTGCGGATTTTGTCATTGGGTGGTATTGAAGAATCCGCAACCACTTAGTTGCCAACCCGTACTCTCCATTATTTTGTACAATTCTTTTCTTTTCGTAAACGAAGCCTCTCTGTGGCGCGCGTCATTGGCTCAGTAGTGTTGACACTTTACCGACCGATAGCCTGTTAATCGGCTTTTCGTCGCCATTGCTTACCGACCGACAGCCTGTTAATCGGCTTTTCGTCGCCGGCTCTTACCGACCGACAGTCTATTAATCGGCTTTTTATCACCGACAATCTTTCTCATTATTTGAGCAGTAATTTGTTATTTAGTGAGGTACTTATTTAGTAAGGTACCAAGGTACCTCGTTCGGTTGCGTTGCTTTGTAAGCTCTCACAGTTTTATACCAATTTGAGAAGCTTACCGTTCGCGATGAAGGAAAAGAATGGTATTGGAGGGTCTAAGCCGAAACAGAGCCGGCGCCAGGGAGAATCTGCGCCTGAGCCGCCGGTCGGACGTGCGTATGCTGTTGAACCGCTAGCGGTCGGTAAAGCGTTAAGTGGCCGCAGTTGTATCGCGTTATACGACACGCACATGTCAAGTTATACGTGTATGAAAATTTGATTGCGTATCTGTATTTTTCTCAGCGTTGCAGAAAATCAGAGCCGTGTGTTGGTGTTTCTCGCGTAGACGAAACCTCGATTACTTTTATCCAGACACCGGGGCAGAAACAAACGTATCCGCGCACCATTTTGCCATTGTGAGCAAGACGCGTGAGAAAACGTCGGCGAGCAAACAGCCAGGCTTGGATTCAGCGAATTCCAAAGATTCGCACGATAAGTGTCGTAGCATCGTGATACCGTACCGCGAGAGAGAATCCACTCTGCCATTTTCTTGGCAAAGCAAAGCGGCGCATTCCGACGTTGGTCGTGTGAAAAGCCGCGATTTCTCGTCCACGACGAGACCATTACGCCAGGAGGAACGAGATCGAATCGGCAGTTTCAGGCGATCCTAAGGCCAATTCTAACCCAAAACGTGTTTCTACGACTGATATAAAACTTGACTGAGTCTACAGTTGCCAGCGCAGTGATAACACCTTTCTTGGGTTTCCGGGTTGCTATAGTTTCTTTCCTTCGTTAAACGATAGTAGAACCTGGCGTTTCAACAGTTTCGAGAGCTGCTGAGACTCTGCAAATCGAGAGCCTACGAATATTTATGGGGCCTGTGTTCGATAAAAGCGACTTCACGCGATTATTAAGTAAATTAGATTATTAAGTTGCCTAGTTGTAAAATTATGCGAACGACGTTATTGGGAAATTAAATAAATCGCTTGGTCAGTGTGAAACGAATGTATCAAAGTGATAGCAACATGGTAGGACGATGCAGTAGGTAAACTATGGAGTGGAATAATAACAATAATAGTAAATAATAATAATCGAAGATTCACTTGTCGAGAACGCCGATGATAATGATTGATGATGACAATAGCGTGCTATTTGTTAGAATATTTAGTAGAAACAAATTTTCGTATAGATCATGTTTCTTCGATTAAACGGAAATACGAATTTACATAAATAACCGTAGAAGAAGAAGCACTCATCGAAATAACTATAAATCAATCCGTGATTTATGTACATAGTAAGTTTCTAAAAATAGTCTCCAATGTATTTTGTTCACCTTGACGAAACAATTTACGATTTCTAGTAACGTTGCTTTTACGTATAATTCACCAACCTGATCGTGAATAACTTAATTTATACATTACGCGAAGTCACGTTTGTTAAGAGCGGGACCTACAGTGCTACTGTACGTTAGAGCATATTGGGTTGGCAACTAAGGGGTTGCGGGTTTTGTCGTTACAATCTAATGACAAGATCCGCAATCACTTAGTTGCCAACCTAATATGTAGTCTAATAAACTTTGGAAATCATAGAATTTTCCATGTGCAGAAACTTCGAGATATCTATTATTACATAGAATGAAATGTCTGATTTATAAGAAATGAATAACCGATCATATTCCTGATATATGCTTGTCTGAGTTAATAAAATAGTCATCGACAGATCTTGAATAATCCACCAGTAATAGAAGCCTGTGTACCGTCGTCTCCTACTGACTCACCAGACATTACATAAACGTCAGAACGACACCTCTATAATAGAGTTCGCGAATCTTTCGGCGAATCCTGTTGGCCAACGGTCAATGTCAGGAAACGTGTCGAGTATCACATAAAGAAGAAGCAATTGCCGGGGACAATGTTCCACTTCAAGGATATCTACTGCGCACGGTAAGAAAAGGAGACGGAGAAACAAAGAGAAACAACACAGCTGTCAGATTCTGAACAAATGAATAGAGGGAGACTGAAATATCGTAGAGTCATCTGTTAAATTAGTTCTTTCTCTCTCTTTTTTTTTTTTTTTCTTTAAATTATAAATGAAAATTGCAATTCGTTGTATCGTAAATGTTGTAGCTCGTCTCAAGGTCGTATCCTATTATTAGGCTCGCTTGAATATTCGTCAAGGCCCGAGTCTAGAAAAGAATATATACTTCTGTGAAAAAAGACGAGAATATCGGCAAAGTGGATAAAAAATTCCAAGAAGAAAATGGGAAAATTTGAGACAAACTTTTCGTCCCGGATATTCCTTCGAACTATTCGCATCAAAACATCAAAATTCCATCGATATTGGGTTAGACCGAACCCAACCTAACCTAACCAAATTGCGAAACCTAACCTCAATAATTCTCTCAACATTTTTCACATCGTTAGAAACAAAGATGAAACTTGGAAAGTTTAAGAAATATCGTAATTCTGCAAAACGGTATTTTCACTGGCAATTCCTACGAACAGAGTTTTATTGTGTAATTATAATTCGCTCTAATAATAATAATAATTAACTAACTCAGCTTTTGTTTCGTGAAAATTACAATTTCCCGTTGCAGATCGTCCATTTATTAAGATCTAAACGAATATCGTAGTAATCGTTGATCTTGCTGGATAAATCAATCGAAACAGAACTACGAAAAGTGGCAGAGAATATCAAGGCGAAACTATCGTCACAGTGTTCACGTTGATTCCTCGTTCGCCACTCGTGCTTACACGTAATTGTAAACTCGGAGGGAGCTGGTGTTCATCGTGCGCGAAAGAAAAACGCAATTAGCTGCTCCTGTACCGCGACCAAGCTCCTCTCCTTCTGTTGTTTGCTTCTGTTACGCCAGCGTGTTCGTCGCCAACGACAGCAAACTGTTTCGTGAGAATGGGTCTGGAGACTACTTTAAAAGCGTTTTCCTTTCACGACTCGTCTGTCTTCGTAGCGAGTGTCATTCGAGTTAATTTTAACTGGCTGGAGAATCGCTGTCATCGCGATGCCAACAGGCATTTTCAAGAAGACTGTTTGACTTTTTATTAAAAGCACCTAACCAGAGGCAGATATTTCCTTGATACTTCTTCTTCTGCGTGTACTTTTGCCCGAGCTTACGTAATTATGTCTAATTACACGTTCGCCGCTTCGTCTTTTTCCTTCTTTCCTTGCTTGCGAAAACTCTTTGAAACGGAGACAAAAATACAATGACGAGGAAATATAAATCTTCTTCGTGCGTGGTTCGTAGCAGTTGTGTACTTGTAACTTCCCAAAAACAAAGTTTGTACCGCGTCGCTACGAAGATAATATCTTTGGTTAGAAAGCCAACTGTTTCACACGGTAAACCACAATTATTTCACACTTGGAAAAATAAAAATTCTTCTTGATGATAGCAGCGCTGTATTCTCCTCCATCCTGCACGTTTCTTCCTTCCAACATTTCCACAAATTCTACTTGCAAACTTTATTCGTTAACCACGACGTTAGTCAGAGTGACCTTGATCCTATTTCGTCAATAAGTTTAATGGGATCTGGATATAAGATCCGTAGGAAATTCTACTACATTAAAATGTAGATTCTTAGCAAATATCAGTATCAACGTGAAACTTCTATTTGAGCTGGAAGATACTCTATACCTGGTATAGAAAATCCCTTTATCTGACTCTTTGTAAAATGCAATTTCGATGACGAGAAGGCAGCTGACTTCTGATAATTTGATTGAAATATTCAATTCAGGCTGGCGAATAAAAATAAAGATAAATTCTCAGAAACATCATGGAAGGCTCATCTGTCTTCATACACGATGATTTGACAAAATGAATGGTCCTATCAACACGGCATATTCTCTGTCCTGTCATCTTCCATGGTCCATCAGGATCAGCGCAAGTCCGCCACTATCCAGTGGCCAAAAAAAAAAAAAGGGAAAAAGAAAACGCTTCTTCGATTCTTCGTCTGATAATTAAATTACAATCTGTAAAATAGTATCAGTAAAAAAAAAAAGATGAGATTATTTCGAAGAATTCGACGAAGAAGATCCAAGTGTATCCAAGTTAGTGTTCCACTGAGATCTGACGAAATGAAACGTTCTATAAAGAGAGCATATCTTCCATCGTGTCAGTGTTCGTGTTTCTCCAATTCAGCACAAGCCCAGCGCTATCTAGTGGCAGGGAAGGACGTGAAGGAGTCGGCTGATTTCTGATCCACAGGCGGATTTTGCAGGCAAGCGAATTCGCGACGGTGAATGTCAGACGACGATGAAACGATCGCAGTACGTAGACAAGAAAAAAAAGAGACGGAAGTGCTCAAGGACTACGGCGATCGTCGCGTCGGGTGGCTCCCATGTGGTGAACGATCATGAGCGGAGAACACGATCTCCAAGGTGTAGAATAGTGTGTAAATAATGGAAGCAGAATCGCCACGCGACTGCGGACCAATTTCGTAACCTGCTTTTCGAATTTCCACCTCCTGTCGCTTTCGTAACGATCGCTGTTCAGCCACAGTGTGTCGTTTCGTAACACGGCTTGTAGCTCATTGTCGAAACTGTGGGCCCCTCAGTTTCTGACAAGGTTTCTCCGCTTGGTTAACTCCCACCGAGCCAATAGCAGGCGTGCTTTTCTGAATTCCTAAGTGGACTTGATACGACGATGGTGTTTATTGAATTAAACAAATTTTGTAGGTCCTGGAATTCTTGAATATAGAGCAGATTTTTAGGGAATATTTTCGGTGTTTGGTCTTCTTGGTATCCGTTTTTTAAAGATTCATATCGTATGCAGATCGTCGACTGTTGGAATTTTTCAAGAAATTTCTAGGTGTTGGCACGTGTTGCGGATTTCTCATGAATTTTTCAGCCTATGAAAGTGGAAATCTTCCTGACACTTGGACGTTCAAACTTTTCACCGTCTCCTGCACATATACATTTCTATTTCTTCCTCCCTAAGAATTTCATTTTCTAATCCTCTTCATAACTTTCCATTCAACGTTCTGTTTCAGTGTGTTGTGTAAGATTGTAGAAGACTGCAAAGAACTAGGATGAAAGAACGTTTACCAACAGAGATTTCCTACTTTGTCCCCATTTTCATAGATAATTACATATAGATGTGCAACTTAAGCACAAGAATAACAAGATTATAAATTAATCTGTAAAAGACTAAAGAAGTATAGGACGAAACGCTATAAAATCATGTTAAAAATATATATAGTGCCATAAATTCATTCTTCATTCAATATATATTTATCATCAGCTGAGTCTATTTTTACACACATGATATTATGCAACCTACCTGCCTACAACGTTTATTAATCATCATGATTGCGGAAGAATGGAATTCCTTCATTAACATACTGATTTATTTGTCACCAATCCATGTGCACAGCACCACTTCCTCATTTCATTATTCTTCGTTTAATAAATGTTAGCATTTACTTATGTATCGTTAATTTACAATGGAACCCAATGCCACGTTATACGATGCTTCTCTTCATCTATTGTAAGTAGTTCAGTGACCAGTCTATATATCATAGTTGCCTGTTCCACTTTACTTTGAAATCTTCAGCCTCAGTATACTGTGTAAAAGATTTGTTTGAAGATATTACCTGACAAGGTTTCATGGTTTTGGATTATTTTTTAATCTTGAAACACGCAATTCTGATGAAGCGATTATTTAAAGTTCTATTGGGTTGGCAACTAAGTGATTGCGGATTTTGCCATTAGGTGGTATTGACAATATCCGCAATCACTTAGTTGCTAACCTAACAGTTGAGAAGAATTTGTATACAAATTTGTATTGCCCACTTTTCATTCTGAAATAATTTCAGATATTTGGGATACAGTGCTTAAACATTTGTTACTTTATGTAGAACAATACCATTCTAAATCTGGCATTTTAAAAATAATAAGCTTAAATTGTACAATTTTTATGTATCTCTTAATGCATTCTAATGAAAGAATTTTTCAGTCAATAAATTTTAAATAATACAATGGCCGTCGATCTAAAAGATTATGTTTTTTTTATAAATGTAGCTGGTTTTCCTCGAACAGAGTTTCCATTTTCGTAACGTCGGAAAACTGTTTACGCGGCTAAAGTTGATTATAAATTCTGCCGTTTCTATAGATGCAATGGACGATTGTGCTTCTACGATGGAAAATATTCTGCAGCGAGTAAAGGTTAGCGTTAACACACTTCACAAGTTTTACGCCGGCCGAGAGGAAAAGTACGCCTTTTATAGACTCTCAGACAATGCGTCGATCGGTTCCTGCTGCGCACTGCCATTTCCTTTCGTCGATTTCCATTATGAAAAAGTGAAACTGTTTCATAACTTTACGTCTTGTTACTTTCCTTTGGCAAATGATGCTTGTCTTTGATTTGCTTGAAATATCCTTCACGAGTCCACCAAAATTTTAGTTCACTGGCTAGTTTCACTAATGATACTAAATATTATTAGAGCTAAAATGGCTAAATGTGAGCCCCAATCTAGTCTTGAATTTAGAAACAATTATTTAAGATGTAAAAATAATGAAACATTGATATTGAATATCAGATGCAAAGTGAAGTAATAAATTAATATTCTGTAACATTAATTGAACAGAGTATTTGATACCAGAATGAATATAAAAAATGATTTAAACGCATTAATATTACTTAATTAATGATGTATTTCCACTGGGTTTCATATGTCGTTGTCATAAAATAACAATCTTTCATAATTATACAAAGGCATTTTCAGTTAATGGAATATTTCTTATTATGTTTCTGATATTCTGTGGACGTTTAATTATGTAAAGGTTTTTATGCTACAGATTTTATGTTCACAATTTAAATAGCGATTATCTGCTACAATAAAGGCAACAATGTGCAGATATTTGTTGTACTGCTGCCTATGGTATTGTGTCATTGTTATTCAGACACTGATGCGTAACTCTAGTAACCCATATCTTCATAATAGCATACCACACTATCTAAATATTAGAATATTAAATAACAGTATGCATATTTGATATTAAGATGAGCACCAGAAAGATAAGAATGTTGTAGAATGTTGAAATTGTTAAGAATTATTTGCACAGATCTCTATTGAGGTTTGAGATGCTCTTAAAAGATTGTCTTCATATTATAAGTAATATTAGAATATCAGATAAGAATATTAAAAATATAGCATATCATAGTTGATATCAAAATAACAGGTGACATCAAGTTGTTGTTTAATGTTGTTCTAGCCCACAAACCTGACTAACATTATAACATATCATTAATACTAAATCCCACTTTGGTATATTAAATATCACACTAAAATAGCCAAATAATAAATATCAATTATCTAATACAATTGATAACGTATAATTGCTATTAATAATGCTAAAATTTTGTCTCGTTGCAATTAGCAATTCTGTAATCCATTTACTACATTTAATCCTTCATTGTATATCAACCCAATAATGCATTGCATACAGATTATTATATATGTAAAGATTGCTGATTTTTATACATTCATATCAAAATTTAAAATATAATCATATAAAAATATAAATTTGTGTGAAAGTCGGTTGTTTAATTACTATTTATTATTTTTTTATTCATATTATGTATGATTATAATCAAATTACTACAAATGATTAGTAATATTCTATGTCTATTAATTGTTACCTAATATTAAACCTAAAAAGAATTCTAAAAATGTACCCAAGCATTTTAAATCTTTCTATATTGTATTTCATCAAAATATCATAATTTTCAAAAGAAAAAAATTAAGAAAGATATTTCTCTTCATCATATCTAAAAAAAGACAGAGGAAGAAGAAAGAGAAACTGATATACAATAACTTTACTAATTCCTCAGATACAAGTCAATTTCACCAGTTTAAAAATCAATTTTCTATACGTCGACCACGATATAGCCAAACTGTCGCTGAATCTGCGAAGGGGAACTAACGCGGACAGTAAAAACTGGTCGAGCGAGTGCGCCAAGTAAACGCCATTCCTTCCTAGCGTTCTCGTGTCCTCGTGAACCGAGGACGCCTCTTCCCGTTTCTAACCAACTAACATTCCAACATCTTTTTAACGTTAGAAATTGAAACCGAATTGAACACCGCTAAAGAACGAGCTGTACGTACATAGTTTAACAAATATTAAAATATTTTCCACCTTAAGAAGATAAGCCAACGTCGCCATATTATTAAAATTGTCAAACATTAAAAATTCAAATTTTATAATCTTGATTTAAAAGGAACAGTTTAGATAAAAACGATAATTAACATTATTTAGACCATAAAGTGTCTTTAATTATTTGGTATTATTCGTTGTTTAATATGTCAATATTGAAATGGTACTGAAATGTGTGTTGTAACATGTCACTTGGAGGTAATGCATAGGTTAGAAAATTCGTGTCAACGGTGTGGATATATCGAGGTCAATGATCTTTACTAAATGTTGCATACAAATGTTGATAAAGTGAGCATTCTACCTTTTCGTTGTAGAGTATCGTTGTGACGATTAATGGACCCTCGCAACAAGCTGTCGACAATTGTTCACCGTTTTTTCACACTTTTTACGAAATTACGCCGCCAGTTCGATTTTTCAACAACCGCCAAGCGAAACTGTGCCGCCATCTGCCGATCAAATTGGGTAATACGGGTAATTCCTGGGCTGGCAGATGGCGTCACGGGACCTACTTTTTAAGAGCTACTTTATGAAATTTCGCTGAGATGTTTTAATTCTTTTCTTTTTATTTAATTAATCATTTATACTCAGATAAAAAATGAATAATATTCTAAAATAATACATGACAAATGTTGCGTGCAGATAAGATGTTTAACTCTGATAAGATAAATTAATATTTTTCTTAAATGATAAACTTATGTACTCTAGTATAGATTTTTCTATGCTAGCTCTTCTGAGCGAAATAGAAAAAGATTAAAAACCCTACGAATGAAAATATCATACATATACTGTATATGTAAGATTTTTAAGCCAGGAAAGATAAAGTAAATATTCTTAACAAGATAATGAAATCATGTGTTTTAATGCAACCTTTTAAGCGGTAGCTTTTAAGAAAGAAATTCCTTAGAGCAGCGCGGCAAAGTAAAAGAGGTTATATGCATCGAAAGTGACATTCTAAACGAGAGACAAAAATATGATAACCTCCGATCGAAGCAATCGTTTCACTTACGACCGTCATCGACGGTAAATAGCAGAGAAATTTCTTCGATATTTACATGGAAATATTCTCAACGAAGGACAATCGATTCTTTAAGAATCTTTTTTAATTTTTCTTCCCCTTCTTATACATTCGGAAATGAGAATAATTACAAACAAGTCCACAACATTTTCAATCAACTTTGAAACATTTCTACAAATTTTTCTTTCACCTTTTAAAAATTAATTTTCCAGGTGAAGGAAGATTTTGTTTAATGCAAACGATCGAAGTGGTCGATTCGGTAAGTTCGAAATTACGATCTCACGAAAATTGCAAGCTGCATAACGCGTAATCGGTTACCTAGCGGTCGAGTTGTGAGCACGAGGTGCCCTTATCTGACCGTGATAACGCGGATCGCGATAAGGTAAGGTACAGTACGTCCTGGCGCCCGCACCTCGAACCAGCCCGATATCGTGCGACCTAAATTCGCGAACCTCGCGTTGGTCATCGACTTCGGCTGGTCTCAACCAATGAACACCTGTTTTTACTGATGGAAATTGTTCGTATTAGCGCTATAGACGTTTTAAGAGATACGTATGCACATATTTCGCTATTAGAAAATAATTAGTTCCTATTATGTTATCTTATTAGGAGATAAGGTTATCGTTATTGATAATGAGTTCTAAGTTTCCATAATTGGGTATTGATAATTGAGCAGTTCAATAAGCTATGGAATTTTTTGGATTTTGAATGTTAATGATTTTTAGTAAGTTTGAGGTTATCCTATAATTTTGAAATATGTTCAAATCGGTTCTGTTTCTTCGAGAACGATACCAGATTGCAACAGGAACTCGGTCTATCGCGACCTCTGAACTAGCTGTTTCCGGAAGCAGTGGGCCTCGCGTGTTTCCGCGTAAACGGGCTAGGAAATGGGCCGATCCCTCTCCGGTAAAGCTTACCGATGATGGGCGGAGTGAAGCCCATTTAATTGTCTAGATATCGATCAACTAACAATCAGGATCTACGAAGAAAATATCGAGATTCGAGAAAAAATATTTCGAGAAATTTCTGTGAGATAGAAACCACAATTAAAAAATTGGAGATTAATTTACTATAATAAGTAGTAAAAAGATTTTTAGTAAAATTCCAATTTAAAATTATTTTGCCATTCTTAATAATAGAGGTTAACTCGAAACCTCGCTTTTTCGAAATTGAAAGTAAAAAGTAAACTCTATGAGTTACAAAAGATGATCTTTCAGCTGTACTTTGATTAATTTCACTTTGACAGCAGAATTTACTGAAACGTGCCATTAGAATTTGCTAGGAAAAAATTACGTTTAAGTTTATTTATTTTTAAAGTAAAATCTATAATCTGATTAAAGAATAAAATATGATAAATTAAATGATGAATTAAAATGAACTGATTCCTAACCTATATTACGATCGATCGAAACAATAGTCACAGAACGATTGGACGAAGTTTTTAACTGACGATCCCAACTGACTACTGTTTCATCGGTCGAAGTAGATAAGAAAAAATTGGACAGAAGCATGCTTACGATGTGAATCATCGAAAAAATTCTAAGCAAGCTTCGCGATTTCGATTGGTCACGAGCTGATGTGGGTCAGGCATGGCCCGCACAGATGATACGCCGATAGCGTTTCTGATAAGCGAAGCGACTGACTGATTACGCACCGACGACCTACATCAACGCCACACGTACACATCTGTTCGTCGTTTCTCAGCGATAACTTCGCATTTTTTCAATCCTCTGGACCCTCCTTTTTCTGTCAGCCACGAGATAATGGTTGGAAGGCTATGTTATCAGTCAGATTCGATTCTTACCCCTTCTTTTGGATTTCTTTAGTTGACCATGGTTGCTTGAGTACAAGCCAAGTGATCTTTCCTTTGTATAACAATTTATTAACTAACAATGATAGTAAATTGACATGTCCCAAGTTATAGGTTATGTGAAATTGCGATATTTCCAAATTTCAAATTTTCAACTTAACATTATCTAAACCAAGTAAATTATTTTTACAAAATCTCAGAAATAACCAATAATCCAAATTCAGTAACAATAAAACCTTCCCATCAGTAGTCGATCCATTAAATGTGCCTAGTTATTTTAAATAATATAGAGTGTCTATTCTAGAACGACATTTCCAACAAATGTCAGATGACCTTTAAACGCTGTACAAACGTGATGACAGCAAGATCATTCTTGATCTTTTCTCATAGGGAAAAAGGAGAAGCAAAAAGAAATAACGGAGAAACGAAGGGAAAACGAAATGAACCAGAAGGACACAGTCTGCAACAGAGATTTGAGGTTATGTAAGAAAGCGAGCCACAGAAAAGAAAGATAAAAATACACGACGGAAAGGTGCAGGAGGTGAAGGGAGAAAGCGGAGAGCCCAATGTTTGCTACAGTACAGAGAGGCGAGTCGCCTCCTCTGGCTGTCTCGTTGATAAGCGGCTGATAAGTGAACCGTTGGTAAATATAGAATGTCCCGATGTTCTCTCCTCGGTCACGTTGCATATCGACGAGATGTCTGCTCGCCGGTGTGCGGATATGTCAACGATACGTATGTTCTCCTATGTGCTCCTATCGAGCATTAAAATTGCGTCGTGACGCCACACTTTACCACTTAACCTCTACTACGGATTCTAGAATTTTTCCATTCAGGAATTTTTCCACGACTCACTTGCCGATATAATGAATCAAAATTTTAATTTGGGATTGACTGAATTTTTTTTTGATGATAGGATTTTTTCTACGAGCAATTTCAATTGAATATTTGATCCTTGTTGGAAAATGTAACCTCTACTATTGATTGGGACATTTTTTTTTATCGAGGATGAAAATATGACGGTTAAAAGTTTTGTTAACTTGACATAGATTGAATTTTTTTGGACGGCCCCAGCAATTTTAATTGAATATTTGGCCTTTGTTGGAGACTTCGATTGAGAAACATTGTCGCAAATGACTTGGATGTGATCCAAGTTTTCGTTCAAAGTTTTCACTTCAAATTGATTGATCTTTTTTCGAAAGGTTCCAGGAATAATTTAAATTGAATTGAATATTTCATACGACCTCTACTATTAATTCAATATGTTTTATACTGAATCAAATCATGTTCCCCAAGAGGAAATAAGATAAGTTCTTGGAAGCATGATCTGTCTGTGAATAGATGTCAAATGCAAGTGCAAAACCGGAGGTTGGAAATGTACTTTCATCTGCGTGGTCCCCAGCTTGCAACGCCCCACCAGAGCTTTTGCGAGCGGCTCTCCAGCGTGACTTCCGGTTCTCTAAACCAGAGGCGGATACAGACCGGAAACACCAACGGAAGGTCACCGGAAGGATCATCGAAGGACATTGTGCAATTGCTTTCAAGATTGCAACTGCAATTTTCATTCAACCACTAACAGATATTTTCTTCTTCTTTTAAAATAAAAATAGCCTTTCCATGAAACTGTTTCATTCAATAATTGATCTCTAATGTTCACTGACATTAAGATTCTTCAATAAAAAGGGCTAGAAAAGCTGACATTTATAAGAATAACATTTTATGAAGATAATCTCACATCAAAACAAAAAACTCGATGTCCTCTATGTTTTGTTTTCTTCCTCTTCACGATTCATCACATTCGACATTTGGTAAAATGTAGTTATACAGATACTGTCAAATTTCAATTAAAATTACATTTATGTTCGTAATTAGAGTTACATTTATAACCATAATCAGAAACATAAAATCCATAGAAAATCTTCAAATTCCAAGAACCAACACGAAGAACGGTTCAAATCTCTAAAACTAAAATAACACAGACATAACCTAAAAAGATTCTAACACAACCTAAAAGAAAGGTAAGTATATATCCAAGGAATTATTTCCAACTTAAAAGTCCATCATCCACGGAAGATCTGGTAAAACGAGAAACGCATCAGTGGTCCACTTGTTCAAGCAAAAAGTCGGAGACTTAACCTAAGTAAGGAGGAAGCATTATAAAAGAAAGAGACGAATACGCGAGAGATAAACAGCACGAAATAACCGGATACCAGGAGCAGACCTTCCCGCGCAAAAACGGCTCGTTCAGCGATGGAAAATTAAATGGTTGGACGCGTGTGTGCGTGTCTGCTGCACGAGTCAGAATAATAATTATATGGGCCAGTGCAGTCGATGCGTGGGAGGAACCGTGGCAACTCAACATATTGTCATTAACCTCGTCCCATCAGCGCCGCTTCACACTTACGGAGGCACACGTACAGGGTGTTACAAAAATGTGGACGATATTTGAAAATCACAAGAATTTCACATTTTGTATTTTTTATGGGATAAAAAGTTATGGTTTATCGGTTTCCTAATTTCGATATTAATTCGTAGATAAATATATAAATAAAATATTATAACTTGAAAAATAAGTCTCAAATGACACATATTTTTTTCAATGAACATGAATGTTTTTTATTGTCCTGATATCTAGCATTATGAATATTGTTCGCTTTTTGTAATACGTTATATATGGATAGAGACAGAGAGGGACTCTGTGGCGCGAGTGCATTTACGTAACTGTTGCACTAATCTGCCGCATGAGTCGATATCACGCGATCATCAGTGATCACGCCTCTCAGGTATCGACGCGTGAAGGCTGCTAGTTGAAAACCAGACGAAAGCTCGTAAACTTTGGGACTCTGGATAATAACATAGATATGCTGTATGTTATCCTTCTAAAAATGTGCATTACATTTTGCATTTCTTGAATATTTTTTTCTTACGCTTTTTGCAATCTTTTTTGTGATTTTCTTTCCAGTGTAGTATATTTATGTATTTAGGCGGCTCCTATATTTGCTTATAATCGAATTTCTTTCATACACAATTCTATTTAATCAACTGATCCTTAATATTAAAGAAACTTTCATGAAAGTAGATCTAGTCGTTAATTACTCGTAGGTCACTATGAGAACAACTTAAGTTAACCTAACCTAGTCACGCCTGTATGTGTAGGCAACGATATATCGAAGAACTATAATCTTAAATCAAGATACACCTTTCTCAAGAGATCAACAGCTCCAGGCCATATTACTACTCCTTAACATATTTCCCCACCAACGAACAACTCCCAAAACAAGCATCAGAACGGATGTCTCCTAAAAAAGAGCGAAAGGCAGCCGGGCAAGCATCAATTTCCCAGCCGATCCCCGACTCTGACGTCTCGCAGAACGTATAAGCTCTAAATAACGCGCAGTATACACGTTACTCTATCTGGTAGTATTAACCTCGCCTGCAACATACATGGCCGCCAACCGCACACAACTACCAGTTTCCATTGGCATGCGAGTGAGTGAAGCTACTGATGGACTCAAGTATTTCGCAAGTAGGTTGGAACACTAACTGACAAGATTGGAATCCTACATAAGTGTTTTAAAAATAGAAGCGGTACTCCCAAGTAGACTTAAATGCAAATATGACAAATTTGGATCCCTTGCCAGTGATCTGAGAAATACAATAAGTACTCCATGAGTGGATGAGTGGCATCTCGACACTCTAAAATTAATCTTGAGTGCTGGATTTGTTTCGTGATTATCAGTACATATTGAACTTAATCCCATCACTATTTAACGCACGTGTGGCGCTAGTGTCAGTCGTCAAAGTATTAAGCTTCCATTGTGACCATCCAAAAAAAAGTTCAAGGTCCCGTTAGTTCGATACAGTCTCACAAAATTAACATGTGATAATTCCAAAGTAGAATTGTCAAAGTCACAGACGGATTACATATGAGCCAAATATTGAGTTTGCTATTTACGATTTCCAGCGTTGATGTTGTTGTTGAAGGCAAATTGTTAATTACAACAACTGAAGTATTATATCTTACGATTACTATTCGGATCCTGTGAAATGAATCTTGGACAGCGGACTGATTCGCATTTATTGGTTCATATTGAACTTGATCCCATCAGTAGCACAGCCCTCCGTGCGTGTTGCTCACGCGAACCGTGTGCACTGCGCACGCACGCGTTCATGTATCGCCACTCAAGGCCGTATCTGCATCCTGCTGCAATTCACACAGTACCACCCGCTATTAGCCGCTGGAAAATCCGTCGTGGGTTCTCAGACACATTCCGGGGCCGTGGAAAAAATGGAAACGCTGGATGGATACGCGCAGTTAACCTCACCTGGGCAGATCCTCGCTTTCCACGAATTTGTCACTTTTCTTTCTTCCATATTGCCCGTCTTGTTTTTGACTTTGCCTTTGTGAGGTGTGATCTAATTTTCTGAATATATTGCTTAGATTATTTTGTAGCATTGTTTTAGGACTTTAGTGAATTTTTTCATTCTTTCAAATTCATTACTTTTGAAAGGGAAGGTTTAAAATTCCTCAAATTCATCGTGTTTATTTCTCGCGACGTTGAGAAGATCTAAAGATAAATGCCCCTCGTCGAAAGGTGTGCATTATGGAAATCGTTTCAAATATTTGCGAGCATCGCTTATCTTTCGCCGTTTGTCATAGTGATGCGGGTCCAATCGGCAACAGTCGCGAACGAAATACCCATATCACACCAAAAACCGCTTAGAACCCCTCCGATAATGGGCTCTATTTCGTAATTAATGTTACAGCCCACATAAATGCGACTAAATAGAACATACTGTTTGTGGTAAATTAGTATGGGACATGCCAGCTGTTCTACTACTTAATTCATGCATTTAGAGTATCCTAGAGAGAAGCGAAAGTCCCTAGACCAACTCTTCTCTAAAAAAAAACTCTGCAACTGTTTATAAATAAAGTAAAATAACTTGATAGTATGTTAATGGGAGTGGCGCTTCAAAAAATGTTCAGGGTGTAAAGAGTTAATTCACCGGCGTATCTCATCTGAGATTCCTAACCTCAATCTCTCTTTAAAAACCACGAACGATTAAATCCAACCTTCCAACTGCAAAAAGAAGTTAATTAAACGAGATTAATGAAAAACGAGTAAGGAGGAGGAAGGAAAGAAACGGAAATTCTAAGTGAAAAGTCAAGTTTTACTGATAACGACTAATTACCAGAGGCATAATTTATCAATGAAATGAGCTGGCGCGCGACTAATTAACAAAGACCGAAAGTAAAAGGATGAATCATTGCGATGAGATAGTCGTTGCAGAAAAATTCAACCGTTTCTCGCGGCTAACGGCGAAGAAAAGTTATTAACGACGACAATCGATAATTTGGCCTAATAAAACTAGCGACGCGGCGCTGGAATACGTAACCCCAGCAGAGGAAAAAGGGAGAAAAAGTTGCACCCTGCACATGGTAAAAGCAGCCAATTAGCACATGTCGCTGGGCACAGAAATATAACAATCAACCCTATTTTTAAATCGCCTCGAGACACAGCTCTCATTAGCTATTTGATCAACTGTGGCTTCTCTTTCAGAAATATTTGGAGATCTCTTTTCTAACGTTTTTTAAAAATAACTTTATTGTTATAAAATTATTATATAGTATAAAATTGGCTGAATAAAAGTTTAATGAACATTTTTAGAACTACACTTTACAACCGTAGAAGAAGCTCACCTAACCGGTTTATCTGATATCAAAAACCTTCATTAACGTTAGATAATACTCCTTTTATAGTCCATCGGACTATTTATCAGACCAGGAGTTTCGTTCGTTCAACGAGGAGAAGAAGCGAGGAGGTTAAGTCAGCCTGTTAAGTTCTCATTTGGCGCATGAATTTCCTGAATTCAGAAACCACGGCTAAATTTTCTCCTGACAACTGCGTCTCTCATTTATCCTTTGTTTAGTTGCTACTGAAGACCTTACAGGAATTCTTTAAAATTCTTTATTTACTTTCTACCTTAGGGAATTTTTCTGAATGCGACATCTTGCTGCCGAATCTATTATCTAAATATTTTCACCAACGTGAAAGAATATTGAAATTAAAGCTTCTCAATTTTGTGCTTCCTCCTAATCAAAAACTTTAATCGGTTATATTTTCTTAGAAATTCATTTCCTTAGATCCACCGGATAAATGTCCACTAAAATGTTGACCTAACCTCACAAATAATTCTCCTTTAAGATCTTCTTGCTAGAAGCTTTAGTCGTTCATGAGAGAAAATCATATTTCAAAAATTATATTTCATTGACGAGTCTTATGTGTCGATGTGAAATAGAGAAACATACTGATGAATGCTATATTTAATATACATTTAAGTATTTAATCGCACATATTTACTCTACTAATCTCAACTACGTATCTGTTTTCCTAACCTAATCTTCATCGAAGCTTCGTTCAACTTGACTCAGAAAATTTCCAAGACCTCGACAACAAACGTCCACCCCCAAGAGGCAATTGAACGTGCTTATCATCGGCGCCCATCGTAGTCTGTATCGCGATCGCCTGGAAGCTTCGCGTGCATCGAAGCTGGCACGCGAGAGAGCGGTGCACTATGGCAGTAGTGCAAGCAATCACTTGGATTGACGGAAGTGGACACGAGAGACACAACGACTGCAGTGGACGAAGAGAGGGCAGAGGAGACGGGGGAAGTCTGCGTGAGAGGAGAACGTGGCCGGTGACGTCACATCCGGTAGCTGGTCGACGTTTCACTCTCTTTTTCTCTTTCGCAGAACGCGCGCGCCATCAACAGAAAGAAACGCGAACGCGTGCACTGAATTCCTCATCTGTCCCGCGTTCCTCGGTCATGCGTCTTCGCCAGGATTTACACGTGTCATCTTTCTTTTAGCAAGTTCGAAGGTTGAGGATTGCTCAGAAGAGATGAGATTGATTGCTTCTGCAGTTTGAGAACTTCTCATAACTTCTGCATAGAATAATTTTGTGGCAACACAGCAGAACTGCACTACATATTATTAGTATTGAAGCTGTCGAGATAATGATAATGATAATGATGATAGCTTCGTTGGTCTCATTGGCTTGAGGACCCTCGATGAAGCTAGCCTCTCTAACAGTGATAAACAACCCAACGATATCGAAGATTGAGAGCTTCGAAACTTGCGCAACTCGGTACTACATTTTATCAATATATATCATTTATTCTCTGATGAAACTAACTGCAGTACTCTCCAAAAGATGTTCCATCTCTTAATAAAGAAATCGGAATTCCTAAATAACAAGAACTCCACTTACCTATTTTACTGTTGGGACTGTAAGGATCGTAGCTGCTGGTGCTCATAGGGCTGGCGTATCCGTTGTTGCTACCGGGCTGCTGCTGCTGTTGATGTGCCAAGGGGCTGGAATGAGCGAGAGGCGGTTGCTGTTGCTGCGACTCGGTCAACTGTTGCTGAGGATTCGTGTAGACCACGTGTTGGCCCTGCAGCGTGGCGGTCGGCGAACCTGGGCTGTTCGCGGCTAGCCAGTCGTCAGGTCTGGCGCTTTTGTTACCCGCCGCGATCCCAGCGAACAGGCCACCGGCCGCAGTAACCGGGCCCGCGACCGATGAGGACGTCGTGGACGTTCCAGCCAGGAGTTCAGGCGTCTCGGCCTTGACCAGCGTCAGGGACGCGGCTCCAGCCACCACAGAGGTGATCGTTCCGACGCCTGCTACCCCGGTATTCGAGCCTCCGTTAGTCGTGTCCATGCTGGAGTCGCTGGTGTCCATGCTGGACGTCGCTGGATCCGCAGTGGCTAACCTGGAAGTGGCTGCCAACACGACACCCCCCGTGCCAACCACTCCCGACGCCTCATCGTAACGCACCGCTACGTTGCCGCTCACTAAGCTGGCCACCGTGACGGGTCCTCTGCTCACCTCTGTTCACTTGCCTCTTAAAGTCCCCTAGGGAGATTCTAATCTCTTTCGTGAACCCTTTTTCCCAATTTTCTGATGGTTTTGATGCAATTCGAGGTGGTTTGTCGAGTTTTGACGGTGTTTGAAGAGGTTTGAAGCGGTTTGGCTCGCTTGTTTAAGGGGTTCACGATGACCTGGCGGCTTGAAAGGCAGTGGTTTTCGTCGTCAGAGGCTCCCAGGCTCGTTTAATTGGGTTCTGTCCCCTGGATGCCGATGGGTGCTCTGTGAGTTTGGATTCGTACGGGGATTGCAAGAGAAAGACCCAAGTTTGTCCTACGTTTGGTAGGTTTGTGAGCGTGTCTTGGGTCCAAGCCTCTTAATCTAACTGCTATTATGCACGCGATTATGCTCTGGTTACAAAGGACGAGACTCGAATTAGTTGCACCGATTGCTTTTTGGACTCTCGTCGAGGGACTTCCTCTACCGCATCTTGAAGTGCGCCTCGAACCGCGGGCCCAGGTGCATGCTAGTCGAGTCGGATCGTCGCCCGTTGCTGTCTTGAGGTATCTGCAACAGAAGATAACGACTTGGTCAGTCAAAGTCTTGTCGGATTACGTCTCGTTGGATTAATTCAATTTTTATTGTTTTTCTGTCTGAATCGTAGAAACGAAGCAGACGCCAGGAGCTGTACTTTTCTAAATGTACAATAGAAGAGTCTCTAACTGTGCAAGCTACGGTCGCTACAAAATTATCAAACTGGTTTCCTTCATACTTTTCATAGCCACGGGATCTCACAAGATAATTAACAGTGTGTCGTAATAATTCCCGCGCTGGAAATAAGATTAGAAGTGTCAAGGTTCAGTGTACCCAGAATTTGCATTTCAATCGTTATGGCTACCACATTATCCATTAACATGATCATTCGGTTTATCGTTAACGGATCTCAATAGATTGTCTGAGAAGGACGCGATACGTGTAATTTCACGCCCCTCAGGATGCTCAATGTATCGATAAACATAAACTGACTTGGTAAAAGCCACAGCTTGTTCTGTATCAATGGTGGGCTGATGGAAAAATCAGTGAAAATCAATGGAACGTTAATAGGGAATTAGCGAGCAATTAATAGAAAAGTTCTATTTCACGCAACATTGCTCTAACATAGAATTTGTCTTAATAAAATTTCTATTTTCAAATCATTCGCCAGCCGTCATTAATCCGTAAAAAAGGGTGAAACGGCTGGAAAAAAGCATAATTGTTTGGAAATTACAGGTTCCAGAAGAAATGTGTATATATACTGTACAAGACAGTGCACACGACACGTCATTACGTCTAAGAGGAACTTCAGAACGGCTCTCGATCGACGCCACGCAATTTCCTCCTGCGTGGAGAAATCGTGGGTAATGATACGCTTGAACGATCGGACGAGCAGCAATGAAACGGGAGCTGGATATTCTTGGTCCTCTGATCTAAACTTTCCGTCGCCTGAAAAGCGACCACCAGTGCCAATAAAGTTCTTGCAAGCTCGTGACAATCGCGACGGTTCACCGAATTATGCGATCACAGAGGATATTTGCGACTAGGAAGACGAAACGGAACGTAAAAAGAAGAAATTGGAAAAATTATGGAGAAAATTGTCAGGCAATTCTGAATAGAATTCTTAGTTTAACGAAAATTTATAACAAAGATTTCTAGTTAAAATTAGTAAAAATGACAGGACCCATTAACGAAATAAATTATCGCTCAGCTAAATTTCGTAATAAATCGATGAAACATCGAGAGAAATTATTTATCCGTACATAAAATAAAATAGCAGGAAAATTAAAAATATTAATGACAAATGTAGCTTTACTTTTTAAATCATTTTTTTAAGATACAGTTTGAAACTTTTAAAATACAAGGACGACGATATGGCAAGTGGTTTAAATGTCTCAAGTGAGAGAATAAGAGGGTCGGGATGCATCTGACAGGGCAGACGGTTGTTCAACGCGGCAGAGTCACGTGGAAATTGAGCAATTGAGAAAGAGGAGGATTACGACAACGCAGAAGTTGCGTCCCGGAGACACGTCGCTTGAAACAATGCAATTGTAAATTGATAGGATGCTCTGTGTCGGTAGTAGGACGCCTTTTTATCAAGTAACGACGAGTGAAAGTCGCTGCTGGTCACGTGGGCAAATCGCTTTTTACAATTCGCCCGTAAAAACCGTTAAAACTGCAATAAATTGCCGTAATCACATTGTGCCAGGCGAAATATTCTATATAATTCGAAGTGAAAGACTATTACCTCTCGCTTATTTCTTTTCAAGAAGTTTTCAACTTGAAAATTCACTGCGACACAGGTTTTTTTTCTTTCAAAGGAAAAGGAGAAGATTCTTGTTTGGTATTCGACAATATCACTATAACGCGTTTAGATCACTTGAAACTATCACAAATCACGAATCTTCACTGTAAAAATAACTTCAAACTACCTGAAACCAATATTTTCAAAATTGCATCGAAATCACAATTGCAGAAGCTTTTTATCTTGAAATTAAAACAATTATTTCTACGAGTAGCAGAGAAGAGAATTTTATTTTTATTTCTGAGAAATTAATTTCATTCATCGTGCACTTCACTGGAAACGGTAACAGCGATGAAACTATGCAACCACCATAGCGATTTTTAAAAAGCAACTATCCAATCTGAATCACACTTCACTGAGATTTAACAGCAACGAAAACTCTGTAAAACCACAGCAACAATTAACAAAAGTAGATTTTCCAGCTTCGATAAATCGAATGTACCGCGACAAACGCATTTAGCGATCGCTGCGCCATCTAGGCTGTCCGAAACAGCGTCGAAACGAAACTAAAACGCGGCGGGAATCCTCAAATGCGAAAACCAGCGGGCAGGAACGTTAGCGAATCGACGTGGAACGAGCGTTTCGGGGAGACGAGTCGTATGGTGCGACGCAGTTGCCCAAACCGTCCCCACCATGGCGATCCATAGGCCTTGAAACGATGACCAATGGCGAGACAAGACAGAACGATTGGGTCTGCGACTTTCTACGCAACTCCGGCTTGGCTGGCCCCAAAAAGACAACTGAGAATTCCGATTGCGACCAGGTCTGCCCTCTCGGCTCCCCTCTAACCTCTTTTGTTTACCTGTCGTTTCCCTACCACCTTCTCGGTCTCGCGGCTCCATAACGGGCCTGTTACGTTTACTGGTATTCCATTCGTACATTTGGAATATGTTATGACATTTTTCAGATCTGAGTTTTTACTTCTGCAGTTGAGATTTCTCAATTTTGGACCAGGAGCTCCGCAAGAATTACAAAGTATCTTTTGGAAATGCAAAATGTCTTTTTGGAGATGGAAGGAAGCGCAGGTTATTTTCTAGTTGTAATTATTTTTATGGAAAATGTCGTTTGTTGGTATTCCGTTTTGGATTCTGACGCATTTGGAGTTTGTTGAGGATTTGTATGAACGACAGATCATGGTTCCTGTATCCTAGGCCTGATCTATCGGCCAGTACATCGCTCGTGTCAGTGCAGTCGAGACCGTGTACCCGAAAACAACGATTTATTAATCACCGTTGTCATCTGGAACACGCACGGCCGACTTCTGACAATAGCAGCCTGGTAGGCCGTGTGTCACCAGCAGAACGACCAAGCTTGCTCTGCACGTCGTTGCGGCACGACTAATCGATTATTAAAGTCGGACATGGCGCATCGGCGATGACACTCGGAGTGATCCTAATATTTGGACGCGGTTCAATTACTAAATCAGCTTCGACGGCGAGGTCCTCGCTAATTAACGGGAGTAACATCAGTCATTCGATGGAAAACTCTACTTTAGTTGAGAATTAATGACAAATTGTTGGCAAGTATAAGTTAGCCTAAAAATAAATTAAAAATACAAATTCCAGACGCCGCACAATCAATAACATTTAAAAAAATGATTCAACAACTGCATCGGATCAACTGCTCGCAGACAAAATAAAAAAAGGTCTTAAATCCGGTTTGCAAAGTGTGAGAAGACTCCGCATGTAGTATGCAAATTGGATGGATCTCTGTGAGCAGGTCTGGCGGGGCAGGCTCGGCAAGAGAGCTAGGAAGTTCAGAAAGTGCGACGAAAGGGTACGAAAATCGTGCGAGTAGTTGTGCAGCTAGTAAAATATCGATCCAATCACAGTGTACGCCCCTTTACTCCTGTCCCTGGCGCTGAACTCATGGGGATTCTGGGTAGGGGGACAGCCTAACCTTCGACACTAACCCTGACCCACCCCACTATGGTCGCTCGCCAATTCCTACCTTCCTTTCGCGACACTCTCACATTTCTCTATCCCTTCTTTAGAACCTGCGTTTTGATCTTTCCATTTGATTTTTGGAAATATTCATTTTCTCACGGAAATATTCTTTCAGTTCGGTTGGCACTGATGATGAGAACAATGAGTTCCAGCAGAACAATTGGCGATCCTTCATACACAATAGCATTTTCTAAATGATATTCGTTCAAGCGATATTCCAACCTCATCCTGATCGTAGAATTCCTTTTTCGCTATAAACCAAGCCAGCCCGGTGCGGTATTCAATTTCCAATAATTGCGGCTGAAGAGAGCCCGGTCCCTTTTTCTAGCGGTGCTATTTCGTTTTCAACGTAAAAGCTGGTGAGAAACACATCGGCGTCGTCGGTATCGAAGCACGTCCGGATATTATTACGGATATTGAATTCATGTCGGAGGCTTGGACGTGCGCGTCGAATCGCAAATTGAATGCGCGGTTAAATCGCGCCTGCACGACGGCAACCGGGAACAGCGTTGCGCCACGCGAAATAGTATATCAACAGGTAGCCCCTCGCGGTTTTTGTCGTGTTAATGCTGTTAAATCGAGCAAAATCCTAGCTCCGGTTCAGAAATGTTGACATGAATGGTGGCTTTCCTATGAAGGACAGTAAATCGATGATATAATCAGTTATGAAGGTGATTGAAGCTATAGTGGCTCACGAAAACACTTTTTCACAGTGAAGTTGAAGAGAAAATGACAAGAAATTCCGAGACATATTTGAAATTGAGAAAACAAATAAGAAAATTGTAAGACAAAATCAATGTTTCGTAATATATCAAATATATTCTTTAAATATGTTTCAAAGATTTGGCAAAAATTTTTACTACAGTAAAATATAGTGTTTAACGAACTCGATTGTATTTTTTATACGAAGAAGTTTACAGAATCCATTTGATTCAGAGAAAAAAGTGTAATTTTTATTATTTGAATTTATTAAAATAATAATCAGAATGGGATGCAAGCATAACGAGCAGAATAGGATTTAAGATAGAAAAATGACGCTGTCACAAGTATAATAATGAAATGGGGATGAATAGGAGCAGGGCGAGTGGTCGAATTTTTTCACAAAATTTTAAGTAATTCACGCGTGTGCTCGGCGAATAGAGCTAACAACGTGTGTCTGGATTAATTTGAATTAACCAGCGCCGAGTTTGCATGGAATCGTGAAGCTTGTTTTAATTTAGAACAGAGCTACGTGAGGTCTAATTATACGATTCATTTGGACGGAATTAAAAATCTTGGCTTGCATAAAAGCTTTTATTTTAGTCAAAAATTATTACGTTTATCGTGCATCAACTGGGGATTCTATAAAATTGAAGAGATTATTCCAAAATTGATAAAGAAGAAGTAACATTGCTAAGTAGGTCGAGACATTCGTGATCAGACATCCTTAACGCTGCAGTCTCTGACGATCCATCTGGGGTCACACGCAGGAATTTCATATTCTGTCTCAACGAAACTATTTCACCATTTAACTATTTTTATCGTAAATGCTATTTTTATTTAGAAATAGAACCACTCGTCTTCAATTTTTTCTGGGATGCGGAGGGTTCAAAGGTAGATTTCGCTTCTGTGGTGAGTAACAGGCACGGACGCGATCCTCCTCCTGCATCCTCCAGTAGCTCGTCGAAGGTTCATGGCTCGTCTGGATGAGGGGGGTTGCAGGGAGGAGGGATTTATTGCTCAGAGGTCGCAGCCGGGATCCGCATCCTAGAGCTTGGCTAGGCATTGACCTAGATGTCCTGTTTGCATTTCTAGCATCATTTTCTTTCCTTTTCCTCTCGACCCACCCTGTCTGCACACATTTATTCTCATCCCTTGTACCACTTTTTATGGACTGTACCTCCTATACTGATTTTTGTCAATTTTGGAATATCGAGTTTTTAATTTAATTAGTCTAAAATTGTAAGATTTAATATTGGGATTACAAGAGTCAAAATGACCAATTTTTAATCTTTATACATTATTTTTCTTCTCTTTTGTATTTTTTCATGTGTATTTGTTCATATGTCAGAGGAGGTTGTCACGAAGGTTCTGCGTGTGATTCTAATTCGATGGGCAGAGGCTGTAGAGTTAAGGACGTCTGAACGCAAGCGTCTGAACCTACGTCACGTTCGTAGAATGGACGTTAACGCTCATTTGCATTAAAATCACTCCACCTAATATTTCATTTCAATGACCAAAGATCATAGTCAAAACTCCAACCAATCACAGAACCATCCATGGATCAATACGAAGATCAGGAATCTTACCGTATCATCAAAAGTATGAAAACCTTGCCTGTATACGAGGAATATCCTGCAGCGATTGCTTGCACGTTTCAACGTCATGAAAAGAGAGAAGAAGAAAGGTTGATGGAAGAGAGCCAGCCCAGGGCCAGAATCTGCAGTTGAACGAGAGGTTAGGAAGAGGCACACAGGACTGCAGGGATATAGTCAGCGAACGAGGATGGAGAAAGCGGAGAGAGGACATCTAGGTCAATGCCTGTCCTCGCTCCAGGGTTCGTATCCCGGCTACAACATCCGATCAACACCACCCTGCAACCCTCTTTGCGTCGAGACTCTCTCTCCCAACCACCGCGCCTCCCAGCGGCGTGTGGCGTATCTCGAAAAGACGCCATAGTTGGATCTCTATAGGGTGAGGCGGAAATTGTGCTGAGACTAAAATGACCCGGGGAATCTTCCCGTGAGATGAAACTCTTTGACGAAATATTTATATTATGTGGATGTTTAGATGGTAAAAAGTATAGCTGTTATTGGGGAATGTAAGGAGAAGGAATGTAACAAGGTTGTTTGATATATGAAAAATATGAGGTTAGAAAATTTCAGTTAGAAAATTTATTGAAATTTTCGTAGGAACTGCCTGCAGGTTACTAAATATTCCTGGGGATATTACGTGCACTTGAAAATATCCCCAGAAACTTCATACGGACTTCGCAACCTTTTTAGGGATTTTCCACCAACTTCAAAATCTTCTTAGGGAGAAGGCTTCTTAGGCACATCAAATCCTCATACAAAATCTATTAAAAAGTTTTTATAATTCTAGATCCACCTATTAAAATTTCAAATAAAACTGAAATCCTCAATTAGGAATTTTGTAAAAATCCGCTCAATTCGGTTATTAAAAAGCAATATCGGAAATTGAAAATTAACCACGCATTCGTATCAGAATCAGAGATTTGAATTAACCCTCTTTATAATCACCCTGCGAGTTTCGCCCCACCCAGTATACGCGTCTGCCTAGGCTTCCTCCTCTCGTTGGCCCGTGTCTCACTCTCTCCTGGTAACTAGGCCATCAGATCGATCCTGCAGCGGCACCAACACCGCTGCAAGCATTGCCACCACTACGGCAGCACGTCGTCTCAAGTTTCTCCGACTTGGTCTGGGTTAGGTCTGGGTTAGATCCTCTTCGAGGCCACTCCAGACTTCGGATTCTGGCCGCAGAGGGCCGAGAAAAGATTTTACCGCCTAGTAGAACGTGTTCCTTTGGTCACGTGCATCTTGCATAAAGTTAGAACTCGCGATTCTGCTGAACCAACTTCTCGGTTTGTAGGCTTTATACGTTGGTAGCACTCATTAACACCTCGATGGGTCGGATGGAAGTGGAAGTTGAGGAAAATGGATGGTACTTAAGAAAATCGTCCGACTCAATGGTTCGTGCAGCTTTGATGAAATTTTAATTTCAGGCCAAGTCCTTGCCTCGATATTCAACTTTATAGATATAGTAACAGATTATGAAATCGCAATGAATCGTCGACTGTGATTAAATTTTACATATAAGAATCCCAAACAATACGATTTTTATCGTGGGAACCTTCTAATGTTCCTAGACCTTTTCCCTATAGATCTAGTAACTTTATAGTAACAATCGTTACATGGAAACGTGAAAGCGAATCCTAATGTGAAAAAAATGACGAGTCCATTTAATTGGAACAGCCAATACGAAACACAGCGGAGAACAGTGGTCGATCTGACCTGAATGGAAGATTCATCGATGATCATGCTCGCAGCCAGGTCAGTTAATTTTTCCACTGCATCCAGCAAAGAAACCGATGATCCTGACTATCGTTGACCCCGATGCCAACATCGAGGCCGCGATTATCGCGTCGAGCCACCGATATCAGGCCTTTTCGTCCACGTTACGACAGCCATTACGTAATCGTTACACCGGCTAGACGTTTGAATGGAGCTTCTGTTTAGTTTTGAGTCATCAGCTGCGTGATTTAAACCTCGTTCAGTTAATTAGGTGTCAGGTTGGAGCAATTTACTTCCGTTTGATTAAATATGGAATAATTTATAGGAATTCTGCCAACCTAACCTAAAATTTTAGACTTGCTTTTGATATGTTTTTAAATGAATCTTTAAATGATGATGACATTTAAAAATAACCGAATTTTATTTGGACAATAAAAGTGTTCTGCACTTAGAATGATTTTTTATTAAAATATACAAAAATTGTATAAGATTATTGTAAGTTATTGGAACTCTGTAGCGTATTGTATGCGTCATAGTTACAACGTGCATTTTCAATTGGAAAAAATGAACAAAAATTAGAGAAAGGGAAAGGTCTTGTAAAATGTAAAATTGATATTGCTTTATTTATAAGGGATTATTAATTATGACAGTATGCGATAGTTTCCAGTATTTTTAAAAACTTTCTTTACCATAATTCTTCTTATTAATATTAAATTATCCTGGGAACAATTAATGTCCTTGTTCTAATCCGAGATAGATATAAGTAGAGTCTAACTGCTATTTTCCTATCTGTTGCTGATATCAAGAAGCAAGGCATGCTTTTCCAAGATGCACTTTCGAACGGTCGATAAGGATCGACATTGATCCAAATGAGCGGTCTGATGTTTGCACAATCCAGGCTAAACGTGTTCGCTGTCTGCTGACCCGCAAGTAGGTCGCGACAGCCTCCATCTGAAAGTTCATGGTCCATCGCAAGAAGAAAACACTGTGGTTAACCTCTTGTTATTACTCTAACCCTTTATACTATCAATACAACGCACCCAAAATTGTCCCGAAAATATTTTTTCTATATTAACGTGTGCTTCATAGTCGACAGACTATTGGTGGATTGATATCTTTAAAAAGTAAGTGGTTATCAGACAGATAATTGATAATTACTAATTAATAGATCGATATTTAGAAAATTAGCAATAACTGGGTTATTATTAGCAAAATTACTATTTGGGAACTTAGTAGCTGAAAAATTCACAAGTGACAGCTTAATTGGTGGACATTGCCTGCACTAAAAATTCTCAAATTGTGCTGATTGTCTAATTTGTTTCAAAATGCTAATGAAAATGAATGTCTCTGGTATTAGAAGAGAAGAAAAATTGCAATATTTGGTAACGTATTCTTTGAAACCCATAAGTTGTTATGTCAGGAGATGAGATGCAATGGAACGACATTCTCAAACATCCATCAACTTTAACGAACCAAAGAAGAATTCGTTCCCTCGCATCGGCCAATTAGAATAATCATTAAAAACGAATGCACATGTTAACCAGAGAAAATATCGGCGCGAGAACGGCGAACTAGCTGGGAATGCGGCGAAAAATTTCAATTGAATGGAAAATATGTTTTTAGAGAGGCCTGTTTTCCATTCGGAATCAAGTCCAACGCTCTTC
This sequence comes from Bombus pyrosoma, assembly GCF_014825855.1. Taxonomy (NCBI): domain Eukaryota; kingdom Metazoa; phylum Arthropoda; class Insecta; order Hymenoptera; family Apidae; genus Bombus; species Bombus pyrosoma. The sequence goes on along the minus strand of NC_057785.1, from coordinate 6,402,618 downwards.
TTCCTTAATTAACGTTCGAATTGAAATCGGGAACGAGGTGAACGTGGGAGAGCAGGAATTATAGAAAATTCTCTTCTTAAACTTGTAGATTATCCGATTTTTCATCTTTATTAATTATAGTAATAACTACAGTCTCTTTAAGCTAATTGTTCGTGAATTAACGTTATTATGCACGGGATTTGATTTTTATTCTAGATAAATAATGACTTTCTATGGCAAAAGTGTTTTATACCGAAGAAGATTGTCAGAATTGACTAGGTTCCTCAATTTGGCATTTCATATAAACGTCATTATCGGTTTATTGAATTGCCAGAAAAACTTGGTCTTGGTTACATAATTTGAGAATCACTTGGACTGGAAATATTTAAATTGAAAAACTGCAATAAAGAAACCCTTAGAAAATATTTTTCAAGGAAACCACAGTTTAGGATCGTGCTTAACAAAGATCCAAATTTGGTGATGCAGTTTTTGCAAAACGCCCAAAGCAATTTTAATCAAATTTTGACTGAATATTCCACTCATAACGTTCAATAAATTGCACATACAGTTTATTACTGGCGCTTCTGGAAAAGAAATTAAACGATAAATAAAATATAGTTCTACAGCTAGTGAATGATAGTCGTTCTAAAAAAGTTGCAGGAACAAAGTAAGATGAGTGAAGATCGTGGCAAGGGAGTTGCAGAAAGGGAGGGAAAGACTTTAAGCAGAAACTGCTGAGCCACGTTCCTGCGGTACATTGGCTAGAAGACTCGCAACATGCTCTGCTGACTCGGAATCTTTACTTTGTCTCTGGGCGAATCTCTTGAGCAAAGTCAGCCTGTAACACGGTTTCTCTTCAACGCCAGAGAGCTTCGATCGATGCTCCGTGAATGGAACCTGGCGAATGTTCCCGGCAAACTGCGTGCAATCCCTAACTTCCCTATTTTCATCCCTCGCGACCACTTTTTTCATATAACGATTCCAAGAAAGGGCCATTGGAAATAGAAATTGCAAAAAAAGAATCTTAATTAACTTATTTCATTTGTAATTCTTTTTGGTCGATTTTGTGACTGCATTTTTTTTTTTTTTTTTTTTTTAGGCGAGGTTATGAAAGGGAATTCGAGGAGTTTGCCAATACTTTTGACATTAATATTTCTTCCTCTATCTAGTGGTTTTATGAAGTTTGAAGTGCATATTTATATGTATTTTAAATAAATATTGCTTTATTATGAGTATTATATCCTTTTACGTTCTTTATATTTTTTATAACATTTATATCCCTAGACAATTTTCTTCAAATCTTGTAATTTTCTAATAATAATTCTTGGTAACAATACGCACGTGACTAGTATATCACGTCATAATCGACCACACCTGGTTATTAAAGTCAAAAAACCAGAAAATTCTTTCAAATACCAAACATCTCCTAGAATGACCAACTTCAGACAGCAGATTCTCCTTATCCGCCATATTACTTCAATTTCTAACCTCTCGATCATATTTCAATTTTATTATCTACTTTGACAATCGAAAAACTCTTGAAACAAGAAAAGATTAATGGAAAAGAGAAACTGGAAACACGTACATATAAAAGATTCATAAACAAGAATTTATACAGCGTTATAAGGGTTTAGATCAATAAAGAGCGACCATTATTAGCATGATGGTTAGGTTAGGAATAATTTCCATGGATTTTCGCGTGGGAGAGAATGACTGGGAGCGAATTTCCCGTGTAGAAAATCGACGAGAACCAGCCATGGGAGTGTTGCCGCTCACTCGAGGCGAGAGGAAGGGGCCGAGGGATCGATTCCTCGGTTTATTCCGCGGCTGCACGGGGGTGCATGCGCGTTGCAAGTAGGGCAGAGGCGACGCCGACAACGACGCCATCGTCGAACGCGTCCGCCGCAACGAAAATGCGAGTGGGAACGTGTGAACGAAAAATCCCCATGAATGCTTATGAAGTCTTCGATGACTATGGCGATCAACCCCTTAAGTTGTAAATTTTTTTACAGAATTTAATAAAAGAGTATTCATATTTTTACGACAGGGGTTATGAAATCTCGGATGACTATGGAGACCAAAGGAGAAAATTACGATATGGTATTAGAAATTTGGAAGGAATATGTTTGGAGAAATTCATCTTAGATTATGTTCGTTTATAAGAATTATGGAATAAACGGATCTTCAACATCTTTTGTAAAAAGGCATGGGCATTAAAATTTTGAAAAGAATAAAATATGTATATTTTAGAATTTGAGAACTTTTCGTCACGTAATATATTTAGAAAACGCAAAGAGGAAGATTCTCTACGGACAAAGCAAACGGAAGTAGCAGGAGCAAGGAAGGTCGACCAAAAAAACGCAGATCATTAAGACAAAAATCTGGTTGAAAGAAAAACCGGTAGCGGACAAAGGACGTTGGCAAAGAAAGGAGATCAAAGACAAGTTACCAGGGTAGTAGAATTAGTAGAAGAAGGAAAAAAGGTGAGAAAAGCTGTGGAGCAAGTCAATGGAACACAAAACCAAAGTACAGCACATGACACAGCATCAAACGCAAAGAAAGGAGAACGAAAACAAGAGAACATAAAATAAAGAGACGAGGAAAGTCGTATTCAAAGTTCGATTACTAAATATGCAGACAAAATGTGGCTTAATCTACTTTTGCTCTTAATATGATAATAACAACATAATATGTTTTGCTCTCAATACAGTAATGACGATAATTCGAAGAATTAATAATAAATACACAATTTAATCTTTTTCGTTAGTTAAATAGAATATTATTTGTTGCAAATAAAATATTATTTGGCTCATGAATACCTAAAAGAAACTAAAGGAATTTTGTCAAGAAGAAAGTATAGTCATGAAGAATGCACAGATGGAAGAAGAAAGCGTCGAAAGAAGCGTGGATCCGGCAAAAACGCCGATAGAGGCGCTGCAGTCGAAAGAGGAAGCAAACAGTCGACGGAAAGCGGAAGGAAGAACGGAGATAAACGGCCACTCTCTCTGTCAATGCACCACACACATATCGACCTAGTTCATAGAACAAGGCTGAATGCCAAGTCACACGAACGCGTGACATGACGGGGGACCAAAGGAGGGAAGGGGAATTTGATTGGAATTGCTGCGTTCATGAGCTTGAGATAAGAACGAACATGCGGGATTTAGTTGTCATTTTCTGTTACTGGTATACGCACGACAGGATCGCGTGTATATGCCGGGAAATTCGCGATTCGTTGCTTCTCAAACGTTATATAGGGTGTTCTCAAAGAATACAGCTACTTGTCTTTTGATATACATGGCTGACTGAACATCATTGTGGTGCAAGCTGAGATATTTTGAGAATTTTAATTTAGTAATACGTGTTTTGATTACTAAGAGTATCATCGTTTAGTTTCATCATTAACCGTTATATCTCTATCCTTTATATCGTATACTTTAATAAAGTAAATATAACATAATAATAAGAAGAAAGAATTTAAGTTCCAATGGAGATCGCGCGACGGGATTTGGCGGGAAATTCGAATTCAATGTTAAAGATTTGTCGACCCGCGAAAAGTTCCATTCTTGTACGAGCGACTCTATCGGGTCACGCGCTAATAATAGGGCCCTTGATATTAAAATAACTCGGGGTCGCGACATCATTGGTCCACTCGTAGATCACGGTCAAGGACACTCGTTAGCATTTTAAGAGAATCCCTGCTCTCGCTGTTTGATCTCAACGGTTCACTGATAACAATTAAAATCATATTTTGACTCATTCTAACCTTTAAAAATCTCTTTGACGAAGTTTTATGCGCGGCTGGATTTTACATTCTAATGCATTTTGTTCACAATAACATATTGAGCATCTTTTTTTAACTTCTAACCTAAAAATGAATTTCAATCTTCCCCGTTAGTAACCTATCGTTCACCAACTTTCTATTTCTCAATAAAAACTGATCAAAATATTTTGGAACAGCGATTCGATGATAAAGAACGAACTTTTCTTTCGCGTCTCCTTATCACGTCGAATTGATAACGCGTATCGTTCGATGTCTTTCGATCGATACGAAACGCGACTCGAAGACTCTTGAACTTGAAAGAAGGCCTTGAACCGCGATCATGGATTCGAAAGACCTCTGTAAATTCGTGCAATAAATCGCAATGATCGATTCGATAGAACAAGTTCAAGAATTGATTCGCTCGCCAATCCGTATCGAATTTCTCGGCTGAAGGAACGCGGGGCGGCCGCCAGCTTCGTTATAGCGAATCGAGAACTGCAACTGGGTCTCCGCGTCTTGAAATAACGTGTGTATCATCCAGCTTCCGACGTAAACGTGAAGAGCTACTTCCTTAGTTCGTATCTCCCGCGAAATTACCGAAAATTCATGCCGGATAATTTAAACATATCAATATAATAAAATATTAACCTCAATAAATATTATTATTAAATATAATTCGCAAATATTCTTGTTACTGGATATTATGATGATATTTAGTTTCGAAATTTGTATCAGAAACCTAACTTTTGAAACAAACTATGGATTTTTTACGTACGGTATACAAATATCAAGACTGATTTATCAGTGCAATAATGCACTTACTATATTAAACAAAAACCTAACCTCGTTTCCAACTTCAAATCCATTTTTAAAACTTCTCATAACATAATATAATTTCTTCCTTTTATAATTTCTTTATCATTTTACTATCACACAAAATCTGTATGCATAATCTAGATAACCTATACGCGAAACGGAGCGTAACTTTGAAAACACCTGTATCTTCGTAACGAAAGTTTGTTTATCAAACGAAAAGCGAAATACTTCCGCGAAATTCATGATATGCCGGTTGCAAACTGGCTTCCTCAGTTAAATAATGAGAATTAATTTACGAGGCGCAAAGGCATCGGATCTCTGCACTCGCGGAATTGGTTACGCGACCGAAAATAGCGCGTGTTCCAAAAACATTTAGAGTGGCTCTTCCTCGACGTTCTTTTCAATCATTGACACAAACCATTCTGTAAATGCATTACGAAAGAAAAGAAAAGCAGTTTGTTAAATTTATCGACACCATTTAATTTTCCTTCTCTTTTCTTAACCTTCCCAGGATCGAAACATTTTGGGTTATGTAAACGATTTTTTTACAATTAGAATAGGTGGGAACATAATTTCGCAAATTGGATGACTTCTGTTTCGGAGATTAATTAATATCATTGAAAAAAAATGAGAAATTTTGAATATTTGAATATTCTCAAATTTTAATAATTATATAAATTATTGTTCGTAAAAATATACAAAGTAAAAGCTATCGTCGAAGATCGATATAAACGTCGATAAACGTGTCTGAAATTACTCGTTAAGGTCAACATATCGCGGTGCTGGTAGCGCTGCTTAAAGAACAGCATGAACAAATGCAATTCCTATGCGCAGCTGCTCAAACAAGCCGCAGGTCTGCTTTCGAAACCATATGCAGTATGTGTAGAAAAAATTCAATGGCTATATTTAAAACGAGACATTGAAGCTAGAGTTGGACTGAATGCCAATAATTATTTCGATCGTTAAAAATTTGTTCATTAAAAATATACATTTGTAGAGGATAAACGAAAATTCTGGCGTAAAAATTTGGTTATTAAAAGAACTGCTTTGTTAAAAATTTCAGGCATTGAAAATTCAATAACTAACAATTTCAATTATTGAAAATCCGATTATTGAAAATTCAGTTATTAAAATAAATTGTGCTATTATATCTTTATTAAGGACTTCTCTATTAATTAAAATATATGTTCTGAAATACGATTTTCCCAAAACTAACCTAGAAATATTTCATCCATGAAATCACTGTCTTTGAAAGTCTCTGCTATTGTATCTTTTTCTTACTATAGATTTATCTGATATGCAATCTGATATTCGCGTGAGATAATCTAGTAAATTTTACCGCGTGAGAACATTTTCTAGTAATTAAACTCGGTAATACACGTAACAATTCCACTGCTTCAGTGAACTATTCTGGAGAATGTTCTTCGGGAAGCAGGGTTATTCGATACGTAATTGTCGTGCCTTCAGGAGGTATTCTAGGGAACTTTCGGTTTGATTACAATCGTCTAACACGCAATACCGACTACAGACTAAAATAGATTCTCTGTGAATGGCTGTTTAACGAATCGATCATCGTAAAAATGAAAGGCAAAAAGTCTGTGTAACTGTTCCTCTGGAATTGATTATTTTTGACCGGTTCCCAGACAGCAGAGGCCAAGACTCGTTTCACCGTAAGCTCCCGTGAAATCGATAAATTGTGACCGACCGCTCGCAAATTTGCTTCTTTAATGCGGCTTTGCTCTAACGAGCCCAATAACTCAGCCAGAGTATCGTCCATAGAGTTTGCAGTTCCATATAAAACCTTAAAAACAGATGGGAAACTTGCATTCTTAATATTGGCCGGCCTGTCATGGCCGCGAGTTCAGACCTCTAGATTGTCTGGTGAAAAATGGAAGAAATCCCTGAGAAACTTGAATCTGACCATAAACTTTGAGCATTAATTGGTATCAATTATAGCGTGAATATTGTACACAAATTTTATTACTCATAACGATTTTTAGCGGAGAAATATTTAATAATCCAAATTTGTAATATAATGGAATATTCGATAATTGTAAATTATTAGTTTTATCGATAAAATTGGGCAACAAAAGTATCACAAATTAAATAATTCTTCATTAACAGACAATATTTTGAGAAACCTCATACGCGTATGAAAAATTCTACTCTAAATGATGCAGAAACTCCTTAAGGTATTTTATCAGAATCACCGTACATTCTCTCAAGAATGATCATATTAGAAGAATTATTATAATTCTACTTTAGGAAAAAATATTACTAGACAAATTTTTTCTAATACAAATGATTCTATCTTTAAGAGAAGAAATTCCTTAGAATACTTCACCTAAACGAAAAATTAGAGCATTTACGTGAAAAATTAAAACAATTGAATGAACGAACTCGTGGAAGGATACCTGCAAGCAAGTCGATCGGCGAAAATTAGTGCATTAGTGTGGAACAAAGGCTCGAATGTGGTTGTTTAATCCGAACGAAATTGTGTCGAAGTGGCTGTGCAGCGAGGTCAAGAGCCACGAATACGTTCACCAGGACCTCCTGCGGCGGAGGAGCCGCTACCTCTTCCTCTTTTCTGCTTCTTTCCCTTCTCGAGCCCCTCCCTCAATCTTTCGTTCATTCTCTCCTTTTTTATGCGGCCGCACATGGCCGGACACAAGCGACCGTTTGTATACACTGTCGAGCACGTTGCTCGCCTCGGTATTTTTGCTCAGACTTGCGGAGAAATCACGACCAGTTCATCTTGAAATCATTTGCGAGCTTTTATTTTCTCTGGGTGATCGATAATTCAAAGAAATTATTAAAAGGTTAGGTTCTAGTAACTTTTTCAGTAATTGAAATTCCCTAGAAAAATGGCCTTACACGGTCTTATATATAATAGATTCAAAATATGAAATTTTTTAAAATTTTGAATTATTTCAAAATTGTCTATCGCTGTTTGTCAATTCTCAAACACCTAAAGTTCTTCAAGATCCATCTTTATCTAGTCACTGCTACGAATAACTGTGGTATTCATGACTACTTAATTGGCAACACTTTCGTCTGAAGAAAACAACCATATCGCGAATCTACGAGTGTCAAGCTCGGTCAGGCTCGATAGAACTGACATTAAGAACGCTAAATGATCGATTAAAGGCCACAGCCACGTCAAAGGTCTGATTTCATCGCGCCTAATTGTGTTCCCCTTCAAGCCTGTTTGAAAGTGGACCGTCGATAAAGAGAGGCAGGAATAACGATTCAGGAAGTGAGCCAACGAACCAAGGCAGGACAAAGGGAAAGTCCAGAAGAACTGGTGAATCTCCTGCTACAAACGAGAAGAAAAAGTATCGAGAACCACTACATTATACCCGCCATGTAGCTTCTATAGTTGTTTCGTTCTGGCAATTAAGAATAAGGAAAGAGGATTGTGACGCTGCGAACCAAAGAGTTTCCAGGGATTCTCGATAAATATCTCGTTCCTCTTCGCTGTTTTGGTAATTAAGCTGGGAACAAAGCTGATCATGCAAATGGGGTTTCGATGTTCCAAGATGAAACACTCAAACTTCGTTTGATCTAACTTGGGTTAGATTACGTCTAAGTGTTTTAGGTTATGTTGAAGTTTGATGTTTAGGAAATATTTAGTATTATAAATCTTAATACGAAATACTAGCTATCAGTTATGATTTTAGATATGTGATACCTTTTAGGTTATGTGACATTTGCAGAATGTCCTGTACGAAATAACAGTTCGATATCTGAACTATTTGTATCTAATTTTATTAAATCTTAAGATCGCAATTCCCTAAGAATGATCTTCTCAAGAAACCTAACCTCAAAGGGGAAGTATCTAGGCAACGGTATACAAAATTACAATGGAAAAGAACTAGGAGGGGCAGAGTAATAGGAAAACGTTGAACAGTGCAGCGTTACGAAACAAGCCCAGAATAAACCAGCGAGAATCGTGGAAAAAAGAAAGGAATGGGTGAGTAGTTCGCGTGGGCGCGTATAATGTTGCGAGTTTACTCGCGCCACTACGGTATACTACGACAGACCGGCAGGTTTATTGTGCCGGTGACAAACGTCGCAGAGCACATCAAACGCACGCATTACGCGTGCTTGTTTATGCCATGTTTGGGCGGTCTTGTGTTCTCCAATCATTCTCTCTCCTTTTCTTTCGCTTATTTTTTCCTTCCTGTCACTTTCTACACGACTCTTTCTCTTTTCCTTAATTTATTAAGAAAAAAAATATTTCGACTAATTTATTTTTGAGAGTAAAATGAACTATTTTTTAAACTTGTTTTTAGTATTTGATATAACTTTTTAGCTTCTTTTCTTGTTCAATATTTTGATACTTTCATTCTTGACAAAACACGTTAGTTATTCTAATCATTGAAAACAATATATGGAGTGGTTATTGATTATTTATTTCCTTCAAAAGGAGGCAAAAAATGAGAAAAACCTGTACCTTCAAAATGGCCACTAACAAGCTTCTATTCACAACTAAATTCCCAAAATTCTACTACTAACCTAACCTCGTCATCTGCATATCTCGGCTCAAAACTAAACAATAGCAAACTATTGTTCCTCTAATCGAAATTCCCCAAATCGCCCTTACAAAGCATCTCGTCAGTCGACAATAAAGACCCAACAATTAATAGCGAAAGAGGCGTGTAAAAAAGGCAAGGGTCCACGAAGAATCAGCATAAAGTCAGGGATGAGAAAGGACCAGGCTGACTGGCAAAAAGGATGGTGAAGAAGAGAAGCAGGCTGGTCCTTTCGGCTCTCTCGCGACGCAAACAGAGGCGCGCCACGGTTTTGATCCCGTAGGAATGTTGTTGGCCGTGAGAGAAACGAGAACCAACCGGGAGAGATAAGAAAAATCAGCGAGAGACACCGGGAGAATCTGGCCTCCCTGGCGAAAGTGAGGAGGAGCCTTCGTAATCGGCCTTGAACCCAGCCAGGATCGCTGATCTCAGCCGTGAATGTAGATCCTGATAAAGGATGTGGGCGTTCGTTCGTGAAAAACGAACAGGATAAGACGTCACGCAGCTTCTCGGATTGCCGGCGTCGTTCTGGGAATCCCGAACCTGTATTCCGGCCGAATAGCGTCGCCAGCGCCCTCTTTTTTGCCGACGACACGGGCCGCAGCGTTGGAATGATCGAACGTTTTCGTTTGTTCGAGTCGAATGTCATTTGTGGCGGAAAGTCAAGTGTGAATGGGTCTTAATGCGTGGAAAGGGCGGTTCTCTTGTTGGAATGACTTTTAGTGGTTGCCTTTTTGAACTTTTATAACAAAAGCGGTAGATGGTAATTCTTGTTAAGTTGTAGGATTTATGGAATGATAAGGTTGAGTGTAAAAAGGGCTTAATGTATAAAAAGAGCTGTTTCTTTATTGAAATAATACCTTTCGTTGGTTTCGGTGGAAAAATTCATCGTCGAAGTGAGCAAGTGACGTGGAACCATTAAAAATTCAACTCACTTAAAAAGGAACACAGATTATTTAATTTAATTTAATAATTTCAAATGATTATTTTCTATTGCACTACACTATCCATCGGAAAGTAATAACCAATAAAAGTATTAACCTCAAAAAATATCAAAACCTCCTGTCGGTCCCTAAAAGAAAGAAAGGACAAAAAAATATGAAACGAACAGCGAGAATTCAATTGAATTGCGCGCGCAATTCAATTTTATTTTCGGGCTGAAAAACGATCTCTGATTTCTAGCACAGTTGCGTTATCAGTGCGTCCTGACGACCGGCGTCCTCGACATCCTCCCCGTCCCATCCCCAGGCTGTCTGTGACGTAGCTTTTCTCCTTGGTTCTCACCGATGTCGTCCAACAATGCACTCTCTGCTCGGATATAACCTCGCCATTGTCCCCGTGGACAGTTTCAGACACGCGGGAACGAAAGAGGAGAGTTGGAGGAGGGAGGCTGCCACGATATCCCGATGAGATACAGAGTGTCTGCCTTGACTCCGCGCGAGCATAATGCGAACATTCAGACACGTTGTGGAACAACAAGCGAGTAATAGGCTCTCGCTTGTCTGGCTTTTTGCGGCCCTATCTTTTCACTCTTGACCATGGTATTTGGTATCTTGGAATTTGGGGGAGCAATGCTACATTCGTGTTTCTTGAATTAGGTTATGTATCCTTTAGGTTATGCACTGAATTAGGTTATGAAAAATGTGAAACATTGAATGTAATTTGGATACATAATCTAATTTCTAATTTTAATTTGGATTTTGATGACAGAAAAGTTCTTTTATGATCTCCATTGATCTGAATTTGGTAAAACATTCTATAACTTGATTAAATTATGGAGATCTACTCGTGAATATTCTATATTTAAATAGCTCGTGATTGGAATTTCATCTGTCATTTGAATAATCTGCGGTTAGATGTACTGTGATCTGATTAATCTGTACTACGGAAATCTATGTTCTGAATATCTTATGACTCGATATTCTATGTTTGAATCATCTGTAATTTGATCAATCCTCGATTAAAAAGATCTATTCATAATTCCTTACTCTCCGATTTTCAAAATCAAATTTTGTACAATTTTTCCACACTATGACTCACGTATTTGTTTATATCCCGCCCACAAATAATTGTATAATCTCTTGTTGGCAAAATCACCATTCTCGAAATTCATGATGATTCTGTACGTCGCACGTGAAATGCAACGAAAATATTTAGTCTCGCTCAGTGGGGAAGAAGTCGAAGAGAAATTTGGCATGAGCCACGTTGTTCCATCACCATGTGACGTTGCCTCTGACAGATCTAAATTATGCATTGTTTGCCGAGCAGAATTGGTCAATTCGTTCTGCAGATGGTTGTATTTTGAGCTACCAGTCAGTGATGAATCTCGTAGCGAGTTTTATGGATTCTTCGAGGCAGCCTGATGGCTTCAGTCAGTCCTGTATTTCGTGCTCTGTTTACCATGATATTTATCTCGTTTGAAGTGAATTGGGCGTTCAACGAGGAAATAATTTAATTTATTTATCCAGACAAATAGTAATTAACGAATACTGTCTAGAAGTTTAGATCAGTTTTCTTTATTATATACTTTGCATAATATTATAATAGTCATGGAGTATTCAAGCATAGACTATGCAAATCATAGATAGAATTCTCAGCTCATTAATCAACTTTTATAATTTATGAACGTACAACATTTCATCATAGATTACACAATGCACAGACTACTCAATTATTGATGATATAAATCATAGATTACCTAATCATAGAATAACAATTTCATACAGAATTAAAACATGCAAAATTCAATTAAAGAGTATAATATTTAACCGTGTATTACACGAATCATAGATTACTCAATTATAAATTATCCAACAAAAAATATAAATACTTTATCTTTGTAGATAAAAATTAATGCATCAAATTGGAAGAATTAATCAGGCAGTATTAAACGCGGACCAAAGGCATTAGCATCGATTGAACCAAAGGTAAACCATACGCCCGATGTAAAATATCGAGCGAGTGCATTTCTCCTACCTATTATTCCCAGCAAGCTCGGCCTTGCACTATCTTTGCCAACTCTGACCATGCCTATTTATAGGGGAAGCTTTGAAAGTCGACGTTCAGGTCACGCCGGACTCTGAACGCCGAAATACACGCGCGGCGAGTGCATTGGACAGTGTCGGGACTTCGCCCTCTTCGGGATCGACCACTGCGCCAACTGCATACTGACGTAACACCGTGAAAACGATATCAGGTGTTCGATCACATTCTATACTATGTCGAGGAACTGTGACACCACCTGCTTTCCTATGTTCGTGCTAAACCACGTTCAAATTTTATAGGTTAGGTTCGACTAAATTAGGCTAGGTTAGGATTTCTTAGGTTAGGAAAGAAGCTTGTCAGAATTGAAAGTTTTGACGAATTTAAAACTGGAAAGCCATAAATATGTCATCTAATAATTATAGTGGAAGCTTGAAGTTTGAAAGTTCCTTTGAAACCTCACAGAATAGGATCAGCCGATTTCAACCTGTTGAGGCCTCACATTGTGATTGCGCAATCCATGTCGAAATTGGTGCACGCATCGACCGGATCTGCTAATGAAACCATCGACCTCGAAGATCACGTTAGGTCTGCTTATTTTCGGCTTTATCAACTGGACGTAACGTTTCATCGTTTCTGGCACAACGATCAAGTCACAGGCTCCAGCCCGAGACGTGCAATGATCCCTCGACGTTGGCACGGTATTCCTGGTCACGACAGTCGTTAACCAAGATTACGACACGCGATATCCTCCGTGCACACGTGTTACTAAAAGATCGACGTTCCTCCACCTGTATTCAATTTGGCACCGAGGCGTTTCTCAACAGTCATCTGGCGGAGATCGTTTTTAATCCTTTTGGTGGTCAGACTATTCTCGTTAGAGATGGTTAACACTAGAATTCTAAGGACTTTATCTCATTTGCTAGCTTTTTTAATGGTCATTTTGATGGAGTACGTTTCCTATTAACATTTCCAGTAATTTATATTTAAAACGAAAATTATAACGCACGCTCTGTCGATAAAGTGTTCGAGAATTGGTGCTTAAATAGGTAGATTTTTTTAGATAAAAAGTACGTACAATTTATACTCTGAAAACTTATCTTAATTAAATCCATCGAATGGCAATTAATATCTATAGAAATATACGATCTTTTCGGGGGAGGGAAAGTTGGCAGTTAATTAGTTTCTATTGAAATGTTCGATCTATTATGAGGACATAAAAAAATGAATAACCAATCAATTTATACAAAACTTTCAAAGGCTGCAGTAATTAACCAGCTTCGCTTAAAGTTTCACCATAGCGAATTAACATCAAATTATGGAGAAGTTACGATTTTAAAAGCTTACAAAAGGAATGTACTTTAATATCTTTCTTTACTTGCATTCTAACTTCAATTTGTCATTCGCGACAAATTTCAAAGACTAAGTATCATTAAAATCTACTCAATTTATTTCTAGTATTTTTTTGTAACTCCCTAGGGAATTTATTTCGGAAGCTTGAGCCTGTGGTTCCCCCGGAATACAAAGCAAGATGGCGCCATATTTTACAGGCAATCAGGGGAACGCGTTATTTTCACATTGTCCGCCCGCAATTACGTCGATCGATAAATCATTCGCCGGGCTCCCTTCATAAATCAACGAACTGTCTCGAGACTGATCTTTAGCCTCTCTCTCACACTCTGCGTCTGTTATTTCGAGTGGCTCGTTTCCACGGTGCGACGCTTTCACTTTCATTTCCATTTTATTCCCCTCGACTCGTAAAGTCATTTTCTCCTTCTTCAACAAATTTCCCCCTTAATTTCGCTTCCCTCTCTCTCTCAAAATTTATCGTTGATTGAAGCTTCCAAAACGAACGATTTTAATCGATTAAAATTTGTTCTCGGATAACGGAACAAAGGATTCCGGCATTTCGAAATTGCCAGTATTTTATCGTTGAGTGTAGAGATTAATTTAAGTGTAAAACGAAGTGGACGAAAAAATGAATCACCTGTAATGGTAGGTTGAATCGAATTCGACTATTCGTTTCGAGCTTAACGAAGGATTTTCAAGATCCACTCGAAAATCCCTAGTTAAATTTGTTCGTGGGCTGAATCGACGTGAGAAGATTAGTGTTTTATAAAAGTTACGCTTTTTGTTTACGGCGAAGAATATTGACTTTCGGCTAGAGAATATTTTCGAATGGTTCAATATTTGACTAAAAAAATTTCAAATTTAAAATGTATTTTGTCTACGAACAGAATCAACATGTGTAGATTGGTGTTCCGCAAGGATTTAATTTCAATTTAATTCTAATTTGCCGTTGGCGTTTATTGGTAGGTTATTTAACGAATATAATCGAACAGAGAGGTTATGAAATTCCTCGAAGCTTTACAGAAATGTAATTTGCCAAATATATTGATTCTTGATATCCAATTAAAGAAACTAGAAGATCTACCTTCATTTCAAAGGCCAATTTTAAGTCCAGTTTACAATGAATAAAAATAAACAATCTGGAAAAATGAAATATTTTCACAACAGTTAAATAATAATTAACGATAAACAGAGGCGAAATTTTTGTTACATTTCTTCGCACAGAAATATAATAAAAGTCGGGAATTGTTTGAATGAAACTGCACGGGAGAGGACAGAAACTTGACGAAGTGAAACTTATCAAAGCGAACAACCGGGCCACGAGGAAAATGTCAGTTGAAGCCGTGGCTGACGTAACGAGAGGTAAGGAACCATGTAATTACCGGTTCGTGTAAGTGTCCGTGCAAGAAACGAGTGTGTTTGAGATTTACGCCTGGCGAATCGCGGACGACTGCCTTGGCCCGCATTCGACGTCCTCCAACGCATGTTCGATGCTTATCGACGCGTCGCCACTGTCGTCTTTGTCGATTAGAATATGGTTAGGATCTGTCACGTGATCTTGCCTTGTCACATGCTATAAAGTTCATCTTCTCGTTAGACTTATTTGCTCGAAGCGAGAGATTCAGACCACATACTTTGCAAGGATAAGACTGAAGTATTTCTTAAGAGAAGAAAGATCCTATCTCTTTAAGTAACAATTAGAAATTTTAGGTTAGAAAGGAAAGAAAGATAGGTTACAACTATGTTCGGCAGAAAAATGTATTTTCTCGTCAAACTTATTACTAAAAAGCGGAAATTCCGGTGGGATGACTTTAAAGAATAAAATTTGCAATGTAAAATCCCAGCATAATTTAAAGAATAAATATCAAGAACAAGTATCATCGATGATAAAAGTACGAAGGAGATTGATGTTCCTGTAAATTCGATTTTTCAACGAATTATCCGCACGAAGAAGCCTGTGATTCATCGAAATCGTCGAGATAAAATGAAGCAAAGGCCGTAGGAGAGGGAGGAGCAGAAAGAATATAGTGGAACTGAAACGTGAGATTCGAAATGCACCGTGACCTTTGAGGAGCAGGATTACGACGAACATTCTGGAGAACGTGGTCACGAACTTGGAGGGCGAGCATCGATCGCCGTGGCACGCGATGCACCTTTTCCTCTGGATCGCAATTCCTCGAGGAGCGAACACGTGGATCGTTGAAACCGGAGACCCACTTTCTAACCTATTAATTTCTTACCGGTCGAAGATACCATTGGATTTGATTTCTCCTTAATAAACATTAAAATAAATATATAATTCCTTTCTTTTCTCACTCGTATTTCTTCTTTTGTCTTTGTTTAAAGAACAGAATTTTCCATTTTAAGTATAAATCTAACAATAAAGAAAGTTGAAAAAGTTCTCGAAAGATCTCGGTTTTAATTCTAACAGGAAATCGACAGAAGCAAGAAAAACGAGAAACAAGTTATCGTGTTCGATAAAATTGAATTCTAGAGTAAAAAAAAAAAAAGGCAGAGGAAGACAAAAATGTAACAATTAAAATTGTATTGCAGAATAAAAAGAGTGTAGAGGATAAAATCGTCCGTTATCGACGGTGAAACGACACAATTTCTCCATTTTTGTTCATGGCGCGTGCAGAAATTACAATTGTAGAGAACCCTTGCAATTAGCCGATAGGGGATTTTCGGGACGAGGGTTTCATCCCCCCGAGGAAGCTCGCGACGCTGCTGGAGCGGAAGTGGTTGAAAAACGCTCTCCAAGGTGGGCTTGTTACCCGGCCCGATCGATAACACGGTCTCGCAGCCTCGATCCACTCGCGCTTTCGCGAGACGAAAGAGAAACAACGACCGGTTCTTCCCTACAGCGTATTGCATACTCTATGCCAGCAGGTTGCACCGATAAAGGAGCAACGATCCAAAAGATTGATTTGATCGATCGAGCCGAGATAAAATGGGTAAAAGACAAGAATTTTATTTTTATTTTACGTTTCATCTACACGAGAATGTTTTTTTACTTTTTCGAATAGAAATATTAATAATTTTGCAATGGTAAATTAAGCAAACGAAAGCTGACAAGGGAGAATAGTTTTTTGAAAGAACGAGAGAAGAATAAGTTTCTCTTTTTATCTTGAATAATAATAATAATAATAATAATTAACAATAATAATAAAATTTCACAAATTGAAATGGCGATGATTTTACGCTTAATATATGTGTGTGTGTGTTTGTTGCGGAAGGATGGGAAAATTGAGAGTAAATTTTTGAATTTTAAATAATGAAATGTCGAATGGAAAATTTTTGTATTTTCAGAAACAGGCTACTCCTTGGTCGATACTTTTTTTCATCGTAATATCGATTTGCAAATCTGAATATCGTTTAATAATCATTGTTAAAGTACTAAATTCGTACAGTGAATTAAAAATGAAGAATTAAAGATAGATTTCCTATCTGCATTTCTATGAAATGAAATTTCGTTACAAGAATAATTCGACTGCATTTACGATATTGCAGGTGCATACTTTACAATGTCTATAAATATTAATGCATTCGTGTGAATGTTTTATCGGAAGGAAGGAGGATTAGCGAAAGATCGGTAACATTAATAACATGGCAGCGTTAGCGTAGTGGTAACTAGTACGAAATCCGCGCAGAGACCTTCGAGTAATCGATAACCCTGGCCGATCGTATCGCGCCCACGCCGACTAACGTTGATGCAATAATTATACCGCAAAATGAATTACCAGCATTATCAAACGTGTTAATACGGTTACACAGTAACCACTTGCGCCGATATCGCGCAGTAAACCGAGCAATCGGCCCCAAATTCGATATCACTTGTCCTAATAAAATATCACTGTGATATCTTGAAATTGTTTTGAAAAGTATCAACAAATCCAGACGAATTAATAAATTTATTTTTAAAAAAGGTTTCAATAAATCGACGAACTAATTTAACGAAACTCTGTTGCTCTAATAAAATGTTAGAATATTTTGAAAATTATTTGAAGAGGAAAAGATGAATTAAATTTAGAATAATAATTTGTCAAAAATAAAATAGTTACGCGATAGCTATTAATAAAAAAAAATTGTATTCGCGTGATAGAAGATTTAATGGAAATATGGAAGAGAAGGTTCGTTATTCTCATAAATGAAGCGAGTAGATTGTGGCATTGCTCGTCAGACACAGTGGATCATGGAAAGCAAGTAATTGCACCGTAAATTAACGGAACGTCTCTCTATCTCAGTATTGATAGTACGTATACAAACAAGTAGAACCGTATAATTCTCTAATAGAACTACTTAACCCTTACAAATTCAAAAACGATCCTCGTGAAACCCCATCATAATCGTAATCATCGTTTGAGTCGAAGCCACTCGAACAACTTGGCTCTATCGACTGTAACCAAACGACCAATAAAAGTAAATATAAAAAGAAGCAGGAACGTAAGAAAGCCCGAGGAATATATCGGCGGAACATCGAATTGCCATAATCGAAGCGGTGATTTGGAATGAAAAAAGAATCTACCACCGAAACGATTGCAGAAACCTGTTCAGCATGGAGTCTGCGGTGAACTTGTTCGCTAGAGAGTAACTCGCGATTAGCGATGGGCTCAAGTACGTCGCACGTAAGTTTCAACATTGACCAATAAGACTCTAATCGTCCGCAAGTATTCTAAAAATAAAAGTAGTACTTTCCGATAGACTGGAATCTAAACGTCACCCTCTACGAGTACTGTGAACAATACAGAAAGTAATTTATGAGTAGACGAATACTATTCGAACTTTATGAAGCGAATATTGGGTCTTGAACTGCATTCGAATATGTAAGCGCATACCGAACTTGGTCCTGTCAGTGATTAACGCTCACGTGGCGCTAGTGTAGCGTTCCCATACATGGCATTGTGACCAACCAAGAAAAAGTCTATGGCCCTATAAGTGTAACATAAAGTTTCAGAGAATTATCGCGCGATGGTGTCACAGTAGGATTCTCATAACCTCAAATACATGACATATGACAGTAAGTATGAGTTTGCTATTTACAATTATCATTGTGGTTGCGTTGTTCATGAAGATAAATTGACAAGTAATGTACAATAAATGAACGATTACGCGTTACGATTAGCATTCGAACTGTATGAAATAAAACTTGGGAATTGGATTTGATTCGGATTTATAAGTTCGTATTGAACTTGATTCCATCGCTACTCGCGGTGGTTATTATGGCGTACAGCGCATCGTAACAGCTTCACGGTGCTCAATAGCGTAATTGCAACGGAGTACGGTGCGCGTTACCGCGTACGCGATATTAGCATAATATTCCATGAGAGGCGTCCCGCGTCTAACGCGTTGGCCAACTCTAATGGCAATTATTCTACGGTGAGAGCGAACGTTGGAATCGGGAAAGGATTTCTCATTCGATCGGTCATTGAATTAAACGGAGATTTTTGGTACTCGAATATTGCAAATTTAACTTATGGAAAAATTGTCCAATTTCGATAATTAACAAAACTGCATGGTGACAAACCCTCAATATTGCTAATTTAATTTCGTTTAAAATACACGTTGGCTTTTATATTCCTGGCGAATGCGCGACAAATTTGCGAAATAATGCAATTAATTAATTAACGAATCGGGGAAGGAATAGCGTTTCGATTTTATATTGGGTTGGCAACTAAGTGATTGCGGATTCTGTCGATACCACCTAATGAGAAAATCCGCAATCACTTAGTTGCCAATAGAAATATCGGCGTTTCTCGACGTGCAAATTAGCGAAAATTTCTCCTGCCAAATATATGGAAACTTTGTATTCGTCTGCGATAGAAATATGGGAAATTATTAACATCTAATTTTTATAACAAATGCACGTGACATTTGTAATTTTGTATTAAATAATTCGTAATAATGTTTGACAAATTTAGTGGAAATGCCTTGAGATAGTCGAGGCCAGATAGAACGGACTATGTAACTTAAATCACGTTAAGTAGCTTGGGCTGTACCGATATTACCGATTAGAGCCAAGAATTACGAACACGCTAGCAATTATGTTCCCCCGCCTTTCCATCGTTTCCTCGAACACGTTCTGTGTGTTCCTGCTGACCCATTAGGGCGTGTGAACCTGACCAACCGTTCAGAATTCCGTTTACTTCGAATCTCTTTCCCTCAATGTGCAATTTTCAACAATTTCCTAACTATTAATATATTATCGGAATGGGTTGCGAAGATAATCGTTGGTTTTGGTGTTCGCATTGAGAAACTTTTGCTTTATTTGAAAATTGACGAGTTAGGTTACTTAGTTCCGCTATTGAGAGCCGAAAAATTTAATTATTTTTATAGAAAATTCTTTGTGCAAAAATCTGATATAAATAACTGTAGTTTGTTTAAAAATGTTCTACAACTATTTCCAATTTCCGACGTTTCCACTGGCGAGAAGGAAAATGAAAAGGGAAATCAAGGGGGCCAGGATAAATATCTTGTCAATTAATTGCAAAAAAAAAAAAAATAAAAAACAATGAATAAATCGTTGAATTATTGAGAAACGAGGATGAAGAATATTCACATGCCCGCAGCTCTCTTTTTCCCTTAAAAAAGAAAAACAAATCTGCGAAAATATCCGTGGTACAAAAATACAAAATTGTTGCAAACGATCAATATCCGTATTTCACCAGCCGTTTCCTGTCACCTATATCCCTCTCTGCCTTAAAAACAAGAATAAAAAGAAATCTGCTGAAATGTTATACACAGTTATC
The DNA here is from genome assembly GCF_014825855.1 of Bombus pyrosoma. Lineage (NCBI taxonomy): Eukaryota > Metazoa > Arthropoda > Insecta > Hymenoptera > Apidae > Bombus > Bombus pyrosoma. The sequence continues at coordinate 6,382,447 of NC_057785.1, read as the reverse complement.
GAAAAGCGACAGGGCGAAAAATCGATACCCATACTTTCTCACATTTTCCCCGATCGATATATTCCACATTTCGAAAAGAAAGAGACGCGAGTGTTCGAACGTAATTGAATTACTCGAAAAGAAGGATAAATTCCAACCATCATCCTATTACGCAAAACCATCATAATCTTTACTTTCATCCAACTACGGCGAGTTAAAACAAACGAGATAAAAGAAAAAAAAAAAAAACGTCGATAAATCAATATTGATATTCCACTCCTCCTATTTCATGAAATATTCCTTCGCTCCTGCAAAGATAATAAATCCTGAAGAAATATCCTTTAAAAGGAAAGGAAGGATCCTGAAGGGTCGCTACAGGCAGGTCTATTATTCGCTTCCCTGCAAGAAACCGATCAGGGGAGAAGTTCATAGTCCTTAAGGGGTCCAGGATCGCGAACAGGAATAAGAATCGCGTGTTCAACTGGCTGAAATCCTACGCCTCTTCGGTTCGGAATTAACGATTAGGAAACGAACGCGACGGGGAGCCGCGGAAATTCGAAGTGCTGCGAGAGGAAGAAGAGGCGATTGTGTTTCAAGGATCGTTGTAACGTTGCAATAAAGCCGAGAGGACGGGACAAGATACAAGTCGGCGAAAGGTGGGAGTGGCAAGGGTCGTGTAAAAGCCAAGGTAAAACGGAGTTAAATTAATCTTGAGCCCACACTACGACCGATCGTACACGCGAGATCTTTTCACGGGCAACCGAAGCCCCGATTCTTCTTCGAGGATCGATGTGTGTCGCTCGATTTTTAGAGGATCTCAGAGAGATTTAATTGTTGAGAATTGTGGATTTTAATCGTCGAAATAAAAGTAAAGGGACACTAAGATTATATTTAAAATTCATATTAAAATAGTTTTAGATTTATTTAATAGAGGATGTCCAGGATCTTGGTCGATTTACATTTGCACGGGTCTCCCATCTTCCATATCACATTGCCAACGGAACAGTTACATTCATCTGTTTTTCGAGACGCCGCGGGCGCATATGCTTCCACACAATCATATTCTCGTACGTGTGTCACTACTACGCGGCCAATGTAATTTAGCTCACAAAATTATACATATCTCAATATCAATATCGAGCAATATCAAGGAATATGAAGGAATATTGACTGAGCGAGGAACACGGGTCATTGGGATTAAAAAAATCGTCGAATATCTTGTTCGATTATAATTGATGATAACTGAGATGCGAATTTCTGGGTTTAATATTTTCGAAAAGTTAGTTCCGAAAGAAGAATCTCCGGAGGATCCGTCGTTCCCAGCAAAGTACCACAGATCAGTAGAGACAGAAGCAATGGACAGACAAAGCGCGAAGAAAATTAAATAGTCAAAAATAGCAGAATAAATTAAAAAAAAAAAAAAAGAAACAATTTAATTTCAAGGAACAGTTCTTGAGAGATCCATCGTTTTAAGACGAAACCTAAAATCAGCCGAGACAGACGAAACAACCAGGAGCAACTAAAAAGTTTGCGAGATTAAATATCAAAATTTGAATAAAGTAAAAAATGTAATAAATACTAATTAACAAAAAATGTGATAAAAACATCCCGACGATTCAAACAATTTGACTGGAATAAAGACAAACACCAAGAAACTGCACAGTTCTCGCAATCAGACGGCCAACAGCCGAAACAAGTAGATACAGACGCGCGAGTCAGACAAGAAGTCACAGAAGAAGTAAAGAGGGAAGCATCGCTATTATTTTGCAGCAGAGGATGGCGCTGTCGGTCGGCGGCAGGCGTACAGCGCATTTTGAATAATAGAGACCGCGGTCTATTTATGCTCCGAAATCAATAGCCTCGCGTCTATATCGCCGCTAGAACACACCGGCACGCCATGGATCGTTCAGTGTCGTTCCTTCGTTGTCCGCATGAATTCACTCCACTTATAAACGCGTCTCATTGTGCTCCAGGGAGACGCTTCTATCGTGGATCGTAAATGGGGAACTAGCTGCCGTTCAGCAGACGTCTTTTTCTTCCCTCCACCTTTTTCCCTTCTCCCTTTTCAAGAGAACGCTACAGCTCTGCGAACAATATAGCGTCTTCGGGCATCTTTCGACGTTTAGGATACATTGTTCCTCCTTCTGACTGGTTTAATCTCGAGAAAATTGTATTGGGTTGGCAACAAAGTGATTGCGGGTTTTGTCATTACCACCAAATGATAAAACCCGCAATCACTTAGTTGCCAACCTAATAGCTTCAGCCTGGTCATTAGATATTTTGTTCCTTTAGTTTTCATTTGATCTTGTGCATGCGTGCTTCAGAGATTTGGAAATGGAGTTGCAAAGGTGAAAGTAGACATCGCTTTTTCGTGGTTTGCTAACGTTTACAGTACGTCGTTGTACTCGTCCAATGTGAGTTTTGGAAGACCCATATAAATTTAGGCAACATCGGTCTTCAGCTGCTGGTATACGACTAGAGAACAGATTAGGTAACGTAAACATTAGGAAACTCGATCCACAGTCGCTATCTACAAAACCGAATTGAAGGAAAAAAACGAGCGAAACAGATATCTCCAAGGACCAACGTTACGACCACGTTCGGAGAACGTAGCGACCAACGTGACCGTTTAACCCAATCTGCCAAGAATCACAAGCAGCCAGTTTAACATTGACCAGATGAAACCATACGCGATCATCAATACGTATAATTGAGAGACCGGCCGTAGCTGATAAACTGCGTTTAACAAATATCGATATTGCTCGTGAAATAACCAGCCCAGTCTCATGTAGATCGCTTCTTGGTCCGTTGGGAACGGTCATCTTTAATTACGAGAACTTACTCAGCAATAAGCGAGGCGACTCTCGTGAGAAGGAACCGGTCCCGGGACCACGAAACCAGAATTCGCCAGTGAAGCTTGTAAAAGAGAGAGGAGGATGAGAAGATGGAGGATATATGTTGCTTTCACCGCGACGCAATTAGGGACGCGATCCTGGATTGCAATTAAGAGGCCGTCAATTACGAAGGCGTGCATGAAAACCTGTAATCCGTCCTCTGTGACGTCTACTAAATTCTCCAGTCTCCTTCTTAACTCAACCACGCCGCCACACGGCAATTCTCGAAACTATACACGCAGCCTATTTTATGCAGACCTTCTCCGAAATGAATTTCCTGTAGATTCGTAATCTTACATTTTAATTTTAAACATTGAGGTTAGGTCTTGGTGATTTTCGTTGGTTTTTGTGATCGTTCAAAGATTTTTACTTTGTGACAGCGAACCGTAAAATGACCCAGTGGCACATTACTTTACTAGCAGACCTACGCACAGAGATCCATAGAGACTCTTTCCTCGCCGGGGATGTAGAAGCCCAAGCACAAACGGACGTCCAAAAATCACATAGAATGTTTTCAATTTGTAATTTTAGAAATGTTAAAAGCTTGGAAAATTTTTCAGTGGGCGTATGGAACTTTTCCAGTTTCTAATTTAAAAAATCTTTTCTTAAAAATTTGCGATAGAACAAGGATACGGAAAGTTGACAATGTTTGCAACAGGAATATGAAAAATTTGCTATCTTCGGAGCAGAGATATTGAAAATTGAGACAGAAATAAGGATCCAAAGATAGAGAATGGGATAAAAGAAAGAACAATGACCAGAGGAGAATTGAGATCTCAGGATTCATTGTGCGACGGCGGTGTGTAATCCGTGTTAGGCCTGTAAACTGCTCTGGCAGCCTCTGATGCCACCAGGAAGAAAGACAACGAGTCAGAACCAGGGATGATGAAAAAAAAAGGGAAAGATAAAAAAGAAAAAAGGCCGCGGAAAAAGAGAGATAGTGAGAGAATGAGGTAGGTTGGGAAACGAGGGGGTGGCTGGGAGAAGCCGACGAGTGTTGAGACTGTATTGATTTCCATTCCGGCCCGTCTGGCTCTAGTCTAGCCCATATCCGGTGTTCTTCGTGCTCTCGCGCCGCGACGCACGTGCACACGCACCTTTCGATCTCCTCGCGACGGTCTGGTCCAGTGTTGTTGCGACATCGTGTGACGCTGTTGGATGACGCATTCTTGTTATGGGATTATTTTAAAAGTAGCGCGCAAACCAAGCAACCAAACGCAATTGGACGAAATGTAAGGAGAAGTGCGACGAAGAAAAATCGATGATATTAATATCTTTTCGGCAATCTACGTTCCAGTAATGCTGGCATGATCGGCAAAGAGATTTTACGTGGAAAGTTATTCGTTTCCGGTAAAATTGAACTTGAAAATTTGTTTAGTATATGCGAAGTTGACTAATTACCGACCGAGTACGAGTGAAAATTAGCAAGAGATTATCGTACGTGGATAAATAAATAAAAATGTAGAAGATTTTCTCCTTTAAAGTTTCTTTTTTAAAAAGACAGAATTTCAAAGTGTTTGGTCAACAACTAAATAGTCAGTATGTGTATGAGTGGCAACACATTAATAACAATATTAAAGTCAAGTATCTGAAAAGATATGGATAAAATATCAAAAGGAAAATCACGATACCGAAGGATGAATCATTGTTCCAGGAATTGGTCACGGGCGAGTTGTGCAAAGATGAAGAAAGGGGAGGATTGTAGCAGAGTCGGAGGGACGAAGAGAGAAAGGACGAATGAAGCGATTCAAAGGTTTGCGTTGTTAAAACGAGATAACCAAGACCAAACATGGACTTGCCGGCGATTTCAGATGGAGACCGATTCGCGATCCTTTTACGGCCTGGTTACCTTCCTGTCCCTCGTCGCCCAGTCTTTCGTCTGCGTATCTCATCCACAGATAACTATATCCCAAATTCTTTGCTTCAAAAAACTCTGTTACAATGTCTTTTCGATGTTTACACGCAGCGAATTTCAACGTCTTACGTAGAAGAGAATTCCACCGAATCTTACTCAAACCTGGTTCAAACCTAACTCAAAAAGAGCAATAACACGTTAAGACAAAACAATTGAGACTTAACTGAAAGCCAATCCAAACTGTCGCAAGCGAAGCAAACCGAAATAATTCTATCTAACTCGCCTAAAATATTCTCACAGCAAACTATGACAAGCCAACCTAAGCTTCCTCAAACGTAGCCCAAAACCAATTCAACCCCCGCTCTACTTCTTTTCTCCGCTAATAGAGATAGAGTCAGGTGTCAGATATATTTGATACTTTAGGACTCTAAAGCAGAAGCAACACCTCAAACGCAACAAGAAATACCCGGTGACCCTGATTGACCCGAACAGGATTCCACACGGTCCGTCCTCGTGGTATCGAGACATAGTCAGACGCTATACGGCTAGAGGCACGCGAGTAATCGATAGTCCGGTTCACAGGCACGCCCGTCAGTTTCCACGCGGGAAGCCAGCAGGAGTCGAAATCCGGCGCGCGGAGACGCAAAGTGTATATAATCGCAGGAGCGTGCCAACGTGGTCGGTTGCGACACTTGTTTTGTGACCTGAATATCTCCACTCTATACCCACTACCTCGTATACCCAGTACCCAGTCGCCTCCCCGGACTGTCCCTTTCCTCTCTTCGGGCGTCCCGCTGCTACCCCTGCTCCTTCTGCACCGAGAAACAGAGACCCGTCGATGCCATTCGAATATCTGGTTCACCGTGCCTGCCGACCGCATGCCGCTCGTCCCACCCTTCGTTGCCAACCCCCCTCCTCTTCGCCGCACGAATTCTTGCAGGGAACCCCGTGACCTCAGCTTCTCCATTCTTCTACAGTAGAACTCCATTTGTCAGAACGAGATTTTAATTAATGGCCGATTTACTGAACTTTCTGCTGGCTCAATTCACTTATCTCAACGTCAACTTCTATTATGCGAACGAAAATGCTTGTGCCCCGACAAGTTCAGATAAGTGGAGTTCTACCATACTCGATCTACTCTGCTCTAATTGAGTGCTACAGTACTCATACATGCAACCCGAAGCGCATTACAGACGTGTTAAAAGGATAGTTTTAGAGGTTATGTTTGTCTTGTGTCTCTGGTTCTATTGGTGAGATTTAGGGATTTATTTGAGGAGTTTGATGGGACGTAGAATGTGATTGGAGTTTGAGGTTAGGTTATAATTTACTGTTTTAGGGTTTTTTTAGAGGTCTGCGATCCAGACGTCTAAAGTCATTAAACATTTGACATTTTATCGCAATTGTTCCATACTCCATAGGTTAGATTCAAAGATTGTTCACACAATTAGATTTTAAATATAAAATTTGGTAACTAGCAATATTTATACGTTGATATATATCTATAACATTTTGTGCAACTTATGCGAATTTTAGGTTAGATTAAGTTCAAGGTTAGATTTAACCATTCATCTTTTTTAGATCTCTTTAGTTATGAATGTTGGCGATTCGATATTGTAACATCGTATCGGACGTGCGATATTGAAATTTGAATACGTATTTAGAGTTTACGTATGTATTTAGAGTAATTGTTGCACGAGAAACCTGTTCTTACTATGTAAATCGATGCCATAATATGTGGCACGTGACTAAATATCATAAGGCAAGGGTTAATCTCAAGTTTGCGTGCATCGTAGAAAATTAAGCAGAAAATATCATAATGCATAGCAGCAAGAACTTCTTTTTATTTAATGCCGTTGATAAAAATTAATAAGAGAACGTTATACAATAATACTAACGTTGATCATGATTAAAGTTCTAATACTTTAATACGCCATTTTTACCAGATTTCCAAATCTTCAAAAAATCTAGAAATTCCTTTATTCAAAAAATTAATTATTTACTTTAATATACGTATACACGAACAGCCATTAAAACATCATAAAACAAAGTTACAAGGTGACATTCGTTTAGAATATCCCAGCTCTAATTTTTCAAAGTTCAGAAAGAAATTCTTTTGTTTAAATGAACAAAAAATATCATTTTTCTGCACTCGTCCTACTACTAATACTATTACATTATACTCATATTATTATTTTCAATACTACCTACCCCAACCTAACCCCAACCTAACCCCAATCTGTTCTAACTGTTCCTCCTTTAATGTAAAATAAATTTATTTTTAGAATAAAAGTAGCTTATATAAACATAGTTACGAATACAAACTAAAAGAAAAAAGAAAAAAAGAAATAATATTCCTAAGTAGCCGAGGCTTCAAATCGATATTTTATTGAATTATAATGGCTGCCTCGATAGTATTGCGAACAATTGACCGGAGGAGTTGGCGCGAAATCACGAACGGGCTTCGTGGGACGTAGAAGAGGTAATCGAAGCACGTGTGAGCGGACGGCGTCGAGAATTTCAACGAGCAACCGATAACTGTAAACCAAACACTTTTTTCTTTCCTATTGTTCCTCTACCGTCGATTCTTGTCGCGATTTTCGATCGCGTTGCTTCTCGAATTGGATCTTTAACTCTAGTTTGCTATCGTTTGATCACCAGATCGTGCATGTTTATTTGCATATTTTTATAGACACAAGAGAGAAAGATAGAATCTATAAGAAATACTATACTATGCATACTATACGCATTTTTATACGTTCAAACAGTTGGATTTGAGGTTAGGTTAGTTAATTTGAACATATTCCAAACTGCTTTCGTATTACTGAAACTATTTTCTAGCCAGATGGCTTTCTCTTAATCCTAATCATAAAAATATAAGTTTGCGTACAGATCCACAGTCTACTTATAATCCAGCGATGACTATAAGCAATCAAACAAAGGCTCAAACTGTACGAAACACACAAACAGAACCTGCTTCTCAATTTCGAAATGTCCAAAGGATCTGCCAACTAAGCACAATAAATCAACGTCCATGCTGTTCCACGTTCCTCGACATCGTGAAAATAGTCACGTGTGCGCGAAGAACGCGTGGGAGGAGAAGTGGAAGAAGTTTGAAGAAGTTTAAAGCGAACACATAGCAAAGATAGGAAGGCAGTAGGGACTAGGCTGTCGAAGGCTTCTTAGAAAGCTGTTAAAATGCGAATAGCGTGGCCGTGAACGATACTCGCGAAGACGAGCAAGCACGGGAAATTCGTCACGTAAACGCCGGACAATGACTCTCCTGCTACCTGTGAGCCAAACGAGTCGCCAAGATACCCGTTAGTTGCTTCACCATGAAAAACCCAACGAATCACCTACCGCAGCGCGTGTTGCGCTTGCACATGCCGTGCATCGATACCTAAATCGCTATGAATTTCGTGTTTTTATATGACCTCGACACGATTGCCCCAGCGAAAACACCTGAACCTGGCGATTTACTAGAATATACCCTCGAAGAATATACAAGAAACGTGACAGTGGTTGGCTTTTTCCGAGGTTCAAGGAATTTCAAGATTCATACTCTTATTGTATATTTTACGTAGGATGGAATAATGGCACAACTACAGGAAAGTGATTTTTTCAGGGGAGCAGGGAAACCAATTTCATTTCCTAAAACTTGTAATTCAATAATGAGGCAAATGTTCCACAATGTTGGGACTGAAGCAGTTGTTAGCATTCAAGAGTCGGTTACAAGTTCAAATTAGTTAGGAATGATATTATTGAAGTTTAGTCCTGAATTCATCTCTGTTGTACAGTTACACAATTCTTGTACCAAAATCGAAGACTGATATTCCACAATTGTATCAAAAAATATATTAATGAATAAATATCATGGTGTACTAATTTTGTGCTTAAAAAATAGCGCAGAAAAATAGTTGACAAAACGTTGCGATAATATTACCGACAGAAGATATTTAAACATCATTCCACAGAGTTTCAACACTTGGCTCAAACTTGATCAAACCCTAATAAGATGGATCCAAACTTGATTCAAATCTCCCAACCTTGCCAATCTTATCTCGAATCTGAAAATCTAATGGCTTAACTTGAACTTATTTCAAATCTATTCAAACTGAATTCAAACCCCACCCAACCTAACCAAACCTGCCAAGCCTAACTTCGTATTTCAATAGCTCTTCAATCATATTTTTATCACAGTTTGGTCAACGTACCTATCTCTATTACTATGACAGCCTGCTCGCCTACTATTAATAATATTGTCATACTTTAATCTTCCTTTGAACGTAAATTTAGGTTAGCTCAACATCATATTGTCATATCGTCATACTTCAATCTTTCTTCGAACGTAAATTTAGGTTAACTCAACATGAAATCTAACTATAAACTTCGACACTCGTCCAGATCCACGTCAATCATTGCCCTGAGCGATCAGAGTGGAAAACGAGGCCAGGAGGGCCTCGCACGTGAATTTCATACGAGGGCCTGTCGAATAATAGTCACGGAACTTGTGCGTTCGTAAGTGAAAGTGAGAGGCCTGGGTAGATTCGACCGAATGTCGAGCAACGATCGTAAAAAGAATTCCATAGGATAATTTACGCCGAGCGAAGCGAGGGGAACGAAGAGATCGACGCTGCTAGATAAAGAAACTGCGAGAAGGTATCGGGCACCTTTCACTTGCGAGCGTGTGACTCCCATCGGCGTGGATCGTCGGCTTTTCGTCCACCCGTGGCCGCTAATTATCGCGCGAGAATGAAGATTCTCGTTGCAAGATAGAGACTCCGGTAAAAGTTCTGCCGCTTTCCGGATCGTGGATATTGGACGTTCGTTAACGAAACACAAGGCTTGCGTTTTCGTGAAAGCACCGCCGATGCGATATCTACTCCTGCGTGAGAACGATTTTCGCAACACGTACCGATCGATTGTAAACCTGTGTATCTTCTCTCTTTTTCATGGTCTGTGTTAATATGAGTGTGTTTGAATACGTTTGAGCGCGTCTCTCATGCTTTGAGAACGAACAAGAGGATTCGTTTTGCCCGTATCCGATTTCCCGAAGAGGTTCTTTATTACTTTTTGTTGAATTGGGACTTGATGCAAAATGTTTGATATACATGACGGATGATAAGTGTTTGATGATGTTTGATATAGCAATATGCCTGATTTTTATCACGCTCCTAGATCTGTATTTGCGTATTTGTTTTCGGTAGTTTGTATGTCCCTAAGTGTGTTTACCATGGTTTGAGGACGAGGAAGTAGATTCGTCTGGTACGTGAAAAATGTTCGACGCGATAGTTGAACTAGATCTGAATTAGGGATATCTTATTGATTTTTTAAAATCCTTCTTGAAAAATATTGGCACGAATTATTTGAGAAGATCCTCAAATTCTACTCTACAACTATCAATTCAAAGAACATCAGACTCACCTTGATCGTATATGTAGAACAGGCTCCGCAATTGCTGAGTAGATTAACCGTGAAAAGTAGAAGTACTCTAACCGTAGCGCGTTCTAGAATTATTTAAGCACTCACACTCTGTTGTACGATCTTCTTCTCCTTTTTCCTCTTATCAACTATCGTTTATTACTTTTTAATTATTATATACTCTTATCGATATCGTTATTATTCTCTTTGCCCTTAGCTGTTACTTGTCGCCTTTCAACAGGCTGCTTTTTACTATTTTATTACTATCGGTGTCTGTTTGTGTGTCTGTATTATATATACTCATTTATTTATATAATATATATATATATATATCATATAAATTATTCTTATAAATATATCTGTGTTTGCTGCAGGTACTTCGCTGTCCTGGTTCGTATTAATCGATTAAGGGGCTCGAAGGGGGAGAGGTACCGTTATCAACGAGAATATTCCTGATAAGATCTATATATCGACGCACCACCACGATTCTTCCTCTTCAAATTCTGTCCAACCTTGGACCAAGTGGTTCGTAACTTGCTCGATCTCGATCTTGATCTCAAGAGACCGCTCTTCTCTCTCTTGCATACGTTCACGTCCGTATACATACAGATAGTCACTGGGTTTGCCTATGTTTTTATGTGTGTTTGTGTATGTTTGTGACTTGCAAGTCGAACGAAACTGACGATTATGATTAAAACGTTAAAACTTCTTTCGTCTCTCGTTAGATCTTTTATTTTCTCTGTATAGATTTATATATATAATATATGTATAACGTTGCTATTAATTATTAATATTATTATTTATTATTATTTGTATTATTATTATTATTTGTAGTCGCGTTCTTCCGGAGGGGCCTAGGCACTATTACGCTGCGAAAAAGAGGTTATGTTTGAAGGTACTTGTACGCACGAGGTATATGTTCTCAAGGTAGAAGTTATATTTTTTTTGTTCTTTTTTTTTTAATGTACAGGAGCGATATCCCGCTGCAGAAGGAGAATGTCTTGTGTGTGCTCAACCTGGCCACGAGGAAGGAATTTATTTCTCAATGTTTCCCCGCTTCTTTCCAACCCTCTTTCCTTCCCTTCAATTCGATCTTTTGTTGTTTTTTTTTTTCTTCAAATTTTATGGCGTTTTAATCGTGTGCTTCTCTCTCCAAAGCACGTATCTGTATTTCTCAATCCCTGTTGATGTTTGCCTCCCCTTTAGAGCTCGCCTTTTTTACTCCCTCTTTCTCTTCCACTCTCCACCCTTTTCGTTTCTTTCGTCGCCGTTTTCGTATTCAGTTTCTTCCACTTCTTCTTCTTCCGCCTCTTCCTTCTCGTTTTCTTCCGAATGGTGAGCCTTTTCGCTTGACGATCGACGGCGGCGCCCTCTACGTCGCGGTACACGCTCTCACGGAAGGTCAGAAGTCGTTATCACCTCCTCGAGCTATCCCACTTGCTAGCCACATCGCCCTGGGCCCCGCTGCCGCCCTCCTCCCACTGGTGCTCAACTACCACCACCATCTGTAAGCAAAAGTAAATAAATAAATAACATCGTTTTAAGAATATTCTTCTTTTCAAATGGGTTGATACGAGAAAGTTAGGTTAGGAACGCAAAAGATATGCTACGAACGAATATACGTTTATAGACACTATCGTCTGCAACCAGAGAAACAGGATTGTTACATGATTGACATTGTGTAAAGAGAATTAAATTTTAGCGTCCGTGTTCCTTTAGGAGCATAAATTTTTAATGGATCGTAGAAACTACCCTTTAACCTCTGTACGATTGGATACTGTTATTAACCTTTATTATTGCTTAACCTCTGTTTGTCTAACGTTTGTGAAATTATTATCGCCTAATCATCGTAATATGTATGTCTGACAATGCGGACCGAGAATTTAATTTTGAAATTAGTGCTCCATTAGGTCCAGGAATCTTGAACACATAGCAGAAACTATCCATTAACCTCTGTACAATTACTGTAATATTGTCTACTCGATATAGTACTGATATTCTCTAAAGAGAACTAAATTTTTGAGGTTAGAGTTCATTTAGGATTTTCAAAGCTTCGAACAGACAATACAAATCATCCGTCCAAATCTTTCAAAATTTAAGTAATACTATCTAAACGCTACAACGTAATTAATGGTTAATAATCTAACCTAAAGAAGGTGCTTCAACATGATCAAAAATTTCGCAATTAATAATTTTGACTATTATTATTAAACGTAAGAAAAGCCAGGAAATTTTCTACGAGAGAACGTAATATCTTTCAGAATGGAATGGCGCGTGTTCTGCCAGTGGATTGCAGGGCACGTTGCTTTTAATGCACGTGCATTTCTCTTAGGAGTCAGAAAATTAATTTTCACGGAATACGCAGGCGAAGTGGAACGCACAGGCATAGTCTGAGACCCCCGAACGATCCTGGCAAACCCGCCACGAAGCTGATGAATTTAATATGTCCACGATTACCCATCCCAATAATGAAACATTTCTCTCGTTCCTGAATTACGAGAAATATCGTGCAAACTAAAAGACAGACCTAACCTAGTAACTTCGACCCTGATCTTTTTCAGAATTAAGGCTATGTTTAAGGTTATGTTACAATAACCTAATCAAACGCATTCTTTTTAAGATTCAGTAAAATATGAATATGAAAAATCGAATATTTCACATACTATATTACGATTTTATTTTACATCGAATACAAATGGTATGATAAAACTGTAATGCCTGGAATCTACAAAATTTCCTCGTATGGTTTCGCCAATTGTATTAGCGAACGTCTTGTCATTGCACCTATAAATTTATCAACACAAAAATAACCTACAACATACAACGCATAAAATTTTACTTGAGTCATGTAAGAGGGCCCGGTCAAGCAGGATCTCGTAATAATAATACCAACAGTAATCGTAGCCCCTTCGAGGGCAGCATTAGAACCAACCGTCAAGCCAGACCATAAATAGAAGGGTAAATACCCTATAAATCAGCGGTGTGGCCTCGATCGAGCGGGCAAAAGGGAAACAGGGCTCCGTTTTCGTGCTCGACGGCCCTGAACGCGTCAGAGGAAAACATAGAGACGGCCTGCAACGGAGGGTTTCACGGTATTTTTAATTTCACCCTCTCTGATCGTCGGCCGAGGCGCTCGTGCGCGCGCGCGTACACACATACACACACACTCGCAATATTGTATCTATGTGTGGTCATTTCACGTGAGAATGGGACAAAGAACGAGGCTCACGCATCAAGCCTGGTTCGCAACTCGACGGCCACGGCCCTGTGGTGTTACGCATGCGAACACAATGTGCTACAGACAATGCAGCTCCCTGGACCTACGTCAATGCGAAATTAAACTGGCACAGTGGCGACCCTGTCCCTCTTCGATCTCCCTAGGGAACTTACAACTCGTATATTCTACCTCAAATCGTGACTATATGAGCTATTTTTGGATACTGTGATTATGATCACCGAGGCAAATAGATAGAAGGCTCGTGTGTATGCAGAGACAAGACTATTTATTTAGACTTGGATCATTTTTTGTGAAATTAGGGGCTAAATAGGAGTACTTGAACAGTGACTATATGAGCTATTTTGGGATGCAGTGATTATAGTCACTGTGAGAAGCATATTTTTAAGTCAGGTGGGACTGGACCTGTACCTTCGCACTGCTTTAGAACTATGAGCTTCAACCACCCAAGACAACTTTATCAAACAACAAACTAGTCACCAGGTAGGAGTATAATTCATAACGACTATAACGAATAATAAACCAAAAGACATTTTCCCGAAATTTAGAGACAGCTTATAGAAGTCACATCTTCCACTTCCTAACTATTACCAACAAAAATTCCAAATTTCCTATATCTAGGGATATTCTACAATACAAAGAAACGTCATAGTTGCAATTTATATGATCAACAATCATTCTGTTTCTTCAAAAGCTTTATCTCTCTGTACTAAAGCTAGTGATATTCCACGATATACAACAATTTCATACTCATTTAGGAAGTGTATCTTCTTGGAAGCATGTGACCACGCAGAGCACCATTGCAAAATGGCGCCACCTTTGAATTTTTAAATGACTGTAAGATCTAGGGCGTGTTACTCGAACAGCTCTAAGGAAAAGTTTTAGGAATGTCTGTTTCGAGAGAAATTCGCGTATCTCTGGCACCCACTCAGCTTTCGAAGTGGTTCCTCCGTGTAACCGCGCATTTTAGATCGAATCTCCGTGAATATACGGCGGACGACTGAAGCTGGATAAGCGGCCTTTTAAAATTATTGCGAAAGATCGTGGCGGAGATCGCGCGACTACAAAAGCCAGCGTCGACGAATGTCGCTATAGAGAGGAGACAGCCGAATATCGACGATGGTAATTCACACACAATGGCCGGATAAATTACGGACCGTTTATCAAAGATTCAAATAGACAGTATTCGCGTGAAATACGAATCTAGTTTGAAAGAAAACGGAGAATTGTTTTCGCCATTGTCTTCCTAGAAATGAGACCCCTTTTTCGTAACAAACTTTTTACTACGTAAAGATATCCCGAAAATATATCAGATACTAATAAACAAACGTATTAATTGCAATTACAATGTACTGTAACACATACATTTTATACATCTTTATAATTGTTTTTAATCCGTAGATAATAATACTATTGAGATATGTATAATTTTATGTGCCGGACTAGGTTAGATGCGTAGTAGAGATAGTTGTATGTGAGTATCAGTGTGTGGAAGTATGTGTGTGCGTGGCGTCTCGAAAACAGATGAATGTAAACAGTTCAGTCAGTTAACAGTCGGGTATGGAAGAAAGTGCTGAGACGCGTGCAAGCGTGTATCGGTGAATATCTTAGAAATCGTCCATAAAATAAATATATAATTATTCTAATATTAATTCCAAGTGTAAATTTAATGTCCCTATAACATTATTTCGCTTATCAATATCCACAATTCTCCACAAATACGAATCTAAAATTTGAGTCACGCGTTAAAAAATTGTCGAGCGTATTGAACTTGAAGATATGGCTACGCGTGGAATTAAGACGCGTCCTTAACGATCCCGTTTGTCACGGTACTCGACACACGATTGCATCGTGGCACGAGACGCGGCCACACAGCGGACAACGTATGCAAATGAAAACGAAAATGGAAGGCGTCTACGCACTTCCGGACAGATGTCGAGGCTCGGGCACATTATTCGCCCCACTCCCCTTTCCTATTACTCTCCTTCCTGCATTCTTTCCTTCCCTATGCCTGATCTCTTTCCCCCATTGTCCTTCGACCGCTAGCAGCGCCAAGAAGAATAGCAATGGCTTCGATAATGTTACTTGGCCGTGGTTGGCAGCACTTGCGCCACTGCAACGTAATTTTCTTGCACGGAAAAGAACAGTAACCAGCTCCCCGTGAATTTGTCATTTTATAACCAACCGGGTTTTTAACGCCAACCGTGACTATTACTTATGAAAATGATGACTAGGCAGATTGAACGTCGTAAGTGTGATTGTAATAGTAGAAAATACTCGTGGTATTCGTTTATGCGTGACTATAACTGGTCAAAGGTAGGAATGATTCTAATAAAAATAAATTACTACCTTCAACCGTCTCTACCTGGCTATTTGGGAACGATGATTACATAGGATGAATGATCGCAACAGCGTTAATGTTATATTTCTAATATTCACTTATGCGTGATTACTCCATGTAGACAGGTGATTATAAATAGTCGGACACAGGAATGATCGTAGAAAAGTAAAGTAGTCGTCGAAATGATTCTACATGTGTGAAAAAAAATTCGACGAAAGGAATTATCTTAACGATCTATGTCACAAAAGTCCACTCATGTTACGCCGTAGAACGTGTAGAAGGACATACAACCGAGTGCCATTTGGTCAACGAAGCATCTAGAATCCGCTTGGACGTGGGGAAACGTAACACCTCTATTTTGCAACAGTGACGGCACAACGTTTCAATAGCAGACAAAACAGGCCCCGTCTCCTGTTGTGATACCCAAGCTGGGAGTTGTGATACACGGGACTATCCGACGCGTGAAAAGAGAAAAAACAATGAACATAGCCACCACAGGACGTGCATTCACACACGCGATAGTCAAAGGACACGCTAGCAGCGTGGTATGGGTGAAAATGTATGGCTGATCCAGACAAGGTCATTCATAAGTAGCTCAAGTTCAACTAATAGTATTGTATTACGATACCTACGGCCCTCTTCCTCCTTCTTTCTCTCTCGTTCGGGCCTGCTGTATCGTGCAGCCTTCTCTCTTTCGCCTGGGTCGTTTCCTTCGTTCACACGAATGAACAATACCTGCTGATCACCGGTTAATTAATTCGTTCTGTAATCCTCCGCCGCTTCTCAGATTCTTCCCGTCATCGTGCAGCTCCTTCGTGGTCGTTCATCCAATTCCAGATTCTACCGTTTGTAATTTTTAACTGAAACGGGTCTAAATCACCCGACGAAAACGACGACAGCAACGTAATTTTGTTATATTTCAAGAATTTTACGGCGCTGTTCATCGGTTTTTACCGATCGATTTTTGTTATCGATTGAGTAAGACCGCAACTGCGATGGACCCCACAAGGACAAGAATTTGGCACGTCGAATCTTTGCATATTATGGAACACGCAGATCCAGAGATTTGGTGGGATTTCTCCGCCGAAATTTGTATAGAAATTGTGCTCGTTAGAATTCTCGTGAAAATCCCTAGCCTACTGATAAATCCACTATAGCACTCTTCCCCTTTTATCTTTCCTTTAAGTGGAAATTAATCACGAAGTAAGCGCAAGCTTTGAAATACCCGAAAACTGCTTCAAATACGATATTCATAGAATTCTACCGATACTTACTAAGTGGTTCCTCGAAGAGGAGTGGTTTCTTGTTTAATTCAAGTCCCACAGGGGGAAATTCCCTAGATATATTGCCTGCTGTCAACCGAGGAAAGGAGACAGTGCTGTCACACAGTTTCTTCTCTATTCCCACGGCGACGTGTCAATGATTCTCAGACTTGACAGACCTCTCCCCGAGCCTCGTCTGTCCGTGATGTTACATAACCTCACAGCTCTGTCGAGGTTCCCGCGCGAGTAGACGTCCGTTTCTGACATCCTCACCGAGCCAATCGATTTCTTTTTACCTGTTCGCCGGATATTATCGCAACCTTGTTGCATGGAATGTTCGAAGACGTTCGGAGGTTCTGCAGGAAAAATAATATCTATCGTCTCCAGTAAATCGCATCGATCGCAATCTGCTTCGTCGTTCGGTTTCTCCTACACAAAGTATTTCTAACCTATTCGTAAAGTTTCGCTATTTCGCAGATCCAATATATTTAGCGCGGTTAATTTCCCTGTCAAATATCCAAATACAGCGTATCTCGTTGAAGTTATTTTGAAAGAAATCTGCTGAATCTTGTCAAGCGCGAAGACTACGGTTCTAAAAGTCTAGACCTAACCTAATCTAAACTTCGTTCTTTATTTGCCAAGCGTGTTATAAATTCACGTCTATTTGTATTGTACACAAAGATGGTGCGAGAATTCGCTGCGCAAGATCCAGTGGAAGAAGCATGAAAGTTTATCAGCGATTTTCTAGAGCAAGCAAACAGGTTCACTTTCGTGCGACTCGAGCATGGTCAAGGCTGAGTGTTATTACGCTCTCTCGTTCGCCGGCTGCAAATTACTATTTTCTTTTTCCTTTTTTCTCTCTCGCTGTCTGTCCAAGAGGATCCTTCGCCGCCGTGTCATTGCAGTGCCGGCTATTTTACGTCCTCGCAATCATGCACGCTCTCATTGTCCTCGTAAAACGATGTTTCATGCTCGACCAAACGTTTGTGTTCGGCTTGAATTGGCGAAAGAAAGGTGAAAATAAAGCGGACGTCCTTTCTTACTAAAACGTTGCAACGTCCTTTGAGACGGAACACTGACACGTTTCCCCTTTTTAATTTCTCACAGTATTCGTAAAGTTTATAGTTTTTCGAAGATTCACTAGACCCGAAAAACGACGAAATTTTAAGCATTTAGCAAAATCGAGGATACGCAAAGATCGAATACATAACAAATCATTTGAATTTCAATCGTCTAAATAAAATTCTACGTTTTCTTTTTAAAAGTAAAAAGTAAAAAGTGAGTAAAATTAGCGAAGCTTTAATTTTCTAAATAAGATACTGGATACAAGAGTGTATTTTACGTCGAGGGAGTAGAATGTATATATTGATGATTCACGTTTTCTCTCGTGCAAGCAGACCATTTTTTATTCGTCGAGAGGAAAAAAAAGAGAGAAAAAAAAGAGAGGAAGACGAATAAGATAAGCGACACAAAGAGCCGGTCCGCTTGTGTACCTACATCGCATATACATACATACGATTAACGGCCGATCGATAATGTATTCCGCTCGAAAATAAACTGACCTATACCAATACCGATGTTACCACTTCCGCCGAGTGACCCCTCGTCTCCCGATAAATATTTACGCGACTGCGAACTCCAGAGTTGCAAGTCGAACCAGCCATCGAACGATCTCGTTAGTCATGAAAATTCTACTGATTAACATTCAGACATAGAGATCCGATACACATATACGAACTGTGATCCGAGGTTACTCGATATGCAGACTATATATAGAACGTCTGGAAATACGATTTTTATCGTATCGACAAATTTTTTCTTCAGCTCGTAGGACGTCAAAAGAATTCTGCGATTTTTATATCATCGATCCGTATAATTCATTATCGAGGATTTACATTATACGAATACGAGTATAAATTTTAATGGAGAATTCGCGAAGCCAAATTGCTTCATAACCTATCGATCGAGTTGATATTTTGCAAGAGAGATCTTTCTTATGGCAGTCGACGGAATAATTCACGGGAATTTGAAGAAAGTAAATTAACCTTATTACGCGTGACGTTGTTCGATGAGGCAAAGTTTCTCGCTTTGAAAGAATTAACTTTGCCTCGAGTGTTTCTTCGACGTCGCGAATTACAATTTATCTCGCACGCAAGATTCCTAATTTACCAATCGAAACGAAGTTTCTAAGATGGAACTGATAGCAAAGCCGAAAATTTTCAAACGACGTATTCAACGGACGCAGATTTTTGCGCAAGCATAATTTCCAGCCAGTTCCTCGGAGAAGGTGTGTAAGAATGATTAAAAAATTGATGGCAGTGCGTAGTGGTATTTGTAAGAGTACGAGTAGAAAGAAACCGCAGAAAGAACGTAATCCAATAACGTTTCAAACCGAGCAGCGAACCCGATGATCCCTGGGGGCAAGCAAGAACAAAGGAATTCGAAGGATACTCGCCACAAACGCTGATGGCCGCGTCACGTTCGAGACCACGAGACTACTTATCCAGAATACACCGAAAAAACTGCATCGACAGCGCCATTTGGGCCGAACCAAGTGTTGAGGACACCGGCGTAGACTCATCGCCACTTTATCATACGAACGTGACTTCTTTGCGTTTTTCGAATCCATAATATCGAATGGTATTTTTCAGCTATTAAGACCAATCCTACTTCTATCGATTGACGAACGTAAGAAACAAATTGAAATTTTCTGATTTTCACGAGACCTGGGGAAAAATTGGAATAGTCACGTGGACCGGAAAATTTAATATTTTGATTTAAATAAGAAGAATTTTTAAGAGTTTCGTTGGTACTGACAGGAAGATAAACTTTGTCTTCCTAGGAAGTTAGAGACCTAGGGAAATACGAGAAAATTCCCTAAAATTTGTGGAATTGTTTGTCCAGGGAATTCTAATCGGTGATCAGCAGAATTGGTTAGAATATTTCATAGGCTTCACAGTCACGTATTGCAAGGAAACTTTTCAGATATTTTTCAGCAACTTCGTGAATCTGACAAACAGTTAACACCAATGCACTGGACACATTCTTTTAAAAATTGTAGTAACTTCCTAAATGGTTTCACAGGTCTAAGACACAGCTTATATTCGACAAACTTGCGTCACATAACAAAAGGGTAAAAAAAGGACGAGTTTGTACGGTTTCTGGAATTTTTAGTGGTTAACGTAAACCGGTCGAAATTACAAAAAGCCGTTCGTGTTCGTTCCGGATATAGAGGCGGACGAACGAGACTCTATCAGCTTGAACGTGCATGCCCCAGGAACTCACCCTTGAAAAGGCGAGCAACATGGGGATGAGGGAGGGCGTGTGATCCAGAGCCCTCGGTGGTTGCATAACGCGCGCGTATAATGCAATTGCAGGCAGACTGAAACGCCCATTAGCGTGGATGGGAGAGAAAAGAAGCGAGGGATAACCGGAGGCCACGTTGCGTTGCGTGAACAAGTGCACACGCGTGTACACTGAGGAGAGTACGCGCAACCGGTGTTGAGACGAAACTGCTGGCGCAATTTACGAGCGACCCGCTCGAATTTCGTGGCGCGTGTCCCGTCAACGATCGTTCAACGAACGTGAACCGCCAGGCGAAACTACGCTCCCCGGTTTCGTGATCAGTAATCGCGATACGGTCCAATAAACGGAACCGAGCCAAGAGTTGTTTGTAACCAAGTACTTTCCAGGCTGATTCAGGTACACTGTTTAAGTTCATCGACTCTTTGATGAAAAGTTTATGAAAGTTCGTTACTAGACCGATATATTTGGGGAATTTTTGCGTTCTAATTTTCGTTTAGATAATAAACGATAAACTCTGTTCGAATTGATAGATGGTTAAATGCATCTGGAAAAGAGCAATGAAGAAGCGATCCAAAATCTAATCTAACCTAATCCCAAAGCCTGCGAAACGCTTAGTGATTAAAACCTAACCTAGTCAGAAATATCCCTAGAACACTTAACAATAGTCTCTAGCGAATGACGTTTGAACAACTTGCAAACAGAACGAATCGCGTGATCAGTTTTCAACAAAAAGGTGCAGTCATTAGCCGTTGAACTGTGAGCGTTCGAAACGAGAGGAGAAAGAGCACGTTTGGAAACCCGAGACGAAAAATATCAGGCAGAAACTGGAGTTCTGATGGTCTATCGTTAGGGCTGATCGTTAAATCGCTAGATTCCTCATACGAGAGCTTAAAAGCGAAGTCTACTGTTCCATTTAAGCAATGTAAAACCAGCGTGGTGGATTATTAATGCAACTTTCGCGTGAGATAAGCAAACCTAACCTTTACACTCGTGACTCGGCTGCTTGTGCCGACGAACATCTAGTCCGTACTGTTTCCAATATTGATTTATCCTAGCCACTGCGTTCGAGGGAATTTCTATGATCGACAATGTACACCATAAGTAATTGGATACTTAGCGTAATTCACTTTCAATTATTGCTTTTTCATTTATACTAATTAATATTAACTATACGTTTTATCTGTACCTACTAGCTGTATATGATTATTTAGACGCTTACGTTTATTCATTTCTTAGCTGCTTGTCATGTAAAGATAATATCGTACGAGAGTCGTTGGGACAGTCGCTTGAAGTAGAATAGGACGTCTATATACAGACGGTATAGTCGACTGAGTTTAACGTGTTCCGTCTCAAGTAGGGAAAGCCATTCCGGAACCGGGACGTTAGCGTGAGAGTAGACTTAGTTTACGTTCCTTTTTTTAATTGCATTACATATATATTATTATTAATTAAGTGCTATATTAGAAATCGTATTAAAGATAGAGGATTCTTTAAGAATTTCTTTTAAACAAAATATTAATAAATCGCGTTAAACAATGGTTGTCAGACGTTACAGGTGTTTTCAAAACTAGTTTAAAGGAAACGGTAATATGGCGCGCGTTTATAACGATATCTCGGTGAACGAAACCACTCCCATAGCTATTAGGGATTCATCAAGCGTCCAGGGTACAAAAATGCATCCTCAGCTATTGTCCTCGGTTCGTCCTTACTACATGCTAGCGATGCACATTCCGGCCACCGTTGCCAGAAACGGCCAATCTCCCGTCATGTTACTTTCGGCGTGATCAAAAATTCCCTATCATCAAGTCGCTCCACTTAACCAATAAATATCCCATAAATATCCCTCAAGCTTTCACGTTTAACTGACAACATGATGCACGAAGACGACAGCGCCATCTTGATCAATTGAATTAATATTATACAGGAAGTTTTACAAGTTGACATTAACATCACAGTTTATGACCTATTAAATTGTTAATAAATTTCCTTGTACAAGGGTAACAAGTTTGATAGTAGAGGGTTTGATAAAAGAAGTAAACTCGAGCGAGCAAAGTTTCAAAATAAAGATACAAAATTCTAAAACTAGATTTCTACAATCTGTAAAAGATCACAAAATTTTACAAATAAATTATATATTGTCAAATAATCGCTAAACAATATTGTTAAATATTGGGGTATTATAGAAAAATATCTAAAGATGAGAATGTGTTAAATGTTCGTTAACATTTAGCAAAAGAAAAAAGTGAAATATTAAAGGGTGGTATTTTCTAAAATTATGGAAACTTCCATGACTTTCCTTGAAATTGTCCTCACGAAAAGCACTCCAACCCCAGTTGCTGAAAGCGTGCTCATTCCCCCATTCATTGCCCACCTTGCTCATCATTTACGAGTTCTTTCGAGGAGTTCTTTCATCGTACGTGCCTCTACGCATCGTTCCCTTTCGTCTTATGAACGACGTCGAGGTTATGACACTTTCTTTCATAACTCGTCTACATTTCAATTTTTTATTACTCAATTTAAATATTTTTTTATGTATGAAATAGTAGACTCATTCAATATTTATTTTATTACAGGTGAGAGGCATATAAAATAGTTAAAAAGTAAGTTGTCAGGACTTTGAAGAAAAATTGTGGAAAGTTAAAGAAGTCGAGATGAGAACCACTGACGCAAAGACCACACGAGTCTATCGTCCTCAAGAACTCTCGGTATGAGCGGGCAATGTTTTCAGCTCGGTCACTAGTGCCAAGGGAAAGCGCCCACAATGCAATCGAGGAACCTACCATCTCCCACAAAAACATGAGCTCGTGCCTACACTTGCATCTACCGAGATACTCGAACAACTCGCGAATATTTCAAATCTAAACAAGTTTAACTCAATACGTAATCTTTCAGATTATAAAATTACTAATTACCGAGTAATTACATTTTACCCAAACTGGTTTACGATGTGTTCATTATTATGGCTAAAAAGTTAGAAAGATGTTGTGTAAAATTTGCAACATGTGTGGGGAACTAATTCTAACCTATAAAATATATACTAAATATACCCTATAGAAAATTTTTCTAGGAACTTTTAAATTATTCAATTCCCTCGACAGAAACTAATATTCTATCTCACAATAATCTAATTCCAAATTGTTTAACATAACTCCGATTGTTTTAACAACTGCGATGCTAACCGGGACCCATCGCCAGTTGAGTTTGGCCCACCCAAAATTTCTCTAAAAAGTTTCAAATTGGTCTTCCTTCTCGCTCTAATAATTCTAATATTAATCATTCATCCTATACAAAATGTTTCGAAAAAATTCCAAATTGTTAACTGTAATCCTATTCAACTCGAACCCATCGCTGCATGAGTTTGGCCTATACCGCGCACTCGGTCACTCGCACTGTCCACAGAGTCCGTCGGCCGTGTGTGCATTCACCAGGCCATCCGTACACGCATATCCCCACACAACCAACCTGAACGCGGTGGAACGACGACGGCGGCGAGGGCGAGGAGAGGACCTCGAGCAGCGCGGCTGTATATGTGGGCTAAAAATGATACGCTGGTTGAGGTGACGTCATGCGAAGTTAGTCCGTCTGCCGACGATTGCACTGGCTGCAGCTTCGCAGTTGTTACGCCCGGCAACGATGTGGCTCTGGCCGGCGTCAAAGTCGCCGCGCGTACTATCGTCGTTTTCGCGCTTCTTTATGCGAGTGGCGCGCCATCGGATCCGGTTCTCTGGCTATGCTCCCGAGGATCGATCACCAGGGACGGGTTCAGAGAGAGGCCAGAGCTTTGTTCGGTTGAATCGATCCGGGTATATAGGTTCTTCGGCGACGAGAATTTGGCTGGACATCGAGCAAGGTCGAATTCTTTAGCATCGATTTATGAACCAATATTTTTTCGCCTTTGCACCTTAACGCTTGCTTATCGTGGTTACATGTCTGACCACATGTCTTTGATAGGTTTCGGTTAGGATTGTTGGGTCTTATATTAGGATTATGATCTGTAATGGCTGGAGAAATGGCTGGAAAGAGGTTAGGTCACATTTTTAATAGATTCACTGTACATTTTGGTGTCTGAGTAATTATTTAGTTGGAATTATTTATTAGTTTTGAATTGGCATTATGGATTGCGATGATTTAGTTGGATTTGAAAAGATTAGGATAAATTTTGGAGACGTTTATCATAAATTGTAATTATAAATATGATAAATAAGTGGTTGTTCATTGAGTTTTAAATTATTGGGGTTATGATTTGGGAATTGTTTCAGATAAATGAAAAATCTTTAATTTCTCAGAATTTGAATTCTCTAGGAATCCTTGACATCAAAATTTGTGAAATCTCAGATTTAGAGACCATAGATCTCTGAATCCATGTTCCAATATTTCATGTTAGTTTTGAACGCTACGTTGTCATTCTCAATGAAGAATCGCTCGTAATAAATTTAATCCTGAATATTCGCTGAATCTTGTCACCACGACAGAGATCAATGACTGCCATCATTGTTGAACCGAAAAAAGAGATAAACGAACGATTTGATGACTCTCAAGAGTTAATGAGATTTATCGATGGGACTATTGACCTCCTTTTTATCCATTCTCGAACAACTTTTACAAGCCTTGGCAATTTACGAAAGTCCATTACTTTTTACATCGAAAGGATCGAAGATATTTAGGGGAATCGATGCTTCACGGTTCAGTCACAGTGAATGGCTTCATCATGTTGTTGGACTGCCATCGAACCAACATTTGACATAATTTTATATGCGCACAATTACATCACATAATATTCAATTTCTCAATTTTACTTTACTTTTACTTTTCCATCTAATTTTTGAAATTTTCTTTCGGAATTTCTTTTTATTATTTTTATTTCCTCCAATCAATTGTGTCCAATTTCTTTTGTAAAAACTGTACTTGTAAAGCTTTTTTAACAACCATTTGTTGAGGTTAGTTACTAAACTATAAAACGTAGAATATTCAAAAGTTTCTCTCTTACGGTACGGGAAGAAATCTTATTGCAATAACAGGCGCAAACTATAGTAGAACGAGTTCCAATTTCCACTAATAGAGGTTAGTTTCCTAACGTTGATCAAGATTGTAGTACGCCTAGTGGCTTTTTCTCATTTAATTCGTATCGGTGAATCTCGGTGGAAGAATATAAATTCTGCTCTAGTGCCACCAGTGAATATCAGTTGATCGCCACATCAGCTGACTACGAGCCGCGTCAAGGCTGCTGGAGAGATCAAATGAATAATGTACCCCTTTCAGCCAGCTGCATAACACATCTCGGATCATTTTTAAGACTCGTTCGATAATAATGCGCGATCGAGCACGCTACAAAGTATCCTCATGGTAATTCTCGTGTATTCATTACGGCAGGAAAGCAAAAAACGATTTACGTATCGTCTGTTGACGCTAGGTTCGATCGAGAATCAACGTGGCTCGATGGATCATCGTATGTGGTCCGCGAAGGAGAAGAGGAAATCAGATTATTGAAATGATGTCATAACGTTAAAATCAGCAAAGAAAAACGTTTATATGCGAAAGATATTTATAAACGAAAATAAAAAATAGAATAGACTGTGTCTAACTCTGTATGCAGATCGCTGACGCAAAACAAGCTGCGAACAACTAAATATCTGCTGAATACGCGTGAATACCATTTGCCAGTTGTCTACAAAGCGATCTGTTTACAGAGGAAATTATAAACTAGGTAGAAATTGGATTGGTTTAAAATCAACGTGGAAATAGTAATAGAAAAATGTTTTAATGTTTTTAATTTTTCATAGAATTTTTATAGATTTATAATAATAATTCAACGCATAACCTATAAACAATGAATTCTAACCTATTCGAAGCCAACACAATCAATGAGCTCCTCTGGTTCAATTTAATTTATAATTAAATTTGCAATAAACAAGTAAATTTAATAATAAATAATCTTAAATCTACGTTTAACATTTCCTAACCTAAAATATCCGACAAATTCCTATTACAATGTTTCCTCCTTTTCGATCTACAAATTGATGAATAGGACACAGAAGAAGTTTCGCCGGGAAAGAAGAAAGAATTCACTTGGTTCGATCTAGCGACCACCAATGAACATGTCAGCCAGAAATACCTTGCACCTAGCTATCAATTGCGTAAGTATCTTGCCAGGCAAATAGTTATTGACCTTTATTGCCGCCAGAGTCAATGTAACAATGGCTCTCAGGTTAAGTTATTAGAAACACAACATTTCACTTGGATCAGGCCCTCTATTTCTATTTCTATACTCCTTAAGGAGAACATGTTGCCATTTTATTGAAAGTAAAGTCAGCTGAGAGACACTGAGCTCGTTTAAATCCAACAGGCGTCGCGAAACGAAGAAATTGAACAGCCGAGACAGTCGATTGCGTTTTTGAAACGCACCGTCGCGAATTTAACCAACTTCTATTTTGTCGTTGGCGCTAAGAACTACGAATATTTACAAATTTCGTACAAAACTATTAACAATAGTATTAGTTAAATCAATTTCCTATTACAAAACCAATTAAAATTCATAGAAACTTAATCCTCTATGTTAATCTTCCTCAAGCCCAATCCTTATCAAAATTCTTAACAAACTTCGACATATCCGTTCGCAGATCTGAATCTCTCGTGATCTGTTCTTTAAAGATAAGATTACGGGTTCAGATAATATCCTCAAACCTCTACAATCGACGCAGGTAATCAAGTTCTAATAAAATAAGTTATCATGTAATAGAACTAACCAGAAATTTCGATCTAACCTAAAATTCTAACCTAACTGAACATAACCAAACTAATTCTGAGAGGTTATAAAGGAAAGAAGAAAAATTCTGAAATCAGGATTTGAAAAAGCTCTGTAAAAACAAAAAGAAATAAAAATTCTTCAAGCTGAAAAATAAGATACTAAAATAAAATTTTGAAAATCGGACGAATAGAACAAAATTTCGCGTTTTCAAGCTTAAGGAAGAAAATCATTACAAATTGGTAGGGATATTCTGAATTAAATCTCATCAGAAGAATTGCCATCTACGTGTAATTTTCCACAATACCGTGGAATCGAGCCGATAAGGAGCAATTTGATCGTCACACTGCATTTACCTCGAGCTGGTTTCCGCGCGTGGAAAGCCACGAAAGCGAATGTTGGATAACAACAATGATCCTCCCGAGATCCATCGACAATATGTAAACCTAATTATTCCGTACGCCCAACCGTAAGCCAGCCAACTTTCTTTTATTGCGTCGTCTAAAGCGCTGTATAAAGCTGATATCTCGAATTTACTCAGCGTTTCTTCGGTTTAGCTCGGATTAAGTCGTCAGATCAATTAATCATGAAAAAAATTCCCCTTAATAATATATTCCGAGAAATTATTTCGAATGGCAGGATTTAAGCAATTTAACAAAATTTCAATTTTTAATAAATCCCGATATAACTGAATTTAAAAGGAATTTATAATCAAGTGAAAAATTGACTATATTAATGTTTTATTCTAAATTGGATTTCTGGATTTAATTAACAGGTAATAAAATGAAATTGGATTGGCTTAATTTTGTTGCGAATTTTGTATTATTTTTGTTCGTATATGGACATTGAAATGGATGAAGTTGCAATTTCGAGTTATTTTTGTCGTCGAACGGAGAAAGACTTTATCTGAAGGCAAGGCAAACACGATCGTATAATTTTATCAGACAGCCTGTTACGACATCGGCGAGGTCAACGAAATGCGTTTTCCAGCAGAACGTACGAATTGCAACTTATCGCGAATATTATCTGGTAATTGCATTACGATGTTCGAAGACCTTGCGAGAAGTGTATCGCCAAGAAGTTTACGAGAAACCACGATTATTATATTTACTCACAAATTAAAGTCATAAATACGATTTGCATTACTACTGGGGATTAACATTCCAGAATAACTGAGAATAATAACCTCTAAAGTTAGTGGCTAGAATGAAATTTTATTTCAAATCATTACGTGATGAATACGACTGTTTCGAAAGGAAACTAAAGAAATGATTGTTGTTATGATATGTAATTTTACTAGACTAAAGTAAATGTAAATATAATATCTTTACGCAATGTTACTATATAAAAATATATAACCTTCCAATTTTATATTACTTATTAAAACCTCCTATTTATGATTGATGAAATTTCCTAACCTTAATGTTCAAGATCATCGAGAAAGTTCCCGATCGATCACTTTACACATTACATATTTACATTTCAAAACTCACAATATCCTCCATTCACTTTTGTTCGAAACTTCTAACCTCAAAACCCAGAACCAAACCATAGAAACTTTATACTAATACGTCATTCCTATTCCATGCCACCAGAAACACCTTTTACTCTTCCTCCTTATTTATTTGACACTTTTATATGATGCTGTAGATATTTTTAGATATCATATGTATTTTATACATTATTATAGCTTTCATCTTTCCATAAATGCATAAAATGTCAAAAATCAATTAGATGTAAAATTGCAAGTAGAACCTAACCTAAACATTACCAAATCACTGAGAATCGTGGGTTTCACTTTCTACGAATCTAATTTATTTATTATACGATAGATTTCATTTTCTATATACGATAGGTCTTGTTTTCTATAAATATTATTTATTTATTATAAAAAAAATCCGTTATATGTGTATTCTAACGCAATTTTGGTAAACATACCAAAGATCAAATCTCCAAAAATTCTTAAAAATTAAATTAATTCGCAATCTACTTATAATATTAGTTAAAACTCTTGAAAATGTAGCTTTAGGGATATAAAGTGAAAAATATATCCGGAAACTTTCGCGCATGACCGTATCTTTCACGGCCAGGTCAACGATATTTCACAGCGAAACACGTTTAAATGTCGCGGGTTCATCGTTTTCCATTCGTGTGGCCACCGTCTCGGATTGTTTTCGAGACGCGTCGTTTTATCGGAGAAGAAGAACCGTGTGG
This sequence comes from Bombus pyrosoma, assembly GCF_014825855.1. NCBI lineage: Eukaryota > Metazoa > Arthropoda > Insecta > Hymenoptera > Apidae > Bombus > Bombus pyrosoma. The sequence continues at coordinate 6,353,201 of NC_057785.1, read as the reverse complement.
CGACACGATAAAATTAAATGTTCGGTGGCTTGACCCGGCTCGACTTCATGTGATTATTACTCGAGTTGAAAACATTAGACTCAGCTCGAGATGCACCGCGGCGCATACTGATTGCGTCACGCTCGAAAAATAGGCACGCGTCCCAATTTCGCGAGTGTTTTGACCGGACGTTTCTCGGTAAACGTCCGTCCCCTGATTAACAGACGCGACACTCGACGTCAGGTTGCCAGACCTCTTTGATCCGCCGCCGATTTTATCGGCCATTTGCTTCGTTGACAAACGAAAATGTTGCTCTCGTTGATAGCACCTTGTTTCGAGATGATGCCGGTTAGAATTTTCGCGATAGCTTTCGATATTGAAGTTGAGAAGTTTAATTGGGAATAAATGGAGGATCTGGATTTAATTCTTGGTTAGAAATTAAATCCAGGATTTTTCATGCTTTGAACTATAGTCTGGTCAAATTGCAGATAGGTTTGGCTCAGAATGACAAGTTCAGACTTCTAAAGTTTGGTATGATATGTGGCAACAACAGAGAATTTATGATATCCCTTCACAGATGTATGTCTATCATGCAATTTGTCACGGAACTTTTATATTAAACTACCTCTATTTTACATCCTTCGTCAAAGATACAAATTCTGCCATTTACCAGAAAGGGGAAAAATATCTCTTCACAGAAAAATTCCCTAGAACCACAAAAGGCGGAGGAAGTTTCAAGCGCGTTTCATGCTCCAGTAAGACGTGCGTCGCGTTTTAAAAGGATCGTCGCCGAGCGAGACGTAATCCCTACGGCGAAGATCTGGCTCGCAAATGCCTCGGTGGCCTGGTTAAAAATGCATTTCGCCCGAGAAGGGTTTCCCCGTCCCGGAAGGGGGATAACCTATGCATGGATTCAGCCAATAAGCCGAAAAGGGGTCGGTAACATAGGGAATCGGGCGACTTCGGTCGGTCAGGCAGAATGAATCGCATGAACGAGCTCGAAATCGAAGCGGTATCGATTCTTAAGCTAGCGAGGTAGCTTGAAAAAGAGAATAAAGAAGTCCTGCTTGCTCTGTCCGGTTAGATAACACAGGGTCACCAGGTCATCTTTGTCTTCCGACAACATATCCCTGGTTTCCCTGGAATAAACTCGCGTATATCATTGTTACGCTCGCATATTTCTGGAGATGGGTCGTCGCCTCTATTATTTAACTAGAGATTGCTGACGTATAGTGATGGCCTCAAGTACGTCGCATTCGCTCACTCAATTCGAACCTTCTCTAACCATTTCAAAAGAGGAAGAGCGGCACACTTTTAACTAGGCTCGAATCTGACTAGCAAACACGAATCCTCTACGAGTACTTTGGCAAATAAAGAAGTAGCCCCAAGAAGAAGAGATATCGGTCGAGTTGTTTTGACACATTACGGACACCTTACTAAGGATTTTCTATTCGCTCAAAACCCTTTTTCACGGCTACTATATGGAATTTGGTCCGGTCACTAGTTAATGCCCACATGGCGCTAGTGTAGCATCATCGGTCGCCATAGTATTAAGCTTCCATTGTGGTTAACGAAGAAAAATCTTAAACTCCGTTGATACAAAGTTTCACAGAATTAGCGCTGTAGTAGAATTGTCTATGAAGAATGGTACATGATCGGTATGTAGACTGATGTAGCATTCGAACTCTATGAAATGAACTTTGAGCGTTGAATATGATTCGAATTTATAGGTACGTTTTAAACTTGATCCCATCACTAGCGATGCACTCTGTGACTGTGACAGATATGCGAGGCGCATGCGCCCTTCGCGCGCTACGATTCTTTTCGTCAAATATCTGATTCCCGATTGTACGTTCTTTTCCCTTTCGGTCTTTTATATTGAAAGCAAACATTGGCGATTAAATATTTTCTTTGCGCACTCACACGTCCGAGAATAAGCCTGATAATTCGAGCGAAAGTGGATGAATAAGAGCGGTTGTTTTCGAATTGTTGAAGATTATTATGTTTCGAGTTGATTTATCAGGGAACTAAGCTTTGAAAAACAAAGAGTCGGAGATATTTCAGATTCTTGGGAAATGATCGATTCTAAATGTATCGAAGATTTTGTGCGAATTGCACTGCGTTTGTTAAGTTGACCTAAATTGGTTCAATCGCAGCAGAGGGCGGGGGGAAACGATGAAAATTTTTTATCTTAAATTTATTCCAAATTTATCCTACATTGTCCAGTTGGATTTACATTAAATACTTATTGTTATTTATATACACGTCACTTTTATCTATCTATAATCATAAAATTTTACAAATTCAGAAAAAAATTAGAAAAAATCGCGTATTTTTAAGAGATCAAGCAAACGATTAAAGAATTTAACTTTTGCCGTTTCAGATACATAAACTGACCTGGTATTATCTAGTCTGTGAAAAGGAGTCACGTCGCGAGTGATTATTCCGATCTCATTTGCATTTGAAATTTCGCGTTTCGTGAGACTACGTCGATTTAGACTTGGCCTAGTTACGAGTTGGACAAACATCGTTCCCTGAACTTTAAATTACCGCCTTTTCTACATAGTACATCCAGCCTGCAATTTTTCGCGAAAACAACCAAAAAAAAAAAAAAAAAAAGAAAAATTCCTTTATTCGCTGCCATAAATCTCTGTCAGTTGTTACGTACGCTATCGTCCATAAGTATTTGGACACCTGGTGCAGTTCGGTTGATATTTTTGTTATATTTTTGCAGTCTCGGTCGTGGAACGTTTCTCTACTGTTAATTCTTTACCACTTGCCACAACTGGGATCAAATGCTCTGCTAAATTTAAACCGATACTAGGAATAGCTCTGCATAAACTGAAACTGAGAAACTATACCTGCATCGCTCAAGTTCCATGTTTATCTGTAACGAATAGCTGACATTTCATCAAATTTATAGAAACTTTTGCAATGCGGCGAGAAACACGCACAATATATCTCGATCGTTTTGAAACCGCAACATTGATTAGTCACACTTAACGTCACCTAACTCGTATATCTTTTCATCATCAATTTTCGCCTATCGTTAATTATTTATTTATGCCGATTAGTATTAAATGTCATTAACGTTACTGTTAATATTAACTACGTCTTTATCAATATCTATTAATTGTTCGTTTATTAATTAATTATTAATTTATACGCTTATATCTGTCGACTTTCCAGCTATTTATTGCGGAAAGACAGTGTCGTGCAAAAGTTATCGAAATAGAGTTGTCCGAAGTAGAATGGGACGTTCATGCACAGACCGTATAGTCGATTCGATTCTCAATTCTCGTTTTCAATCATATTGCTCTTTTATCTATACTGATTAATTTCAAATATTGCTTTTATCAATGTCTGCTAATTGCATATAGTCGTCTAGGATAAAAAGATCAAAGGTTAAAATCAGGTGCGAATAGATTTTATTATTGGCCGATTAAATGTAATAACAGGAGCGTGTAGCGTGTGATGCAAATTTCACTCGGAGAACGGACAAAGGCCTGCGAGGTAGTCGCCGAAAGGAAAACAAAATTTTTTAGTTGATCAAACATTTTGACCTCGGACGAGCCTCGATTACGAACGGCATAAACATTGTAGCATGTACGAGCGGCTGGAAACACGGTCATAAAGTACTTAAATGTGAATATCCATTAGAATTCTCTCATTCACGCTGAACCTGTGTCGATAAAAAGGAGCATGAAATTTCACAGTAGAATTATTCGAATTATTCGAGAGAGGATAAAAAGAATGTGACAAAAATCAGAAGATTGAAAAAGCGGAGAACCTAAAACGAGCGTTCCACTTGAGTAAAAGTATAAAGGTACGAAATACACCAAAGTATGAAAATCTAATTCGGCTTCCTAAAGATCCAGAATAACCGAGGGCTGTAACTTTCGTCAAAAAGATCGAAAAAGCTTTCAGGAATTTTCCTCCAAAAACAGCGAGACGAAAAATGAAGTAAACAAAAGTATCGATATAAAATGAAATAAAATAAGAAGAACAAACACTTTGCAAAGTTCTCAAATTGGATGTGCAACTGGTGAAGAAACTCCTTGGATGCAAAGGTACGAGAGAACGCGTGAACGAGGCGATCGACGACATCGTCTGGCCGTGACAAAGGGACCATTTTAAATTTCAAAGCGGGGAGAAAAGAAAAGGAATCGCGAGAAAAGTATCAGAACTGCAACGCGGTCACGGTGTAGAAATCGGAACGCTAAAGGCTGTTTTTCAAGTCGGCGTCCGTCCTTACGTAACTGCGCGGCGCGCCGCGTGGTGCGCGTGTGTGCACAAGCTCATTCGTGTACAGTGTACACCTAAAGAAACAGAAAACTCGTCAGAGAACTACAGAAGGCAGAACACGGCGACCCGTGTTTATCGCCGTCTTTTATTCCCTAAATCTGTTCCACAGGAACCTACACTTTTATTACTCTTTCCACCAATTTCTTTATCCTTATTGGTTATTCCCTAATGTCCGTTTTCTATTCGAAATTCTTTGGCCGGCCATTCAACAAGATTTAGTAAGCAAAGAAAGAAAATTAGCTCGTTTTATCGATTAAATTTTCAATTTATAAAATGTCTATCTCTTTTTTAACAGAAAGAAAGGGAGCCTAGGATCGTAACGCTACCGTACAACGATAAGTTTTGTTTTAAACATCGGGACACTCACGGAGAAGCAAATCAATTTGAAATATCATTGGGAAATTACCAAATGTCTTATCATAGAACACACGCTCAGTGTCGTGCAATTCGAACTTTTCGATCGGACTTGTTCGTCGATAGGCTTCGTCGCTTGTGTCACACAGCGCGCAAGTTGAGTTGCGTTAAACTGAAATGAATCGTCGATTGGAATTCTAGTGGAAAAATAAACAAGTACCGTAATACTTGTGAGTAATGAAAGTACACGTATCTCCGCGTGGAGGAAGCGTTATTCTTGTTGGTGTGACGACACTGGATGTGCACCGTGCGCACCGGAGGAGAACCGTGAGCTGCCTGTGGCTACGCCGCCTTATCGCACCCGCTATCGATGTAACATCGGATAAAACCACGACTCGAAGAACGCTTTGAGCTGTTCGAAAGAAATATATCGTTGGAAAAAATTCGAGATTAAAAGAGACGCCTCGGACGACTCAGCGAGTGCAGTGCAAGCAACCGTTCTTCCCTCTATTTCTCTCTTTCGCGTAGGACGTTGTGTTGGCTGATTAAGCGGGTCTCCGGGCCACGTTCGAAAAAGTTGGACGAATTTCGACGATACGCGAGAACGTTTGAAACGACATCGTTTGAAACACTAAACCAGTATTATGACGAAGGTTTGCGCAGCACTTGGTTTCTGAAATTGGCGAGAAGAAAGGAATTGGAAATTTCTAATCAGCCAATTTGGAGAATCCGATGCTTTTAAATACTACGTTCTCGGTATTTGGGCTTTTTCCTATTCTTATTCCTAAATTTTTAAGACTCGAGACTTTTTTTTTTCTTCTTAAGTTTACAAAGCTCGAGGTTGTAAATTGGAAATTTCCTGTATCGTATAATTTATAAATTGCAATTTAAATTTTAACGTTCTCCGTTCACTGCGCTTCGGAATATTAGGTAACGAACAGGAGATAATTTCGTATTCGACGATAAGCGATTTAAGACAACTGGAACGGTTTTCTAAAACACGTTCTCGTTATTCTACAACGTGCTACTTTTTCTAAAAACATCCACGTCCCTTCGGCATTGGTAACTGTCTGAGAAAAGAACGTTCATACGATTCTCGAACAAATGGTAAATTTTCTGCGAAAGATCGCAATCCTCCGTTCCATTTTCGATTGCAACACGTCCACGAATCTCCTTTCGCAAAACCTGAATAATTCTTCAGCTATACTACGCAACATGACGAAATTCACCTACGTATAGGATTAACATTTATATCGACGATTTCGATTGCTTTTTAAAAATGGACGTATCAGTTCAGAAACTGTATTATTGTACTGTGTACCGCTTTATCGATAAAGATCAGGCTCGAAAAGATTGCAAATTCCGCGCTGGATTTTGACAATCATTTGAGCGAGGAGAATGGTTATTGGAAGCTTGCGAAACTATGGCTCCACTAATTTCATTGCGAAAGGTTGGATTTTTTTTTTTTTTAGGTTAGATTCGATGTTTTGCCGAATATTGCGACGGAACCTCAAAGCAATTTCGCTCGACCGTAGCCTGTCGGCGGTTGCCAGATATTCGATCGAAATTTACTATATTGCGAAAATTTATTTTCACAGAAAGTTTTCATGCCATTTTCATGTGAAAACGAATTTCGTTAACGCTGAAAAACTGACTCGCAAAAGTTCCATTTTGTAAAGTGATCCGCGATCGAAATTTACTATACAAATCTACTATATTTACATATATTCCATCTAACATATTACGTCTAACATATATTTCAACAAAAACTTAAATATTCGATAGATTTGAACAGAACTTCCTTTGCTTTACGAAAGATCGATTAACTTGCCTCGATTAATATATAATTCGCGCGATTAATTTCTCCTTCCAAATTATATTCTCTAGAAGAAAAATTTTCCTAAATTGTATTAAAAAAAAAATAAATTCAAAATTATATCTTACTTCTCTCTATACAAACTTCCTTTACTTTACGAAAGATCGATTAACTTGCTTCGACTAATATGTAATTCGCGCGATTAATTTTTCATTTCAAAATTATATCCTCTAGAAGAAAAATTTTTCTAAATTGTATTAAAAAAAAAATAAATTCAAAATTATATCTTACTTCTCTCTATACAAACTTCCTTTTCTTTACGAAAGATCGATTAACTTGCCTCGACTAATATGTAATTCGCGCGATTAATTTTTCATTTCAAAATTATATCCTCTAGAAGAAAAATTTTCCTAAATTGTATTAAAAAAAAAATAAATTCAAAATTATATCTTACTTCTCTCTATACAAACTTCCTTTTCTTTACGAAAGATCGATTAACTTGCCTCGATTAATATATAATTCGGGCGATTAATTTCTCCTTCCAAATTATATCCTCTAGAAGAAAAATTTTCCTAAATTGTATTAAAAAAAAAATAAATTCAAAATTATATCTTACTTCTCTCTATACAAACTTCCTTTACTTTACGAAAGATCGATTAACTTGCCTCGATTAATATATAATTCGCGCGATTAATTTCTCCTTCCAAATTATATCCTCTAGAANGAAAAATTTTCCTAAATTGTATTAAAAAAAAAATAAATTCAAAATTATACCTTACTTCTCTCTATACAAACTTCCTTTACTTTACGAAAGATCGATTAACTTGCTTCGATTAATATATAATTCGCGCGATTAATTTCTCCTTCCAAATTATATCCTCTAGAAGAAAAATTTTCCTAAATTGTATTAAAAAAAAAATAAATTCAAAATTATATCTTACTTCTCTCTATACCAACTTCCTTTACTTTACGAAAGATCGATTAACTTGCCTCGACTAATATATAATTCGCGCGATTAATTTTTCATTTCAAAATTATATCCTCTAGAAGAAAAATTTTCCTAAATTGTATTAAAAAAAAAATAAATTCAAAATTATACCTTACTTCTCTCTATACAAACTTCCTTTACTTTACGAAAAATCGATTAACTTGCTTCGATTAATATATAATTCGCGCGATTAATTTCTCCTTCCAAATTATATCCTCTAGAAGAAAAATTTTCCTAAATTGTATTAAAAAAAAAAATAAATTCAAAATTATATCTTACTTCTCTCTATACAAACTTCCTTTTCTTTACGAAAGATCGATTAACTTGCTTCGATTAATATATAATTCGCACGATTAATTTCTCCTTCCAAATTATATTCTCTAGAAGAAAAATTTTCCTAAATTGTATTAAAAAAAAATAAATTCAAAATTATATCTTACTTCTCTCTATACCAACTTCCTTTACTTTACGAAAAATCGATTAACTTGCCTCGATTAATATATAATTCGGGCGATTAGTTTCTCCTTCCAAATTATATCCTCTAGAAGAAAAATTTTCCTAAATTGTATTAAAAAAAAAATAAATTCAAAATTATATCTTACTTCTCTCTATACAAACTTCCTTTTCTTTACGAAAGATCGATTAACTTGCTTCGATTAATATATAATTCGCACGATTAATTTCTCCTTCCAAATTATATTCTCTAGAAGAAAAATTTTCCTAAATTGTATTAAAAAAAAAATAAATTCAAAATTATATCTTACTTCTCTCTATACCAACTTCCTTTACTTTACGAAAGATCGATTAACTTGCCTCGACTAATATATAATTCGCGCGATTAATTTTTCATTTCAAAATTATATCCTCTAGAAGAAAAATTTTCCTAAATTGTATTTAAAAAAGAAAAAAAAATAAATTCAAAGTTATATTTTTCTTTAATATAAAATTCATATTTTATTTATATTTTATATATATAAAAATTATATTTCCAAACGATACGTTACAGAAATTATATTTTTTTAAGGAGGACATTTTGCTAAAAAAAATATCGATCGTCTAAAAAATCGATGGTTCGATCTTAAAAACATCTATCGACGAATCTCTATTCTAACATCCGTTCGACAAGCGTCAACCACCGTTCTCAATCCAGAGAGCTTGCTCTCGGATTCGTTTCAATCAGTAACGATATCTTTAGATTTAAATTTCCAAGCGACGGCGACCAGTCGTTAAATTTGAATTTGTAATAAGAACGTTGCGAGGGACACTTCCACGCAGAAAGCCCGTGTCGTGTTCTCTCTACGACCAATCACGGTTATCCGTCTTCCTCGTTTCCAACCAAATCGTTACTCTCTCGATTAAATGAACAATTTATAAGAAACTGTGTGAAATAGTAAAAACACGAGGAAATGGAATTACAAGGGAAAGAGGAGATCTACGTTTGAAGATGGACGAAAGCTGTTGCATAATTAAATTGTATGGAAGTTGAATTCTGTAAATTAAACCCTTCGTCCAATTAAATATCAACGTTATGTTGTTCTAGAAAAATCGAAAGACGTACAGAACGTTGATTAGTTGGAGTATTGAACGAGTCGATGGAAATAATATTATTGGCGAAATTTTGCAAGTCACCAGTTACAAGTTGTCGGTCTTAAAGCAGCCTGTTGTATAAGTCGTACGAGAAACACGTTTCTTCAGCGAAAGAATTTGCAATTACAAATTACCAGTTCTTTGATTATTCCCCTTTGATAAATCATTGTGAAATTGTAGGAGTGGAAGTCGAGCTCATGTCTGTAGAAAATTGGCGAATTTCAGATACTCAAAAATCTGAGATTACGATGATTTGAACGTTCGAATGTTTGCAAATTCGGAAACTCGAAACTGCCCTCGCGTGCAAATTCGGAAATTTGAAATTTTCGAAACTCGAGAATTTGACGCTTTGGAAACCCGGAACTTTCAAATTCCGCGTTTCTAAAATTCGAAACCTCGCGCCTATAGAAGACTGAAAAATCTGGAATTTTGGAAACTCGACGAGCGAACATTTCGTAGTCCGGAAAGCTCGAAACTTTTCCACCCACGAAATCGCTTTCAAATACAAATTTGCAATTTCGAACGAAATTGTTGGAAACCGCAAAAACCAAATTTCCACCAAACCTGAAGCGTTCGTTTTCAATGCATCTGTTGAAATTTCCGTTAATAACAAATTAATACATCGCGCGCACAGTGTACAATCGAAAGCAGAGAATTTTCTGCACACTTAACACGCTTGTTTACTCGAGTCAACTGGCCACTGACCACGGCAAAATTGCGCGCCAGGATGACACCAGCGTAATACGGCGTGTCACCGTCTCGCGGTGACACAGTGCGCGCGCGAAAGAATTCGCTTTATGCACATAGACGCAGTCATAGTTTACATCGGCATAGTGACGCCTGTGCACTATTCGTCGCAGATAGGGCCGTATATTTTTAGAACGTATTCTATTTCCGAGAGAGGTGGGCTTGCGATACGCTCGGCCGATATTTGTCGCGAGTACACGCGTCTCTCGCTATTTACGGGAGGAATCGAAAGTGAATCGGAATCCGACTCTACTCTCGCGAACCAGCCACTTTCGTTTCATTCATTGCCACAGATGACGAACGTGCAATAACAATTTTTATATAATACGCGTATATATAGTAAGTTCGTGGAAAGTCGTTAGATCTTGAAACGTTTGCGAACAGCTACATCGAGCTACCGAGTCGGCTGACCTTTATTTTTGAAGCGTACAGTTTTATTTCTTTCGCGGCGATCTCTATACAATTTCGATTTAGAGATTTTAATCGCGAGTAACGCGTTTGCTACTTTGTTGCTCGACATTGCATACGTGTATCGTGTTTCGCGATTAATTGGCGCTTAATTTTAAGCTGCGCAATGGTCGTGCCATTTATAAAGAGAAACAAATCTCAGGCGATTAAATTCTATGGAATACGTCGAATGTAAGTACCAAAAAAAAAAAATCAAAAGACAATCTACGATAATAGCCACGTTAGTATGCCGAAGCTATGGAAAAATAAAGGGAAAATTTTGTTTCGATCTATTACGATGAATAACCTCTTAGCAACTAACATACCAAACGTCCAAGAAAATAGATATGAACATAACGTAGAAACTGTTCAACCGAGTAAACAAATACGAATAACAACGTATCCAATTGCGTATCTTAAAAATTGCATAAATAAGTATGCAAACACGAGTGTACTCGTAGTGAATGAAAAATTGATCAAGGATCTAATAGAAAGTAAAATGATGGATTAATCTTCGATTCATCCGTGCCTCAGATGCAAAAGATAAATATCAAATGGAATTAATGAAAGAACGGTATCCCGGTTGGGAAGGAGTAAAGCAAAGTTTATCCCGGCGCATAAATTGAACGTGACGAGGGAGAGAGCGCGGTTAGGGTGCGCGCGAGCGCGCACCAACACACTGCCGACCCACTCCCGGTCCCCGATCTGACCTCGCGCGCACATTCGTTCACGAACCTACCTCACTTTGCCCCGCGACAGACGTAAACAAAACCGTGCAGCGTCCCATAAACAGCCATCTATACACGACATCATTATTGAACCATCTCAGGCGTCTTACTTCGGAAACAATTAAATAACGGAGAAAATAACGACAAAACGAGGAGAATCGTGTTTTTGCATAATGACGATTATCTGCGCAGATAGTAGCCTATTATATTTCATGGAGGAAATAACGGAGAAAGAGAAATATAAATAAAATGTTGTTCCGCCTATGGTAACTGCTAACCAAAAGTTACTCTATAAAGAGGCAATGTACGATACGATTAATCGGAATGATGTGTACGCGATAAGTGTACTAATCTACTGAAGCATCGAATTTCATCGGCAAAATAGGTGTCTTTGTCTCTTCGAATAATTCTAATTCACGACGAAGAGGGATCGGTGGATGGCGCATGGAAACAATTTACATGGAAGTTTGTCGGTAAAACGGAAGAAAGGAAGAAGGAAATATTGAAATAAAATCGTGTTTCACGTACGTCGATTACTCATACAGGACAATGTATAGGCAGTTAGTTTAAAATATCGAAGCAGTGAGGCGTCAAACACGTCGAAAAAAAGAAGGTAAATAAAATCGTATGTAAACGCGTATACGTACGATAATTACTGGCGTAACGAAATATACACGATCGACTTAGTGACCATTGACGAATCAAATCCTATCTATTGTTCGTAATTCGGTAATAAAATAATTCACTGATAAAATAATCCTCAAAAAGATATATAGCTTCGTGGATGATAACTACTCACATAACGAGGTGTACACGATGAACCGACGGTGGCCAGCGAGCGACACGGTCCCCTCGAGCACAGGCGCCAAATCGAGAAACACTTGCACTGCGTTATTACAAATACACGTGTGTCACACGTCACTGATTTTCCGGATCAGTCTGTCAAATACACCACGCAAGAGAAAACGATGCACGAAATCCTAGAAGACGATGAGGATGTAGGAGCACCGGGATCGTGGGCCTCGCCTCGTCTCCACGAAAACCACCACACGTCCGCGCGTCGTTTTCGTCTGCCTATTAAGGGAGTGTTCCCCTTTGACGCACCAGCTCGTCGATATTTTCTTTATTTCTTTTTTTCGCTATGTTATTCTCGCCGTCGTTTCACTCTCCGTCGACGACATTCACCGTGTGGTCGTGGTTTTCTATGTATCGGTGAAAGGGGAGCGACGTTGGTTCGTGTCTCGCGTGTGCACGGCTCTTTTTCTCTCTATACGCGTGTTTCTGTCTATCCACTTCTCTAGCTGAATTATATTATTACTTCTTCTTTTCTTTTTTGCTCGCAGGTTCAGAGACACAGAACACGGGTTACGGGGAATATTATATACACCGGGTGGCCGTATACGCGAACACGGCCAAACAAAACAGACCAGAAGACGTTTTCGAGCTATTACGCACGTTACAAACTCCGCTCACCTCTGAGAGTGCAAGCGCGCGACTGCGGCGCCCGACGCCGCTTATGCGCCGGCCGACTGCTTCCTGACTCGGCCGCCGTCCTCGACAGTGGCGCCACCGGCGAGCCACTGCCCTATCACTGGTCGCGCACCGAATTTTGGTGCCTCGAGGCACGCAACGCGTCGCCGCGCCGCGCCGCTCGCAGGCCACCGATCTTTCTTTTACGCGTTTCCGCGCGACGCGACGCTTTTCGCGACCCTTCGTCAGACATTGTCGGATATTGAAATAAGAACGGCGTATACGACTATGGATATGGTATATGAACGAACGACTATGTGAGACTGGAAATAGCGAGATGGGTTAAGTGAAAGGGGAATGAGGTCTTCGAAGTTGCTCGCTGCAAGGTGGGTCAATAGACGTGCGATCAGTTTGTGACTCATTAATTAGGAGCTTATTTCATGTTGCTTTAAACGTTTACGATTCTGAGGAATTAAATATATGCAGGAATGCACGTTTCGTAGAATTGTTTACGATAGCTGAATGAATGTTTCTTTTTTAATTCTGCGATGTATCGGTAGATATAGAGACGAGATTGGGCAATTGATTGGTAGACGTTTATTATCGATTTTTAAAAGAATTCCTAGATTAACCGTTACTATATCAAAATATAATGACTTCCACGACGATTGCCTTCCTAATAAAGGGGTAATCTAAACATCTTTGATTTCGAACTTTCACTCGGATATTTCGATATTGGCTTTCCGGATAAACAATGAAGAAATAGACTGCCATGTGCACGAAACGTCGGCCTAAAATATAGATAGAAAGCGCGGCTGAAAAATTGAAAAACGATAAGCGAATATCAGAAAATGACCTGACAACGAGTCGTATTGTCGTGCTCGTAAGAGGAGTAAAACTTTGTGCGTAACAAAACTACAACTTATGATGGCATTCAACAAAGTTTCAGCGAAACAATGTGCCGTCAACTATTCACGCGGAGAGCACAAAGAGTCCATCATTCGCGTGTCTCGTATTTTGCATCGAGTTCGATGCTTAGTTAGCTAGAAAAGTGTCGACGATGCCTATAGAGACGATGAAAAAAAAAAAAGAAACACGCGCGAAGGAGAAACGGCGATAAGGTTTCAGAAATTGTGCGACACACCGCCGGCAGCCGAGTTCATTGCTTTGCTGGTCAATAGCCATTCCGTTTCACCGTCAAAACAACCGGAGCCTTTATTAATTTATAGCGAGTGACTCAATGGCTCGAGCGAAGCTACTGGATATCACCGTGCGCGTTCTCCGCAGCTAAACGGATCCTTTTTTCACACCTGCCATTCCGTTAATTCCCATTTACTCTGCAAAGTTTGCAAACAAACCCAGAGAACAGAGTTATCTCGCTAATTCAGAAATTGATTCCAGATCGCTAATTAAACGTATCCTTTGATTCGTATTTTGGCATTTTAATTATCAGACATTAAAGGAGAAATATAGAGGTAGATATATATAGCAACGTTTCTAATTTTTCTGACAGAGCAACCAACGATGTATAATTGTAACGAAAGAGAGTTAATTGTGTCAAATAAATTTTACACTAATTTTTCTAATGATTTCTACCTGAAGATAATCTTTTTTTTTTATTTATTGTTTGTATACATTTTACAATTTGTCCATTAGGACATTTGGTAAAATATTATAGTTTAATATTTGATAAAATATAGCATGTGCATGGTTACCCCCAGCGGGACTCCATCTTCCAGGTTGTTTATTGTTCTTTTACGAGGTCTGCAGGATGCTTCTTCTTCGGTCTTCTTTCTATTATTGTTTTATTCGTTTCAGCAACCAGCCGATTTGGGTGTGTTGCAAGTCTTTCTTTATTCTTTAACCTGAAGATAATGTCAGGAAAATTTCCTCGTATACGACGATCATCGACGAGTATATTTTGAAATGAAAAGAACTTGCGTATGCCAAATGGAAAAAGAAAATTGCCAATATTCAAGAGTTCAAAGCCTGAGAGAAACTTCGCCACGCGTATTATCTCATCGGTCCCCGAACCCACACGGAGCCCCAGCTCCAAACAAGCTGGTTCCCCAAAATAACCCCGCCCCTGTTCGGAAATCTCCATCCAGGTCCAATATTCAAGTGGCCACTCCAGGTGGCACCCGTTGGTTCATTCCCACTATCCAGCATCGTTCACGCGAGCATCAGAAATTGGGCCAGTGGAGCACTTGGCCTCTCTGACATAATAAAAACCATTCTCCGACTGCCTCGTCTACCTAAATAACAGCCTCCATAAAAACGAACCACGTGTGGCGTCAAGTATGCAGATATAGGGGATTTCGTTGTCGAAGTGAAATTTCTTGGCCAGTTTCGTGTCTGACGAGCTCCTCTGACGAGCTCCTCTGACGAGCAGGAGACACGAACGAGTGGAAGAGGAGAGAAGCTGCGTGGAAGGTTGCCTGCATTCTCTCTGGTAGGCAATCTGTGGTAGGAGGCATATAGGACGAACGGATGGAGAACACCAGCGCCGATGTTCGAGCACGCTGCTGGAAAAGGGGAGGCGAAGGGAGAAGAGAGGGGGGAGGGAGGGAGAGAAGCGTGATGCAGAAAGAATGGCGAGCCAGCGGCTGTACAGGCAGATGAAGAGAGAGAATACACGGTTTGCTAGGCGAAGAAGGAAGAGACGAAGGGACGAGGGGAGGGAGAGAGACTGGTGAGTCTTGGACAGGCAAAAAACAAAAGTGCATCGCAGCAAGATGGCCGTCGACTGAACGACTCTCAAGGTTACGCACTCGCATAGGGGAGAAGCCAGCGAATCAGCCGCTTATGGTGTATGTGTGCCAGCGCACTTGGCCGAAACTTCGTGCCCCGTTATTTATTTCGGGATTTTGCGCGATGATGATTTCGATGAGAATCGTCGTACTGGGAAATTTCAAGCGGACAGATTTCAAAATCGTTGCTCGGACGGTTATACGTGACTTCATTTTCCTCGTGCGAAGAACTGGGGGAAATGAGAATTTTCCAGAACAGATTTATCGAGAAAACTCGATTCTGTAATTGGGTAATTAATTACGTGGCTATGCGTCACTGGTTCGCAGGTTAGAATGGTTCACTGTGTGGTTAGGTTAGGTTTAGGCGTGTTTATTCTAATAGGCTCTACACCGACTTGAGCACTTACTTTTATGACGCACTACGGTAATTTACCATCCCCCTATGGCGTACCATCTTCGTAGTCCTTACATTGTTTACCATTTAAGCTCTTCGATTTACTGAACATCGAACGAAGATGATAGAGATTTTGCTGTCGGACGACAACGAACGCATCTTCGTCGCAGAACACGGTACCCAACACGAGCGCGTTCGCTCGGAGACGGAATAATGGCCAAGCAAAAAGGACGAAAGAAAAAAGGAACTCGTTCGCCGGTGCATTGCTTGAAAGCTTCCACGGCCGCTTCTTACGGAGCTATTTTCGCCTAGCTGCCGGGTAAATTTAGTACGGGCAGACCAGTTTCTCAGGCATAGTACTCAGGGTATGGTCGATTTCTCCTCTTTATGCTTCAGCAGAAGGGACACGTCAGGATGGCCGAGCGGTCTAAGGCGCTGCGTTCAGGTCGCAGTCCACACTTCTGTGGGCGTGGGTTCGAATCCCACTTCTGACAAATTTTTTTTTACCTCCTTGCCCTTCAAACGAGCCCAACGACCAAGATTCGTTATCTACGTCTGTCCGGTGCCAATTATTCGCACCGATAAAACGATTTAAGATTGTTTCGTGTCGTCCGTTCGGGGACCAAGTGGCACGGGACTGTTCTGTTCAGAAAAAACATCGTCCTACCAAACGTACACGTTTTAGGCTTCATTTTCGGGACGAAATAAATAAATATATTAGGTTATTCGACGGTCCAAGTCTTCTGATATTCCCATTTTTGTTAAACAATGGGAAAATATCTTCTTCGAAATAACGTCGTTTTCCTACACTTGGAAGATACATTGGTTTGATTGAATTTTTGCATTGCCGCTAGATAATCTTGGAAAACTGTTCCCGAGGATATCGAACAGCACAGTCCAAAAGTCGCTTAATCAACTTTTATCTAGTCTTCTATTAACCCTTTTAGTTGTATGTACTCTTATCTGTTCGTCAATTAGTCCGACTACGGTTACGTAATTCTACAGTAGAAGCAGACCAGACATCGGACAGTGGTAGGTCAATTCTACTTATTGTGAAATCCTAAATATATACTTTCGTCTACTCAAATACGGTTTAACCATACTTGAGATATATTTCTTCTAAAATATACATTCGTCTATTGGTACGTGATTATTACACAATGTCGATCGTCTCCAACTAATTAGACCAATATCTGTTCTACATACACGTCGCAACAGCCTATACAGAATATTCTCCTCGCAATTAACAGCCGAAACGTACAGAAATTCGCGTTGTGGATTCTGCTAAATTCCCTATATCGGAAAATCCTAACTGTAACCACTGAACCGCGTGGTGATCGGTCAGTGGCGCCACTGCCTGTTGAATTATTCCCCAGTAGCCTGTGTATGTAGCCTGGAACATGTCTGTGATCCCGGTTGATTCCCCCTCGCTCGTAAATTCGCTTGTTCGACGTGACGATTTCGCGAAGGCGAGGCAAGTGCACCGATTTCCAGTCTCTCAGCCACGTTTCGTTGCCCATCGTGCATTCCACGGCCCGTTTCTCGAGCGGACTGTACACTCTCGTCCCGTGTAAGAGTCAGAACAGTACGAGGAGGCGGAGGAAGAGGCGGTGGGTAACCTTGGTTGAGAGCGTAGACGAGAATAGGGGTAACATAAGGCGAGAAGATAGGTGAAATCAAGTATGTGTGTGTGTGTGTGTGTGTGTCTCGGTTATGTCCGCGTGCGTGTGTCTATGTGTTGGTTGAAGCGAGAAGAAGACGGAGAGTGGTTTTATGCAACGCATACTCTCTTTTTCTCCGCGTGAACAATAACCTTAGAGCGTGACGTGTGCTCGCGCGAGCACAGTGTCACGACGCGGGTCCATGTTTCCCGTCACGCAGGTCGACACAGTTTTCTTAGCCTGTTCTTTCTACGCTACGCTGCAACTACATTTATCCAGACCCGTTCGAGGGGGACAGTTCGTGTAACTGGATCGTCCATGCACAGTGACAATTCGGTTTCGATGCAGCTGGATTATCGCAAGATTTTAGTGGTTTCAGTGAGAGATGTATATCGAATTCCTGACGAGTAGGCCGAGAATTTTTATGAAATTTCATGATTTTATTGACGCAATTAAAGAAATGAAACGCACGCTAAGATTTATCCCATCCATTAGACGTTCGAACAAATATCGACCAGCTTCTGTTATCCGATGAGAGAAGGTTAGAAAGCAAGTCTTCAATTATCCTAACTCTTCCAAGGGATTGGCAGCGTGTTTTTGGTCCTGGTGGTTAGCGCGGTATGTTTACGGTAGGAGTTTGGCACAGGTGTGAGTTAATTACGGGAAAATCGCGTGACTCGCGTGATCGAGGACTGGAACCACCGCAGGGTGCGAAGTCTTTGTATCGTGATTCCCCCGAGGAGGATCGAATAGCAATGTAATTATGTAATAAGTAACCGGTCGATACGAAGCGGGCCTCGATATGATATGAAAATGCCAATACATCGAAATAATTTGGAATAATTGTACGTTTCTTTCCATCGTGCGCAAGTCGCTCGTCGCCCACTCTCGTCAGCATCGGAATAACCAAAATCCTCGTGACAATAGAAAAACAGTTTCCACGATCCTTTCGCCTCTCCTCTCCCATTCACCACGTCCAACGGCTAAATAGAAGCAGGTAAATCGTTTCCCGCGGCAGTGAACGCACCGTCCAGTTTTATAATGCGTCCGAGAGGAAAGGCGAGAGAGTTTGCGAGCGCAGTAGAGCAGTTTCGTTTGAAACCGCGGCTGTACCAGCCTCGCAAAAGCGAACGAGAACGAGAACGAAAACAAGGATAAGAGAGAAACTGAAACGTGGAGAAGACTCGCGTAAGAAGAAAAGAGCGATGAACATAAGCAAAGAGGTTAGAAAGGGAAGGTTAGATAAGGAGAAGGAGAGGGAGACAGAGAAGAAGAGGAGAGGGAGGAGGGATCACAGAGGCGAGCACGGAGATGCATACGAGCGAGGACGAGAGTTTTGGGGGGGGGGGCAGAGAGGATGTTCGGGGGCGGAGGGGGGACTTAACGTCGTCCTTAGTTCTCGGACGGTCCGGCCTTGAGACGCAGCGACGCTCAATGCGAATACAACGTCGCCTCCTGCACCGGAAACTGCAATTCTGACTACCTAGCTCGAGACTCGAGAAAGTCGAGCGGCTGCTGGACCTACGTAAACCGATCGAAACCGACTTAACACATTTTTGCTGTTTACTCGCTCGCCCTGTTAATTGTCTAACTTGCCTCCAACATTCTAAATAATAATTATCGATGCGGTTGTTGGATCCGTTTACCGCGATATCTCAGAAATGTTGTTCAAATGAAAGACACACTGACTTTCGTAGGCGTTGTGAACCAACAAGCAAATTAACTTCCTCCGTATGTTTTAATGATACACGAACATTAACGAAATATATTAATCAATAGAAAATCAACGATACCAAAGTACCTGGTATTCGCTGTCTTTTTATTTAAGGGGTGCGTTATATTACAATGCGAAATATAAATTGCTCTGGACCGATATAAATAAGTCGAAAGTTACTGAATTAACGAGCTTCTTATGCTATTGGTGTTGATGTATCAATGAGGTGATTATCTGTTCGCGAATAATGCGATAAGAACGCGAAGCAAATGCAAGACGCTTCTGTTCGATGGAAGAAATATGATACATCGTTTTCAATTAGAATTTTCGCCTTCGTTTCTCGGAATGCAGAGCGTTTTCGCGCGGGGTGACTGAGTCATCCTCGTGTAGGAAGTAAGGGCATCAGTTCGTTAGGATTCCTTACATGTCACTGGGTTACTATACTCGCATTCCGCGCATACAACGGAAGTCTTTAGTATGAAAGAAACTACTTCAGAATCTCGAGCGTCGTTCATCACACTGCACACCGGCCTGCGCTGAAGGGCTTCACCCATTGTGAATTAATTTCCTGTTTCTTTCACTAGCTCTCCGCGGCTCTGTACAGTTACATTCGATAAGATCAACCGTGTCGCGTGGCCAATGGTCGCCTGCAAGCGAAATATTCAGACAAATATGGACCAACGTTATATTCTTCGACCTATCGGTAGAATAAGCATGTTCACGCGATTATTGGAAATTCAACGAGGGAAATCTCCGAAGATGGACAAAACGCGTACAACAAATATGTGTACAAATATGAAACTAATCCAAAACACTGATCGTCTCAGATCCTACGATTTCGTACGATTCAAGAAGATTTTCTTCCTTCAAATTTCGATACTCTTTTAGATGGATGGATCGGTATTCAACAAAATTTGTATTCGAATTTCATTGAAACCTAGGTATCCGATTTTCTGATAATCGCGCGTATCACGGTACGTAAAGCGACTTGAAGGTAGCACGGTAACTATTATTACGCAGTAAGCAGACCATTAGACGAAGGATTAGAAGACGAACGAACGATTCGTTCGATTATTAAAAAGTCAGCCGGAGGATCGTGTCCGTCTTATGCAACAAGGCCCTCGTAACCGCTTCCTGGAAGAGGCGCAGAATTCATTAAGGGTAATTGGAGGAGGAACAACCGCGGTCAGGATTAACTCTGCCAAGGTCAGCTTTCGTTTTTTCGCGAAACAGGTGCATGGCAGGGCGGCGTGTGTCCAAGGTCACGTAATAGGGCGACTCGAAACACCAAGATCAGGCTAGAACCACAATATTTTCGAGGCATCTGTGGGGCCCCTGGCCACCTCTCTCCACAACATATCCGGCACACCTTGCTCCCCCTTTTCAATCTCCCCATTTCTAGCCCACGTGGCGTATCTGCGTGAGAAGAATCCGCGAATTTTGATTCCAACGTTCGAGCGAATTTCCTCTCGCGTTAAAGTGGAAACGACTGAACCATATTGCGGGTAGCCCAGTTGCAGGAAATGGGGCCGGAATTCTCAGTTTCAGGCCCTGGTCGGCTAATGTCCAACGTGGAGGTGAGGAAAAGAAGCGAAGAATTAAATTTCGAAATTGGTGGGATGGGAAGAAAAATGTTTACGATTCAGGTTTTGCTATATTTTTAGGATCGTTTTTGGTGCGGGTGTGCTTTCGCGAGATTGAAAGATTTAGTTGAGAATAGCTTCCTTCTGACGCGAGGATAATTTTTCTGGCGTTTACGGACAGAAGAGCACGCGTTTCTGTGACGAGTCGTTAGACCACACATCCAGCGCAGCGAATCAGAACTCTGAACGTTCTACTTAAAAGGTTAACTGCCTCGATTACGAAGAATCCAGCGTGGAAACGAGAAAAACCAACGGCACGTGGCGAGCCATGCTTTTCGAACACTTTCCATGAAACATTAAATTTCCTCCTCCTCCGACGAATAACAAAATTAACAGACAAGGAGAAAGATAATTTCATCGATTCAGTGTATTTAATGTGTATTTCTGTCGCGTGGCATTTCTCTCGTATTATTACGAGACGAAGAAAAAGCTACGAATTAGTTACGGACTTAGGTAACAGAGGGCGATCATCTTTTTAATTTTCAAAGAAAAAGGCGGGTGCACGCCACGTGCCAGGGCACACTCGAGATACAAATAGGCGAATAAACCGGCAGACTGCTTGGCGAGGACTCGCGCATTTACATAATTTTCCCATTCTTCGAGGAGAGCAACGGTAATGCCAGGAGAGAAATTACACTGTTGATAAAAGAAAGTGAAATTTTTTAGGCGACTCTCGTCAACGCATTAAACCTGCTTTCACGTGCCACGCGTTCCCCAATTCACGGATTTTTATCGTGTCTCCCATAATTGTCCTCGCTCGTGCTCGCTTCTGCTATAGGCAAACGGGTCGTTTCTTTCATTTTTACGAAATTGAAGTTTAATTAAACGGAAGTTTCACGAATTGTTCAATCTCAGTTCCTCGGCAACGAGACTTTCTACGAAAGAAGAAGCATCGTACCAGCCTCTCGACTCGTTTTTAAACATAGAATCACCTGGAAGAGCTAAAATCTCCGCGACTCGTCTACAAAAAGGGAAAAAAAAGAATGGACCCGTGTGCGAATCAAGCGAACTGTCTTTAAACTAGCGAGAATTGAGCGTGTCAACGATACGAAAGGTCGATCTTAGGACTCGGTGTTCGCGTTGAGTAAGAATGTGAGAGCAAGGTGAACCATTTTACGCAACACGGTCAACCGCAGCGTCGCATTTTTCGCGAGGGACCGGTCGAGCCGGGTTTTCGTTCTTTCCTTGATTTTCGATGGACGTGTGCACCACGGAACACGATTTATTTATAATCGCGGCTGAAACGTCGGCAGAGAAACGTTGAAGGATATAGGATGACAGGAACGGACACAGAAAGTGAGAACGTGACAAAACAAACGAAAAACACTGTATACCGCTTCCCATAAATAGCCTACAGTCCACAAGTATTTGGGCATTTGCAAATTATTCCAACAATAGCAAATTTTTACCGTCGATCCTATCTCGAACACACGGATGATGGATATCGCTGATAAAAATTGCTAACAAATTGAATTGTACATAAATAACGAATTAATAACAAAAAGTATTACATGGTACAAATAAAGCACGAGAAAGTAGAAGAAACCGAAGACGAGGATCGATCCCGAGGAGACGACAGATTCGAGCGTTTTAATTTTTCTTCCATATCGTTCCTATCATTTTTTTCGATTTATTTTCCACGCGAAATCACCAGGTTGCCGATCGGACCATGATAACTGGCAGCCCGCTATTACGACGAAAATATTGGCACTGTTCGCATATTTTTCAGCTACGGTGTATGTGCAGATAGAGAAGGGGAGAGAGGAAAGCAAGGTGGGAGAGTGAAAGAAGAGCGAAGGGGAAGGGGACAATATGTGCAACTGCAGTCCAAGGCCAAGCGATCGTGACTGGTTTAATGGCATTCGAGTCGCAGCCTCGAGTGCAATTATAATACACTCGGGGAATGTGCATCCACCTTTGGTGCTCTGACATACACGTTCGTGTGTGCACACACCTTCTTCTCCCGTTTCTCCGTCTCTCCTCTTTCTTCGTCCCCGTTTACCCACCCGGCGTCAGCGGTATGAGTTTAGGAACGCGAGTTGTTCGCAAAAACGCACGGTTCAAGTTAGGTGGACCGATGATCGTTTGCTGGTCGTATTGCATTTAGCGAACGATCAGCTGTGACTGTGGCTCGTACTGAGTTTTAACTCTATGTGTTTGAAAGAGATCGAGGGTTTGAAGGTGTTTGTCTTGGTATCTCGGTTGTATTCGATTTGGCTCAAGTATCGTTAAGGCTCTCTCCTTTGTGTTTGGCTTACCGTACGTATCGATGTTTAACTTAGATTTCTATAATGGCGACTATTGGCTTACAGCTTCGCATCCTTGAAAAATTTCTTGGTGTTTGAGGGAGGTTTCTAGTGTCCATGTTGTTGGTGTTTGATTTAGATTTAGGTTAAGAATTGCACGCACGCGTCATGTATTTGGATTTAGGTTAGGTATTCTCGTACCTCTCTTGATCTTTGGTTTAGGTTAAGTTTGGTTTGGTTTGGTCTGTTAAGTATTTTGAAGGATAGTCTGCCTGATATTTAGGTTAGGTTTAGATCGGTTGTTTCCTATCGGCTTTTTTCTCTTTTTTTATTTGCATCGGATGAAAAATTCAGGATTTGAAATGACTTAACCTTGTCGCTACAATGATAAATTCATATTGTCAAACTTCTGTGCTGATTTTTCAATGGACAAGTACTTGATTTTATTTATTTAATAAAAAGCAAGTATGGCGGCTGGTAAAAGGCAGACCAAATATTTCCAATCGCCGTCGGAGCTTTTTAATTCCCCGTTTGGAGCTGCGAAATTAATTTGAACAACCAAGTTGGCGTGCAAAAAAGAATAATGAAAACGGAACTCGATATAGTGGATCGATTCGACCATCGTTCCTTTCATTTCCGTATTTCCCAATAAATGTATATACACATAGTTAGAGGGATAACACAGTAGTTTGAAAAGTAAATTAGATAAGGACGAAGATAAGATTAACCCTTCGGGCGCTAAAGTTCGAGAATCCGACGGGTTGTTCAAAAAATTTTTATCTACCGGCAAACAAGCGTTATTTCTCCAGAGATAAAAACTTCTGCGCGAGAATAACCGGAGACCATTTCTACCGGACGGTAGACAAAACTTTGAAAAGAGATATAATTTTTCTTCTGTTTTAAAAATGTCTAAAATAGAGGACTTACCAAAGAGACCCAATCATTAGAAGAGCGCCAAGAGACATCTACAAAATAACAAGAAAATTATAAAGTTAGATTCACAGATCTCATTCCAATTAGAAATTAAACAATACAATTTGACAGTTAAATAAGATTCCGTACGAGTAATGAAACTATCGTAAGAAAAAGAGTAGAAAATGTAGAAAATCTGTAGAAGTCAGAGGAGTGTGAAAAATCTACGAAATCGAAAGACGACGTATTATCCGGGGACGCAAGACCTACAGGCAGAGCGAGCGGTCGAAATTCGCGAAAACCTGTTTCGCTGTGTGCATGTGTACGTGTGTGTATATGCGTGGAACAGCGGCAGGCTGCTTAGAATTCTACGCCACGGCGATACGTTATTCCGGTTTCTCTTTTGCCAAACTGCACGCGAACTGGCGGAGTCTCGGCGAGCCTCCCCATTGGCGGGAACATGGCGCAATCAACGAGCTACGATCTGAGCGGACCGCTCTTTTTATTTCACGGATTAAAAAGGATTTAAATGTATCATTTGCATTGCAAAGAGTTCCGTCGTAGTCTGACGGCCTAGTCATTCTCTTCTCTACCTTTTACACTTGGAAAAACGAACCTCCGATCACGATCATTTTTTAGGTTATGGCCGTTGAATTCTTTTTTTTTTTCAAAAAGCTACTACATCTACTAATCTAATTGTCCATATATTTCTTTCTTTAATTTGCTTCGTTATTTCCTTGTGCTATAGACACACGTAGACGCGTCTGTCCTTCTTGGAAACTCTCTTACGAAATAAATGCAAATTTCCTACTAACATCGTAAAGTGCTTCCAAATTTCTTGCTAATTGTACAGAATACCTGCAAACGCGCTACCAACGTATAACCATGATTGTTTATGCCCAACTTTTCCAAATTCCCCACTAATACTATCTAGTACTAACTAGTGCTATCGGCATCGCAACGTAAAAATTCCCTAATTTCCTTACCAATATCTCAGCAGACATACAAATACCGCTATGGCCACGACATACATTCGTTCGAAATGCACGTCTGAAATTCCTTGTCCGAACTCGACCAATCAACGAACCCAAACAAAAACCGAGAAAAAGTTCGATTGCGATCTACCGACCTCCCCGAGAGATCGGCCAGGACCGTAACAAGCCTCCGGGGGATATTAAAAGAAAGCGTGCGCGCGGCATTTGGCCGCCGGCTCTTACGAATTAATTGGCGAGTAAGGTGGCTTGTTGCATGGTCGTATTTCATGGCCGTGGCCAGTACAGGACAGGACAGGACAGAATGCGGTGGCCTAGGCGGCGCGCGTTCGCAGCGACGCCGAGCGTCGGTCTGCGTGCGTGTAACGCCGCACTGCGTTCCGAACTCGCGGTAGGACGTAGAATATCCCGCTGGTATTGATCAAGGAGTGGTAGCGGGTGTTCTTGAACCCTGCTGCTCTTGCTCCCACTTTACGATGCGAGGCAAAGCACCGAGGCTCGGCCATTACCTGTACGCTATGTGCCTCGTTGTGTACAGCGTGTACCATAGACCCGACATTTATACGTCGCGTCGTTTAAACCGAACGGAGGAAGGGTTCTGGACGCGTTCGTGACAACGTGCCACTTTGTCTTGCACAGGGTGAAGTTATTGGGACGACTTACACTTTGGTGCCATGGAATTAGAGACATTGCCTTTCTAGGGAATTTCGTTCTAGAAATAGGAAGGCGAGTCTCATTGTTCTGTGTAAAATATATGGGACATGGGAAAAATTGATTGGAACGAACCAGACATTTACGAGTAACAGTGCGACTGACTGTTTTGCTACAGCGAAGTCTGTACTTTG
Organism: Bombus pyrosoma; assembly: GCF_014825855.1. Taxonomy (NCBI): domain Eukaryota; kingdom Metazoa; phylum Arthropoda; class Insecta; order Hymenoptera; family Apidae; genus Bombus; species Bombus pyrosoma. The sequence continues at coordinate 6,327,623 of NC_057785.1, read as the reverse complement.
CTGCAATTAAGTTAAGGTACAACGAATGAGATAGGAACAAATATACGTCCAAGTAGGCAAAGTTTGAAAATCATCTGATACAGAATAAGAATATACACATAGAATAAAATTCATGAAAATAATGGATTTGATGTAGGGAGGTTAAAATATAGCCAGATTTAAGAAAATCGAAGCGACTATAGTCAGCTTCTCCTATACAAGGGGCGGTTGGATGACTATGGGTCCCTTGTAACATTGTAACAATGAAAGGGTTAAAAGTATCGACTGACACGTAGTCTGGGCCGGTGTGGACTGAACAGGCAGCTCGTTCGTGCAACGATATTTATCTGTGCCACGACAAACGGCCGTAGGTGGGCACGCTAAAAGCATTTACGAGCGTACCATGATGCGTGACCTTGCTGAGACATTGCACCGGCGTAAACAGAGGCCGCGAGCGCAGTCGTGGGCGTGTTTTATAAATTCGCTCTATTGGCACGCCTTAAAGGCAGCCTGGCTTCTCGTTAAATCAACGCAACGTGACCCGATTGCGACAAACCAGAGCAAACAGCGTTCGCTTCGACCACATGCTACCAATTTTTCTTTCGGACGTATACCGATAGAAAGTTCCGAAAACTTACAATGCTTGTACGAAGGATTTTTCTTTTCCAAAGCTGGCAACCGCGGCACGAATTCTCGGTACTCTTTCACACGTGTCAGCGATCTCGCGCAGGATGTTTGAAAATCGCACCACGCCTCCGTGAAACTTCCAATTCCTCTATCGTTTTGCAATGCCTTGGAAAAAACGAAAAAAACGTACGCATCCAATTATTCCATTACCCAGGATAACCCGAACATTATACGTAGTTTACGCCACGATCAAGCACCGTGCTTTCGCGAAGATTAACAATAGGAATTCAATCCCCTAGAAAATCCAGCTATTTTGTAATAACAGACTGGCCAACGGTGAACAAAACAAAGACCCGAACGTCCGATGTAATCGGGGCCTGGCTCTGACGAGCAAAAAAAAAAAAAGAAGAGGAAAACATCCTGAATAGATCGGCCATCCGCTGACGCGCAGTGTGCAGTCTGTCCGATAATTTCCAGCCGAAAGCTCGTGTATACACGCGGAACGGTTTTTCTCTCGCGACAACGTAACAATTTCGCTCGATGATCGAGAGGTTATGCCAACGTGAAACGCTTGATTAGAGGTTAACTTGGGCAACCGACGATGCGGGTACTTGCCCGGCTGGCTAGTGATTTTTACGTGACGATGTTTCGCCAGGCTAGCCACCATTGACCCTTTACGGTTACCAGCAACTTGTTAAGAATCGGTTCGACGATTCAGAAATTGCCTGTCGCGAACCTTATAGGTTAGGTTCGGTTCATCGTGCGCCTTTAAATGAATTTCAATTCGGCATACCGTAATAGGGAAATTAATGGGCAAACTGGGTCACTGTTTAATGAGAAAGTTCTGTAAGCATGAAATTACTCGTAAGAGTCAGCGGAGAAAAGTTAATTTCACTTAGAGGCAATTTGACGGTAGATCGAATGTGACCTTTGAACGTTTCGCTGTAATCGACAACATTGGAAACAGTCGTTGCCGTGGTCGCCGTGCTTTCCGTCAGGGTATAACGTCCTCGTGCTAAAAACGACGCAATGTCACCGCGCGCGAAAATACGCGCCAGGTGATGCACGCCATTCGCGGAAATCGGTCGTACTAAAAATACCAGCGAAACGAAAGTCAAGTATACGCAGCTGTTCGAACGATCGCCCCCGTGTTTACAACTTTTCTACTGTTTTGCCGATATTAACGACTTTGATTGATTCTAGGAAACGCTAGGTGTTCTAGGAAATCTTTGCTGCGAATCATAAGCCACTCTATGGTTTCAAGGAACTTTTCGTGAAATTCTGAAAAATTCTATCGATCTAAAGAAACCACTTGACCCATCGTACACAGTGTAGCGTTTAAGCGAGGGTTCGCGACGAAAATGATAATTTGCTGGCCAAGTTCGCAGATCGGGATCGCAGGCTACGCGTTCGCGCGTTCCACGGTGCGGCATTTGGACGAGAATTCGGGACAAAGATGAAAAACAACACGTATAATGTGCAGCTTTCCTGAAACTTGATATCAGAGGATTCGACGCGAGCAAAAGTCTGTTTATCAAATCTTCGCTAGTATTTTCTTTACACTTTGGCTCGCTTGAAATATCTTGAGTGTTTATTTCTTTGACTAACGCCACACGGCAACGTTTAAGTAAATAGTTGCGACGTCGAGACCGATCTTCTCATTCCTCGTAAGTGTCGAGCAGAAATCCTTTATCCTCGTTTTCATTTTCGCAAAAATGGACAGACTTTCCATGTGAAAAGGAAATTATACAACAATGTAACGCGATACTTTCTTCGCGTGAGAAACAAGCAAAATTACTTGAAATTTAAAATTACACGTCTCTTGGTCCCTACGTAACAAACACTATTTCGCTAATTACTAATCGGTTTTTGGCGAGGACTCATCGTTTACATCCGTATCAGTTACTTACAGGTTGACGATATCATCGAATAATAAGATCAAAATCGGACAACAATTATTTCGATCTTTGCCCGCTGCATGCAGCACTGTGCGTTGTAGGCAACCTCGTGTACCTTAGACGACTCTGCCGATCATAAAGATTCTAGCAATGCAGATTCTAAAAGCTTTTGTATCTTTTATAAATCTTTGAACGTATAGTTGCACGTTCCCGGAAATAACAGCGTTCGAGAAATTCCAATAGCTGAGCAAATCCTGGGAAACGAAAGGCTTAACCTCAAACACACGCTGAACGAATGGACGAACACGACAATCAGTCGAAACGCGAGGCAAGAAAGAGGCAAAGTCTCAGTTAGATGAGACCTAATTACTGGGAACACGTATAACGTGGAAACGAAGGGAACAAGTCGACGAAGAGAAGAAATAAAAGGGAAAGTCAGCAAGCAAGGCAACACGCAGTCGTCTTTGTCGTTCTACATTGCCGTGGAAGAGGACGAGGATCTCGGGGAAGGCCGCAGGAAATTGCTCGGCAGCAATAACGACCCGACTATAAAACACCGAGGTAAAAAGGTGGATCGAACTGGAGAACAGCAAACACCAGGGGGAAAAAAGGAACGATCGAGGAAGAAGGTTTCCAGAGGCGGATGAAACGCGATGCTAGAATTTCAGGAAAAAGTGCAACTGAGGTAAAGGAGCGGGCAGAATGCAAAAAAACAGCCATTAACGGGAAGAGCAGCAGCGAGAAATATCAAAGATGATATTTCTTTCTTTCAGGGAGCAAGGGCAGAGGATGAATGAAAGGGAGGGGAAGAGTGGAAGGGACGAGGAACAGGAGGTCAGGTTCGTTTCAACGACCGAGTTTACGGGCTGAGGGTTAAACTCCGTGGAACTGATCTGGAAGCGACTGATAGTCGATAGAAATTGTCACCAGAACTTGGTATTCTTATCTTCTGGAACATTGGCAGTCCTGTGGCTTCGCTTTCATCCAGTGTCACAGTAAATAATCAGAATCATCGGTATCGACATTTCGTAACAATTCGCTAAATTTCAAAATCTGCAGAGTTGTACTAATTGTAAGAGGAAATGAATTTCAGGGCCCAATGTTACTTTGCGTGAGTTGACAAATTCATTCTTGGGAGATGAGCGTGTTTTCTACCGTCCTCATAAATATGCTAATGCCGTTACCATCATAAATACCCATCATAAATATGCAACAAAGCGAAATCTGTTAAAAGTGTATTGGAGCCTCGTTAATTCGGCCACCTGTAACGGTCGTTATCCTTCTCCTTCCACCGTTCGCATATTCTCATTCAACGTTCCTCTATTTCTACGTGCCAATTTATAAATGAATATTTTGATTTTTAAATGTCCCTAATTCCCGAATTCGTCCCGGAATTCTTTGAAAATTATTAATAATACCAATGCCAAATTTATGACAGAAAACGAACCTAAATTCTCTCTAGGCTATCCCTAAACTGATCGACAATTTCAATGCCAAATTTATATAAGAAGACTAATTTAAATTTTACTCAGACTTCCACTAAAATACTTATGGTCGATCGGAACACGCGTCTTTAATGCCAAATTTACGACAAATACATAACCTAAAAGTTCTCTAGTTCTTCTTGAAAACGTCTATAAACGTCTATAATGAATCCGAAAATATCCATCCAACAGCCAGTACATCAGTACGAGTCCTTTTCCAGAAGGTTGAATCCATTACGGTCGAAGCACGATTCGCTTCTTCTGCGTCGTCAACTGGAATTAGGAGGAGGAACAGAGCTCGCTGAGGAGAAGCGTCGCAACCACCTCGGGAAATAGACCGCGTTCCTTTACGAGCGTTGCAAACGATCCGCTTCGAGTCAATCTAGGAGAGCAAGGACGCCGACTATGCTATCGATGCCACACCACCATCCAGTCATCGCTACACTCGATTGCGCTCGCGCGTCCATAAGCCAGACACGCTAACACCATTAAGCTATCGGGCGTCGAAAATGATCGCTGCACTGAACGATGGCACGTTGAAGTGAGAGATGGTGAGATATCGATCAATTTAAGTTATTCTGAAGCGACGGTAGGATTTTCAACGATTTAAACGTAATCTAGATTGACGTCTCGTTAGAAGACGATCACCTGTGGATGGTTCGTTTTGAATAGTAACAAGGAGGTTTTTATCGCGTACCGTGATGCGTGCAAATGACAGAGAAATATTGCAGGGCAACTGAAAAGTTAAGAGAAAATTATTTTTCTCTCAATTTTTATTTTCATGCAGATTCCTGTGTAAGATCGGTTTCGGTCTATCGCTACATACTGTGACAAATATGTATGGCAGAAAGGTATCGCGGCTCGGGCGAGACCTAACCTAAAAATGTGTATGAAGCATTTTTGATGTAATTTTGAAGATTAATGTGAATTATTTACTCTTAAACGAGCACGTACATTATGTTACGAGTATGTTATACTACTAATCATTTTTGGTTCATTTATATCGAACTATGGCGCGTATAAAAGCTAGAGAGGCATTAGGATGAAAATGAAGTTAACCTAAAGATTCTGTGCGTATATGAAATACTTATTTTTTGATTCAATTAAAAAGATCGATTTTTATTTTTAAATAAATTACTGTACATCGGGTTATTTCTCATCGCGCCTAGTCTTGACGTCACCTTTCAAGCACCATGATTCTTTTGCTAAATGATACAAGTCCCAGACACTAGATACTCTGTCTGTGCGTCGAATGGCGTGTTCAGAGGATGTTGATCGTTCCGTTCGAGAGCATTTTTCTGCGGGTCGTATGTGCGTAAACGGTAGAAGGAAACGTCGGTTCGTTCCTGCCCGTACAGTACATCTCTGGTATCAATGGGGTTTTTGCGCGTCTGTTGTCATAGAAACGGGTGTGCCTACCCTGTCGAGCGACTCGAACCATCCCCAAATACCAGCCTCGACGCCACGTGGCCCTGTACCGAAAGGGGAAATCCTCGTGCGTACACATGGAGAGCGCAGACCTCCAGCCTTCCATCGTTCTTCGTCGTTTGATGTATGTACACCAACCGGGGAACCATGGGAACCTGCTAGATGCTGCTGATATATTGACGTGGCTAGGATTTTGAAAAACGTACCGGTTATGCCACAGAGCATTGTACTCGACTATCACACGCGCGACCTATGCATCGTGTTCCATTCGGTTGCTTTCAGATGGTTGATTTTCGGCCGGTTTATGATGGTTGGTGGTTTCGTCAGATCAGATTGGAACATTTAACGAAATGGAAGAAGATAAGGCAGATCGATGTTTGGTATAATTACAGATGATGTGTCGTTCAATATCTATGCAAAATAATTAGCGATAGAAAATTATGTTAAGCCTAAGGTAAATTTAAGGCAGCTCAAACTCGATCAAACTGCGAACCTAACCTAAATATCCGCTTCCCATTCCAACAATCGTACGAGTAACGCTCGGCTGGCTTTCGTCCCAACTACTTTTCACCCAATTCAATTTCCAAACATTAAAAACACTCTGTACAGGCAACCAGCCGAGTGCACTTCACCCAATTAACGTTTTTGATGGGGCCAATTTAAAGATCCAGCCGCTCTGTCATGCGCTCGCCTATGTGTTTATCCTCCGTGTGGCAATGGGCGCGGCGTGACACAGTGTGAAACTCGATAGGTCCGTGTTCCGTTCGCGTTTCTTCGAACCGTGTGTGCATGTGATCCGTGGTAATTAGCCGACATATATCCAACAGGCTGGTCTGCGTGCATCGTCTCATCCATTTCAGAGAACGACGCAATTTTTCCATCCACCCTGCTGTTAAATGGTTTCGCTGCTCTTCCTACACGTTCCATCAGCTTCTCGTTACGAGCTTCCCCGAGTTTCTGGAACAATCCTATCGCGTCGTTTCGCTGTTTGCAGCCCGGGTTAAGTGCCGATGCAAATAATCCTCTCTGCTGTTGCCAAGTTTCACGATCGAATCATTGCTACCAGGATTTACTGGTTGATCGATGAGAATCCTCTCGATTGTGCATGTGCTTGAACGAGTAGTTTGGTGTTTGGTGAATTCGAGACCAACTCGTCTGCATCTTTCATAGCTTGATAGATTTTCCAGGGTCTATTAGGAATTTCTATTGGGAATATTAGACCTCGAGCTTATTAAATTTCTCTATTTACTTTTTACATTTTCCTCTTTGTATTTTCTTAATATGTCATACACATAGATGGAATCAAACGTAATCAAACGCATTGCACTACATCAAAGTTTGGGTCTAAACATCGCTAAGCATCCGGAAAGGACGGAAGATCTAATAGTCGAAACATGTACAGTTCGTGTTCGTTCAGAAATTCTTTCGCTATCGATTTACAATGCACAGAGAATTATTACACCCCTGCTGCTGCCTAAAACCATCCGCAAATACAATTCACCTTGAAATCCCTCGAATCCCTAACATAAACTACTTTAAAGTATCAGCGAATTGTAAATCCGCCGAAAAAGAAGTGAGATCGAGTCTTTACTTGGCAAGCTCGAACAAAATCGTTCCAACAGACAGGATCAACGAAAAAGCAATAAAATTTCAGGCCAACTACCGTAAGAACGAGACTGGCAGGTGTAGGCGTAGCGACGAGGGGAGAGTATCGATGGTGTTGGAGGTCCCGAAACCGGGGTTGTTAGCCGGTGACGACGATTCGTACCACGTCGTCGTGGCGACCCACGCGTCGGACCTCCCGCGAGGTTCTCAACCTTGTTTACATAAATCATCAGAAACGGTCTGGATCCTCGACAGACGCGGCTCTCGCTTCGTCCTTCGGCCGATCCAACGACCCCGTCTCGAATAAACCCAACCGCGAGAATAAAAGCGTGCCGACAAAGCGAAGAAGGACGTATACAAGGCTGGCCCACGGTTCTGAACCGAGTTCAACGAGACTAACGGAGCAACGGTGCCTGTAAACCGAGAAGACAGGGGTTTCATGCACTGCATCCGGTTTAAAGGTACGTCAGAAAGATTTCAAAGGATCGGGATAGTGGTTTGGTCGAAGTCTATTTAGGATTTCTGTCTATTTAGGATATCAGGCTTAATTACACTGTGCTTCTGCAGGTTTGGATGATACTTCGCAACCAAGTCTCGCATCTGAAAGCGAGGCCTCTTCAAAATGCCTATCCTGCGGATTTTAAAAAAGAATTTTTAAGTTAGCTCTGCTATTGGCACTGGCATTGCCTCTGGAAGCGAAGCTTTTTCCAAATTCCTATCCTGACAGTGGAGATCTGTCTTGTAAATTGCGAGATTCCTCTAGTTTCCTAATGGTTCAAACCGATCAGGCTAATTGTAAGAGACAATAAACATGAAAATATCCTCAACTCGGATACGTGGATAGAAACAGCTCTTCCTTGAATATGAAACACGCTAATAAGTAAGCAAAGCAGTGCATAAAAGCAAGGGGGGAGGGACACGATCGCATAAAATATCGCTTGTAAGGCGCAGTGTCTGAGCTATGCAACGACGGCGGACGAGCTGTGCCACGACGCAAAAAGCCATCGGGGAAAGGACGCGGGGCGTGACGGTGAGACTGAAAAGAGGATGAGAAACGAAGCGACTGGACGATAAAGAAGCGGCTAGAACCACGCTATCGCGCTGAAACGTTTTCGCAAACAGTGCTCGAAGACGTTTCGTGCAACCGGTACACAAATAACACGAATCATTCGCATGAAAGACACGGCGCTTTCACGGCCCGCCCTAAAAATACGCGTCACCGCTCGACGATGCGTTATTTTCGCGAATATGTATCCTGCTGCCTCTCGTGTATAACCTCGATACGAGCCTCGTCGAGGCTATGAACAATCGTTCGATTGATGATCCGGATCTCGTCAACTTGAGGCTCTGTATGTGTGTACTTTGGAAAGCTTATTATGGCACTTTGGTTTTATTGAGTTTTAAAGAGATATACTGCGTTCATGGCATCACAGGTTGGTATCTGATCTAGGGATCTTAGAAAAGTTACGGGTAATTGGTTGTACGAGATAGGTCGAGGCTTGTGCTACCAAAATTACGAAATGAGGTCAACTTCTCACCTAACCTACCACTAACATCATTCTCGAACTCAGTCTTTCGTCGTTTGTCGAATAACAAAAATTTGGTAATTTGCCAGGTGCGTTTATCTTCGTAATGGTCTTGCTAATTTGCGACAGAAAAATTTGTCTAAGGTAATGACGACACCATACTCGGCGATTCAAACCAAATTTCTTATTGAAATTCCATAATAAAACTTGTATCGATCTCCACCTGTTTCGTCGATATTAATAAATATCTATACGCATTCCTGTTCACTTTCAAATTTGCCCAACGTCGTCCTAACAATCGGACTAATCGGCTCGTTACAATGCTAAAATTTCCCATAAATACCCAAGAACCTTCATAAATCACTGTATACATACTGCACGCTATCTATCACCTAATCCAACCACTCTATCTCTCTCTCTCTCTCTCTCTTCCTCTCTCAAAACCCTATCGCACCTCGTCGTACCAACCTGCTCGTCCCTGCCTCGTCTCATCTGAACTAGAGAAAAGTGTCGAGGAAAACTCGGACTAGCCGATGGTGGGGGAGTGTAGTGGGCGATACGGAAGAGCCAAACTGATGCCAGGGACCTGGAGGATCGGCGTACGGAGTGCAGAGGGCGCGTCGGGAGGCAGGAGGGCGCGGTCTTGCACGGAGGGCAGCGGAGGGAAATCGTGGAACGCGAGAAGGAAGGGGCGTCTGCGTCTGCGACCTTGGTTGGGGTCGCTCCAAGGTCGCCAGAGTGCCTCCTACCCCGTGACTCCCCTCTCTGGCTGCCGAGACGAGGCTATGCTCTCTTCCCTCGTCACCCGATCGGCGGGCCTTCGCTTGAAACGGGACCGCAACTGCGTACGCACCGCACGCGGCACCGCCTCGCTTTCTCTCTTTCTCTCTCCCTCTCTTTCTCTCTCTCTCTTTCTCTCTCTTTCTCTCTCTGTCTCTGCCTTTGTGTCTCTTTCTCTGTTAGCACGAGCCTGTGTATGGTGTCGCGAGATCAATGCCAGGGTCAATGTCACGGCTACCACGAAGCTACCGTGTGCTGGGTCGCCGGGTTTCGGCCAAGCCCCGGGCACCCTTCCCACCACATGAAACACGTCGGTCAATGAGCCCCATCATCGCGATGACCTGGACAACTTTTCGTGGCTTGTTTGCTGTCAGGTGGAAAAGATCGTTTAACACGATTGACTATCACGGTGGCCATCGGTGGCCCACGTTTTACCACATTTTTCACAGCGATTAGAATAAAATAAATTTCCTGAGTTGGGAAATATTCGACGACGCGGATCACTTGGATAACACCGCCGGGGATAAAGTGCGTGAATATAGTAGGATACTTTGTGGCTGCAAAAAGAATCTTCCCCCGAGGAAAGATATGTAAAATTCGCGAAGCGAAGGTTTTGGACACGGTAACGAGTGTTTCGCAGAATTTTGAACGAAGAATATAGGAACAACGATCCAGTAGTCTGGTGGTTGGATGGCGCACACTGCCGAGCAGTTACGCAAGAGTGAAGAAGCAAGGAATAATTAGGTTTGGACGTACGAAGCCCCTTCGAGGACTCTGACACCCGTACTTGGCTACCAGAATCACTTTAAGCCACCCTTTCAAACTTGTTTAGAAAGTTTTACCAGCGAAAGCTTGCACGGTATAGCCGAATATTATTTTTAGAATCTTATTGCTCAGCTTTAAAGACAATCTCCCGATCATTCGAAGAACAACGACCTTCTGTCCAACGACAGAAACGTTCGTATACATTTTTCCGCGTATAATTTCTTTATTTGAAGCATCGCGTTTCCTGGAAATCGTCAGGCAAACATTAGAAACTGACTGTTGAGAAGCTCGATAAAGAAGTAAACAGGACTAAGATTCCACGTGTATGGAGCCATCGACCTGCCGCTTTTCTTACAAAAGAAACTTGTTACGCTCTGTCTCGATCTTATCTTCATATTGTTGTGATTCGACAATAAATCTTATCAATATGTGATATACATCGAGTGTTTCCTGTTGTTGTTCCCATACGGTTCTTTTGAAGTGACTCAAGCCACTTGACAAAATACGTATATAATAAAAAAGGGGAGTAAACTGAATTTTATGAATCGACCTTTCTCGTTGTCGAGTGGTACAATTTGATAGAACGACGAACGACTATGATACTCCTACGATAGGAAACAATAATTCATTAATTCACTTATGCTTAACTAAATATACTTTATGTTTAAATGGTACAGGACAAAATTAATAATGGCAAGTTAAATGTAAGATAAAAGGAATTATATCGTTTGCATGGAAAACATGCGAAAATTAAAAAGATATTGGCGGTAACACGTGGGTGTCGGTTCGTTAATTAAACAAATTTCAACGCGTGTTTCCGATCACGAAGCAACGTGAGCGGATTCGTAGAGTGAACGCTCCGATAAATTCGCAGAGCCGTGACATTGACACCTTATCAAAGAGCGGTTGCTCTTATCTGGGCTGGTCGATAACACGCGTAAAGAGCGAACGTTCTCGTAAAATCTCGAATATCCAACCGACTGTCGTCCCGTTAAACGACCGTAATTCAATTTCTAATAAAATCTTGATGGAATGGAAAGCTGAATGGAAATGCAAACAATCGTGAAATATACTTTTCCTTCGTAAATTGTATCCGACCTGAGAGTCAAAAGGTGATTTCCTTAGAGTATTTCGATTGGGAAAATTGATTTTTCTTGTACGTCGCGCACAGGGCTGTATATCTTGAAACATATTATACGCTATGTTGGATAGGAAATTTTATAGAAAATTTAATAGGAATTATTTCTCAGTAAAATAGTTCGTAAATTTTCTCTTGATATGCCATAAAAATGTCGATATGAGATGATTCCTACTTTCTTGAGGAAAAAATCCCAAAGATGGCCAGGTTTTTTTTAAATAAATAATTTAAAGCTTCTTTCAACGAGCTATTTAAAATAAACAGAATTTTCTCGCGAGTTACGAAAAATTGTATTTTTCTAATGAATAAAATGATAATGATATAAATAATGAAATAAAAATCCCAAAGATGGCCAGGTTTTTTTAAAATAAATAATTTAAAGCTTCTTTCAACGAGCGATTTAAAATAAACAGAATTTTCTCGTGAGTTACCAAAAATTGTATTTTTCTAATTAATAAAGTGATAATGATATGAATAATGAAGTAAAAATCCCAAAGATGGCCAGGTTTTTTTAAAATAAATAATTTAAAGCTTCTTTCAACGAGCGATTTAAAATAAACAGAATTTTCTCGCGAGTTACGAAAAATTGTATTTTTCTAATGAATAAAGTGATAATGATATGAATAATGAAGTAAAAATCCCAAAGATGGCCAGTTTTTTTTTAAATAAATAATTTAAAGCTTCTTTCAACGAGCGATTTAAAATAAACAGAATTTTCTCGTGAGTTATGAAAAATTACATTTTTCTAATGAATGCTATATTATACTAAGGTATTTTTCGCTAGTAGAATAAATGCAGAAGTAAGTCACTTTCGAAGTGCAGAACGAGACGCTTGATCTTGAGAGCTGACGTCATTTCTCGCCGCTATGTTAAGTGATTATTCCTAAACAAGCCAGAAATAAAGGGGTATATACGGTTCACAGCTTATTGAACAATTCAGAACGGTTCGTGCATCGGCCGCCTGACGTAAGTGTATTTACATCGGCTTTTCGAAAGATACGAAAGCATTTAAAAATACACGATCGATCGCGGTTCGTGACCTTTCCCTAATATCTCATCTTTCGTTTGGTCGTTGTCAGCGCCAGGTATGGAAATACGAAAGGACAAAAATTCACCGGAATTTTCCTTCAACATTCCGTAAGAATTTTCACGTTTTCAAGAAAATACCGAAGAAAATGAATTTATCTTTCGCCTGCGAAACACCGTGATCATTGTACAAAATTTACCTCAACAGTCACGAGTATTACAAACTCAAAAATAAAATAGAAAATTCCCTAGCATATAATATCGTGTTTATGACGTATCGTTCGATCTAATTACCCGAAACACCGAGCAAAAATTGAACCAAGAATCTTAGTCTAATAACTTTAGTCTAATAACGCTCGAATTTAAAATTGAACGACTGTATACCAATATACAAAATATAACAACCCCGTAATTTTCATAAGCAGGAATAATGAATTACAGAAATCGAAGCTCGAGAACTGCTGACCTTTCCATGAAGAATTGCATTAGGACGAAAAGTTGGGGAATGTTCTTCCTATTAATCGAAAGCACGCGATCGAAGAGGAGCAAGAGAGGAGGGCAACGAGTCGCTAAACAGGCGCCACGATCGTCCTTCAACTCTCTACAGCGAGAATGAACGGGTTCACGGTTCACCCCTTCTTTCTATGCCAGTTCGTGGTCACCACGTTCCCCTTTCTCCCTCCGTCTTCCTCGACCGGGGTATATTATGATCTTGTCCAGAGGCAGACGGCCTACAGACTTAACGATCGATAGAGCTTCCCCGTTCCCGCCTCTCTTCCGTAGAACGTTCTCTTTCCCTTGTGCCGCGCCGCTTGCGCTTCTACCCCCACCACCGGCACATTCTCCCTCTACGCCAATCGGCCTGCGCCAGGCCAACGATGGCGCGTTACACGCAACGCGCTCGCAGTGGCGTCGACGCTCGATTTAAAATATTCACTACGTTGGCCGATTTTAGTCGATGAAATACGGAAAAGTACACGGCTCGAATGTATCCGAACACTTGCTAATTTTTTATTAGATATATTTCAATTACAAAACTACGGTCAAATCAAAATAACACGATTTTCTTCGTCGTGATCGTATCATTGTATGTCACAACCCGAGTAAACAGATCGTCGAAAGTCAATACGAACAGTACTGCGCTATATGTGGCATACGTGTAATACTAAAATTGTCGTTTGTAATCAACAAAGCTTATTCGACTATTGTATGACAATCTCTTTATCTCCAGATTGCTTTTTCTTTTTTAAGTAGGTATTATGTATGTGTCTAAATATCATAATTCTTGTTTCCTATGGCGATCTTTAACGTTTTTCTTCCCACTAATAATTTTCACAGTTTTGTAGATATTACCAGGAAAATGTCATACAAAAAATTGTTATTTTTAATAACGTTTACCGGAAGATGCCTAGACGATAGAATACGGATCTGATTCCTTATTTCGCACAGCACATTGGTCGGAAGCGTCGGATGTTCAAACAACAATCACACGGTAACTGAGAGGAAATCACATAGCAAGTGAGCGAGGGAGTGGGTACTGCTCTTGCATGCTCGCCTTGTCCCGCCTGTGTCATCTCGCTAGCCATCTTCTCGTATCGTCAGTGGCTCGTGAAAGTACTTGAATGCTCACTAAAATACATTATTTAATAAACTACTATGGAGAAGTTCCACGTCTATAAATCGGAAGCAATTTTGGATACACGCCCACAAGTCCCCCGCCCTGTGCGAACTCGGTCTTAGAAGAGTATTTTCGACCAATCCAGACCTGTCCTCGCGAAATTATGGCCTAGGTCGGGGATGTCGCAACCGCAACACGCGTTTGCATTTCTCCAATTCGATATCTTATCCTCAAACTCCTCTGTTTTCATCCACCTCGAAGGAAAAATAAGGGACACGCAGGGTAAACTTTGTTTACCTGACGGGACAGTTCTTTACCCTCATCAAGATGTTAGTGCGAATTTGTATGTATTATTATATTGTATGTATGTATGTATTATTTAAGTATGAAGTGCTATTCCTTTTTTTTTTTTTTTTTCTTAGAATTTGAATGCAAATGGAAGGTAGAGCTCAAACGATACGAGCATTTTATACTAATAACAAGAGCTTTACGTAACGGAAGGCTGCATTCACTAAAGAACAGGGGAAGCTTCTACTTTATTTATTAAATAAAGATTAAAAAGGTAGGGAAGATAAAAAGCTACGATACAATACGAGAAATCGATCTTCCAACATCAGACGGCTTATACGAAGACAGAGAAAGTTTCTTTCTACATCGCGCTACGAAAATAACCCTCTGTAATGCCACGTAATTTCCAACTTATATATCCATATACATATATAGATATACGTACATACGTTTCTTGCGTTTCGTTTCATGCATATCACTGCCCTATTCTAGCTTATTAATAAACATGTATAGTACGATATAGTATAGTCATGGTACATGTTACATGGTACATGGTACACGGTACATGGTACATGGTACATGGTACATGATACACGGTACATGGTACATGCTACACGGCGTACGGTACATGGTACATGGTACATGGTACATGCTACATGGTACATGGTACATGGTACATGCTACACGGTACATGGTACATGCTACATGGTACATGGTACATGGTACATGCTACACGGTACATGGTACATGGTACATGGTACATGCTACACGGTACATGGTACATGCTACATGGTACATGGTACATGGTACATGCTACACGGTACATGGTACATGGTACATGGTACATACGTGTAATACTCTGTAGCGTAGCTATCATAATACAACTATAAATATTCCTTCTTTACTATAAACCATCCATTTTCCTTTGCCACTGTACATAAAATATTTCTATCACGAGTCAGTGTACGTAACGAAATGAATAAATTCACGAAGAGTTAAAAACCGATTCGAATCAATTTGGTTCGACTAACGAAACGATAGTAAGCCACTTGCTGTGAATAAAAATGCAGCTTTCTGTGGATTTGATATAGCGATAGTTATCGACTATGCGAAGCAAAGTCGGTCGAGCGTGGCGTCGCGACGCGTCCAGGAACGAAAGCGCGTCCGGGTTGGCGGCAGAAAGGGAAAGAGGAGCAGTGAGGGAAAAACGGGAAGGCTGGCGACACAGTGGCACCGGTGCAGCGGCCGAAATTTAGACCTGGCCCGTGGGGCGTCGCGACGCCTAACGCGCGGCCAACTGCACTACCGTCAGCCGCGTTTATTGATCGACCCGATGCAACCAAGCTGGGCCACAGCTGGCCGGGCTTACCTCGTTCGTTCCTTACAAGTTCGAACCGTCTCTATGCCGCGCTGCCGACATCCTCGTCTCTATATATCTACGCTCTGTTTACTCCCCGTCGGGAGACCTATTTTCGAACCACCCAGCGCCAATTATCGGGATCCACGATCGAAAACACGATTCTTCCCTGGACAAGGTTTTTTTTATAAACAAAAGAACGGACAGAATTGCTGGCGCAGAAGAATCGTTGAATTTATCGAGCTGTGATATTTGTGAATTCGTCACCAGGTTTGCTAATCTTTCGTAGAAAAATGAACTTCGTTAGAGAATCACGTTGTTCGAGGAAGATCGATAAATTCGAATTTAGACAGATTTTCGAGCATTGTCAAAGTTGCTGTATTTTGATATCCGCGAACTTCTGTTCAATTATCGTTTACACGGTAGGAAGGAATAGGAAAATTGATCGAGTCTGTGTGCGAGTTTTGTTGAGAATGTTTGACGAAGATCGATAAACGAGAAATTTCAAGGCAACGTATTTTCATAGAATTACTGCAATTTGGAAAATGTATTTTATCGAACGACAAATGCATCGTTCTTCGATTGTTGTTTTGCTAGCGGTCGAGTGCTTCTCTGTAAACAAATAAAATCCGAGTGAAATGCCTGGGCAACATGCTCGATTTTTATCAAAGAACGTGATTGGTACCGAAAACCGTGAGTCAGAAAGAATTGCGAAAAAATGACACGGTTTTACTCGGAGCAGTAATAATGGCACGTGTTCGTTCAGAGGATACAACGGTTGCAAAATAGAGAAAACGTTTCAATGGAGGAGTTTTCCAGTAGTATAGGACGCTAATGTCTGACTATACGTGCGTTACTACTGTAGAGCAGAAGTCTATTGTGAAGTAGAAAATAATCGACAATGGCAGACTCGGCGGTGTCTGACTCTTATAGGCCGCTTCTACTTTACGATTCCTACGCACTGCGCGGCCTTTATTTTAAGCTCTATAACTGGAATCTTTTTTCGTGAAAGGAAGAAGAAAAACGATGAACTTAAAGAGAATGTAGCGCAGATTACGAAATTTGTATTTTAGGAAAATGTTGAGCAAAGTTGAAACGTCAAACAATCTTCGTCGAAAAATCTGCATGGTTTTAGAATACGTTATTTTACGGTAATAGATACATTTATTCATATTTTCCTAAGTGATTTTTCAATCTGAATATTTTCTGGAAATTTGATAACCGCGGAAATTTTTTTACTCTAAATATCTCCTTCCGAACATTTCCCGAGAATTTCTCTAAATATTTTCTCACTCTGAACACCTTCTGAGAGGCCTCTTCCTCTAAGTGTTTTCTGTCGACTTCTTTGTGTACTTTATTCTGAATATTTTCCGAGTATTTTCCTCGAGCTTCTCCAATTCTGAATACCTTGCTACCTTAAATGTTTTCTGACAATTTTCCTAAACGTTTTCTGATTCCGATTACCTGCTGCGAATTTTTCCACGAATTTCCCAATTTTTATTTCCTTGCGACTATTTTTCTTCGTGATTGCTTGCCGCGACAATTTTCCTGAGCACTTTCTTCCAACTAGCTTTCTACGCACATCTCTTTGTTCCCCTACGATCGCCCATCGTTCGTCCGCTTTCGACATCGATAAATAATAATTCGTATGTTGTAAATCGAAAGTTCGTCGAAAGCCGAAAGGCACGGACTAAAATAAATAATAATAATAATAATAATAATAATAATTTGTATGCAAAACATCGAATACTCTAAAATACTCTAAAATACTTCGCGCTGCAAACACGCTCGTTACTAAAATTAAATAAATAGATAAACAAAAGTTGGAAAACGCAGAATCGCAATAACTCTGTTGGTTAATATCAGTCGACGAAATCGAATATTCCGATGGATTTTCGAGCGGCGCGCAGCGTATCTAAATATACAGACGTGTACCTTGCAGGCACGTCGACAGTCGTACGTATTGATTTAGACCGATCTGTATGCGTACGAGGAGAGCTTTGTGAGGAGACACCGCTCGATAACCACCCCTTTACACTGGCTTTAGCCTTTGCCAGTCGACTTACATTTCCCTCGTCGTTGTCGGTATCGTTAAAGGATCGTCCCCGTAAAATCTGCCCATCGCCACGCCTCGTCGCCAATTACGAATTCCATTCTTCTCGTAAATCTTAACCATTCGACTGACTTTTAGTATTTCAAAAAACCGCTTATTTTACTTCCAATTCATAATTCTTTATAGCCAGCTGATTTTACGAGCCGAATTTTATATTCCATGTTGAACGCTTTCACCGTTGCTGGAATTTCATTTCACCTAACCTAAAATAATATAGTTTTCGCGAGAGATATTTTTACATTTCACTTCGTGATAGATTATTATTAGCTGTTGTCGAGCACATTTACGTGTTATCGTCGATCACCATTTTTAACTACTATTCTCTGTTATCAATTATTTCCGTCAACTATCGTCAAACATCACCGCGTACTTGCAATATTTTTTCGTATCTAACTGCACGATAGATCGTTACCAACTATTGCTATTGATTACTATGAACTTTCGCCAATTGTCACTGCCAACTGTTGGTAATTATTGACAGCTGTCGTCGATCGTTATCGATTATTTTAACCATTTAACCATTATTTAATCGAATTGAATTATTCTGACTAATTATTAAAGTAAATAAAGATAAGTATAACAGCGCTGAGACGCAATTTAACCTCGTTTCAAATCCGTCAAAAATTATTCTATTCTCAAGACGAATAATCTAGGGAAATAGGGAATACTATGCAGGTCCTTTTTATCTGGTGTACAAAATTTCGTGTGGAAAACAGTTTGCGCAATTGGTTCCGAGAAACACGGGAAAACGTGACAAGCAAGGAGAGAAAAAAGAAGCAGACGGAGAGTGAAAAATTCCATTGGCCATACGCGTTCGGTTTAATCACCTGAACCAACAGTGTTTCGCACTCTCTGACTCGCGTTTCGGGATCATCGAATATGTAATCTGTTGCGTCGAACCTCTTTGTAATCTCTTTGCGCGGAACCTGACGTATCGTTGGTTTGCTCGGCACAGCGAATATTTTTTGCTTCTCCTTTTAAATCGGTTTCAAATGGAAAATTCGGAACGGAATACTCGGACAAGTAAACTCTCAATTATTACTAGACTGCGGATTCTTGAGCGTGTGTAGGACATTTGAAGATGCAAAAATGCACGCAATGCGTATGATATACCAATACTTATAAGATATTCAAAATGCAGTATTTATTACAATGTTTAACAAATAAAACAAATCTCAATTTACGAGCCATTTTACTTACGTGTATAAGCATAAAAAATGTATAATAAATATATATAATAATATATAATAGATATAAACATATAAAAATGCATGAAAATCCGCGGACTTTTTCTTCCGTCGGATTATTACGATACTTTCGCTTCACCGACGCTTACACCGTCACGCGTCACCATTATCGATTGACGAACAGTTCGAAAACCAACAGTTTCGCGTGTAATTGGTCAATCGTCGACGAGCAACCCGCAAGCTTCTTCGGTTTTTCCGTTTATTTTGGTCCCTTGACCTCTTTCTTGCTTGAAGCAGCCATCGGAACCAAGTTCTCTTTCTCTCTGTTGATAGCCTGACGATGAGCGTGAACCTAACCCCGACCGGTGTATTCTCTGTATATACGTGTAAGGCATTAGCGTCATCGTACGAAATGTCAGGGTTGAATCGCTGGTAATAACCTGGTTCTTTAACCGCGCTACTATGCAGATTCACGAGCACGTATACACGAGCAGGCGACCCTGTTATCGTCCTCGTTAACTATCATGTATACATGGCTGAACCACGATCTGACGCATCGTGTGACTCTAAATCGCCAACAGATCGCTCCTCGATCGGCGAGATACGCGTTTATGGTGCAGCTCTGTTGGTATGGCAGTTATTTGTCATTTATTGGAAAAACGCTGTAACAGGTTTTGGTCGTTTGGTGAATCGATCGATTTTCACTTCACCCGAGAAAAAGGCGAATTTGTGGACTTTGAGTTGCACTTCCCGATGTACGCTATTGTTCGCGATGGTCTTCACCTTTGTTTAAATAAAATTGTTCGCGCTTCCAATGTCTCTGTTGTAAGGTCATTTTTGTTTTAGCACAACGTAACGACAACATTGGAGCATCGCTCTGATTTCAACTAGTAGCTTTAGTTATAAAATGATTGTCGATAGAAAGGAAGGAATTCTGTGCAGCCTTCGATTCTCAATTTGACAAGATTAACATTTAACCACATAAACGTCAACGTATAGTTTTGCAGTCGATAAACGAGGAAACTATAGGAAATAAATTTGTTATCCTTTCTCTCGTCTTGTTTAAAATTTCTGTCAGTGAGAACTAACGATCCAGGTCTTTCTGCATATGCATATTTTTTGACGAAATATCATATTCTATAAAAAGATCGTTTATACGTAACCATCGACAGAATCGTCTCTTCGTGGAACTATAAAAAGATTCTCGGCTAACTCGGCCGTTACGATGCAATTTACGTCAACATAGACGCGATATTTAATGATTCGACCTATCGTAGATCACGTTTGACGCAGACGTTACCCTTTATGTATAAGGGAAATTTGAATTGTTGAAATAGACGTTGTACCTCCTATGTTCGCGTCCTATCATCAACTTGCATAGTTACATTTTCATCTGATCCAGCATGAAAATAAACCGAATTACCAAAATACAGTGGTTCCAAGTAAAGATACTGTAAAAGCAGCTGTCACAATTAAGATATTATAAAACCGCACTATTTTTGCTGATAAGAAGTTCATCGACCAACGAGTAAATAAATTAGAAATAAACTCGAGGAACTTGTAGAGAATTAATTTAACGGAGAAAAATATTAATGGATTGGACAAAAATACCATTCTACTGCAATTTGATTTAATATGACATTATACAGATAGAAATTAGATTTTTCTATAGAGATCGATATTTTAGGTTAGGCGGGCGTAAATTTAACCTACAGGGCTTCCCCGTTTAATTTCCTGCATTATTCGCGAATGTTGTTGTTTATTTAAAAAATAACTAAGGAAAATATTACGAAACGTGAATGTTTCCACCACTGTGTGCCAGTACATAAGTTCGTTCCAAGATCAATGACCTTGATAGGTTAGCTCACTTTTGAGGTTAGATATCCTAATTTCAACTTGAACTTGTAACACTCCGACGTAGACAGAGGCTATCTGACTCATTTCGATTGTTCCTATCGAGAGATAGCTCCGACGGAGATATCACGGGTTGGTCTTTGGCAAAACTTCCTGATAACGAGCCAACAAAAGGAAGGATCGCAATAATCCACCGGACGCGAAATCGTGGCGCGATCACGGCCACAACAAACTCCGAGAAACTTCATACGAATGTTTACCGTTTGAGTCACTCGACATTCTTTGTTCAGCTTGGACTAATGAATCTTCTGGCTGTTGTTTCAGGCACCACTGTTCGCTCAACTCACCGCCAAAAACGCCCTTTTCCTTTTTCTTGCTAATGGAAAAGAGTTTTTCATACCTTCTTTAGTCCATTTCAAACTTTGTTACGTTTTCGTTGATTCGCAAAGGAATCACTTCGATGTTTGTGAAAATATTATTTGAATTTCGATCTCATCTATCAAACGAGGATAATTGCGAACCATTTTTTAAAATTTAGTTGCTTTCATCTGAGTATCCGAACGATTTTGCAATAACTCGCTCGTAATTTTGTATAATTTCCTGGATCATCATTGCGTAATTCTAATTGCAGCCTAACCTAAAGGTCGACTAGTTAAGCAATGCTGAAGTCACTCAGCTCCATCTGCAAATGCCAATCTTTAGACAATTCCCTAAGTCGTAATATCCCTAGAATATTAATGGAACTTAATGTCCTGAACATTTCACGTTCCAAATCTGTTTTACCAATTATTCCACCAATTTTACCAACAATTAAAATCATTTCGCGCTTCTTTAAAAATCTCATAATTTCGTCCAGACTATCCCCAACGAAATCATCTTAAATCGATCTATACGCGTTATTTGTCACTGTCCAGAGCAAAATAAAAAAAGAAGGAAAAATGAAAAAAGAAGCTTGGATGTCGAAAACATTCCAGAGTTTCACGAGAAACCGTTTTGCCACGGCGAACGGCGAACTTAACAAAAATGTATCCGGTGTCGGCCGGATTATTTCTGTCCGAGTAGCCGGACGGATATTCGAGGGCGTAAAATCGAGTGCAAGAAACCCGAGGTCCCGATCGTTGACTCAGAAACACGATTTTCGCACGCGAAGCATTGTTTCCTGGTATTCGATTACGCGTTCGCTTATGCAAACAACAATCCCGCCTCTTATTATCGCGTCTCTGTTCGCGCACGTGATAAAAGTTCAAGGTGCCGGATCTCTGATGCATAACGCACGCTCACGTTCCTCCGTACCCGTTTTATTTCTGCGTTTTTACCAATTTTTATCCCTATTTATATACACCAAGTTTTTTCTTCTCGTATTTGTTTACATGATATTTTCTTCTAGAAGATTTCTCACGTTTTTTTTTTTAGAGGGTATATACATGACGTTCTTCTATAAACATTGTTGTATTTCTTACAAAGAACCTGTATTTTTTAATTTACTGTCTTTATGCCTAATTATAAATTAGACGAAAAATTCCCAAGAGTTTACGAAAAGGCATCACACGTACCAATTTCCTCTAAAATTTCTCAAATTGAACTCTACATCGAAACTAACCTCGTCCGTATGTATATCAAGACTGAAAATTCGTAGCTACAAAGTTTGCGCATCGAATTAAGCCGACATGTCGAGAACTGTGCGAAAGTGCAAAGAAATCTTATTTCCGCGGCCCACTGCACTTTCTCGTAACTATCGATTATCTAACCAGCGTCTAAAAATATTTCCTACTGCTTGTGCCAACCTTGAAAAATTAAGAAAACATTCCCCAAACATACCTCTATATTGGAATTCCCTATATTTCCTCGATTGCACTACATATTGAAATTTCGTAAATGGAGCGCTGTACTGTGATCTTCCACGTCTGTCGACGCATCAAAGCTCGAAAAGTCCAACCAAAGCGGAGTTTCATCGAGCGCCAAAACGCGAATCAATAAGACTTCCGGCGTCTGTGGAGCGAGTGCACGCAGCGAACGAAAGAAATATATAATTATTACCATCGAGCCACAGGGGACTTTCAGGGGAACGATGTAAATAGAGGCAGAGAACGTGAACGAAGACGGGGAATCGTCGATCGAAGAAAGATGGTTCGTGCTCCAGCAACGTGTTCGAGGAGAGGGAAATGGTCTGAAGAGAGACACTTGAGAGCAACAGAGAGATCTATAGAGCGGAAAGTTGCAATGCCGACCGCCGCAGCAGTTCAAGGCCTCCGGTTTCTCTCCGTCTCCACTCTTCTAACTCGCTCTTCCTCGCTCCTTCGCTTACCCGTCCCTGTTTATTTCCTATATTCATTCTATTTTCTGCTCTCCCTTCTAAACCCTCCTACTCCCCATCCCTCATTTAATCCAGCGAATTTCGCATTTGCATCTCCTGCTCCTCCCTGATCGCCGTCATCCTCCTTCTCCCACTCGAAACCGATATTATACGAATATCCCTCGCAAGCCAGCATTCTGTTAATTTCTTCGTTTCATTGCGTACAACGGCTGGCGAGAATCCTCGGACACTTGGATCCTTGGAAATTTCTTACGTATACATTTGGACGAAGCATTTGGAAATCTCATTAGCGAAGAGGCTATCGTGATTATATTGGCAAGGTTAGCAATGGGTCTAACGATGTTTATACAAGTTACGAGACATATTTTGGTAGCATATACTTTGCGAGAACCGGCAAAGTATTTGAATAAAGTCGATTATTCTCTATGTTAATAAGCGACGATATGCAGCCAGATCACCTCTAGCGTTAATTGTACGTTTAAGACTACTATTCATGCGCTATACTAATTCCTCACTAAGTATACGTATGCAATAAATATCTGGTAATTCCTGTATACGCTTTCAATTTGCATTGGAAATTGGTTTGAAATTATACCGTTATAATTCCTATTAAACTAATTACAGTGCGACCGTGCGAACAAATTTGACAAAATCTCACCAAAAGATTTCGCGATAAGCGTTGAAATACTTCCTGGGCCACTGTATACCTTAGACGTTTCGATACTTGAACTGCAACGGTACTTATCAACGAACCTTACAACGCGTATTAAATTATTTATAATTTAACAGCGCTTGTTCCTTCAGGCCTTCCCCGATCCCACGGATTCCACATCGACCACCATCTTTCTCTATCTCCTACTCTCTCCCTTCCTAACCTTTCTACTAGTCTCTGTTGGTCTGCTGGCCTCTTTGTCGTTGCATTCGTTCCTCTATCCTCTCGCTTGCTCCTCTATACCGTCGTCCCTCGCCTTTATTTCCTACTCGCCTCCATCCTGCTTCTATTACGATTTTGTCTCTCTTCTACTGGCCCCCCTTCACCGCCCCTTCACCCTTCCGCAGCTAACGCCGAGTTAAATTGTGCTGATTGATACATTCTCATCGCGGACGACGTTTCCTCCTTCCTCGCTGTTCGTTATGTTTGCGGAGCGCTGCTCAGAGATCGCAGCTTACTAACTCTTTAATCGTTTTCAGCGAAATGTTCCCTTGTAAATGACGGTGCGCTACGATCAGCCGGAATTTTTCCTAAATATCGTCTGTCTCGAGTTTCGTTAACGAGACTTTATTCTATTGGCGATCGTTTGTGAGGTGTTACGGGATCGAACTTTGGAGGAAGGCTTCGTCCCTTAACCTTGAGTTACCGAGTAGCTAAAAACAAACACGTGCCATTTTTGGCTGTTCTTCGAGGCTGCGAACTTTCATCCAAATTGCATGTTCGCGACTCCATCTTGTTAAATGTAATCGCTGATCGTCGGTAATCGTTGATCGTCGGTAACCCGTATTCGCGCTTTTGTCGGATCGTGGCGAAAATTTTGATTGCAAAGGATTTCGAAGGAATTTCATGGATTTGAAATTAGTAGGCTGAAATTGGGATATGCGCGTAGCTGGTTACACACGAGTCGATCCAGTCGATTCTTCCTGTTTACCTCGCTAAATCTGTCAGCCTATCTCCCTCGTACAAGATAAAAGAACTTGGGATTCTTTAGGTCGTTTCTCGAGGACTTGCAATAACCTCTATTGCCAAGAAAGAAGGGAAGTGACCATACCAGTCGGTGGATATAAATAGCCGAACCAGCCCTAGACTCACCCCATAAAGGAGTTCTACGAAAGTACCACCATACTATATTAATTGGTAGACGAATCTAAAAACGTTTCGATACGCAAAGAAAAATAACACGGTTACTAACCTATCGAATATCGAAATGAAATTTCTACGAAGTGAAATTTCTACAAAGTGACAGTGCTTAGCGGATTGACTGCAACTGCTGCTGGTCATCGGTGACCTATCTTACCTATTCCTAAACTCTATAGGATCATCTAAATAAGCTATACTTCATGAACAAAATTTCAGCAACGTGAATGACAATGTACTATGAAAGAAAAGGCGCGAAAATACAAAGTGATATTTCTCAAAAATTAAATATTACTTTATTATTATTTATTATTACTTAATTAACAACATATAAAATCTGCGTGACAGTGAACGTGTTAAAGGCTGAAACAACGGACGCTGTTTTCACGAATTAGGCTGAGAATACAGAAATAAATGCCAAAGACACTTTCCAAGTGCATAGACGCGTTCTGGAAGAGCGAAGAGGATATAGTAGGCGGAGGTGGAACGAGACAAGCACGCAGCAAATGTGAGAGAAGAGAGAGAGAGATACACAGAACACACGCAATGGGGGTTTATGTAACTCGGGCATTAGTGACTGTGACGTCACGACACCGCGACGCGATGCAACGGTAGCACACGGTCGATAGTGCAGTCAACTACTGCATTATACGCAGTCGATCATAGAGATTCATGAATTTCGTATCCAATTTTCTGTATTCATTAGTCCATCGCGATATTATAATTTTTAACCTGTCTTTATTAACTTTCAATTCCGTGACTATAGAAGCTTCAAAATATCTCAGTGCTTGAAAATTACTAGCACATTTCAATTTCGCTGTAACATATATCATAGTTGGTCGATAGAACGCAAACACGAAATAGTATATACTATAATCTTATGACTATGCGACATTCTCGTTCGTTAAAACGAAACCGTGTTGAGCAGGGACTGAAAATCCTTCAGCGCCACTTACCAAGCCAGAGGGCTCTTTACCGACCTATAGACAACGAGTCTCTCTTTTTCTGTCTTTAATTAGATATATACGTCGGTTTTAATAAGTTTGTAGTCACGAGCGACAATGCCCGAACACGTCCAAGTTTTCGCGTTAAAAATCGTCCTTGCAATTAGTCAACCTCGCGATAACAATCGCCATGTTTCGTATAATGCGCTCTTCAACCGTGATACACGTGGGATATAGTCCTGGGAAATATAGAGTTCAGCACTTTGTGCTGATTTTTATGAAGCATTGTTCGATACTTTCGTGATTGTTCATAGGAATGGGTCCAAGTGAGACTCGCTGTTCTCTTTTTTTTTCTTTGTGCTTTCTACTCGCTCTGTTGTCGATACAATTGAACGAACTTGTTCTTAAGAGTATGGCTTAATGAAGGAGAAAGATTGCATTCTATTTGAGAAAAGTCCGAAATAATGGAATTCTATGACTTTCGTAACAAC
Source organism: Bombus pyrosoma (assembly GCF_014825855.1). Lineage (NCBI taxonomy): Eukaryota > Metazoa > Arthropoda > Insecta > Hymenoptera > Apidae > Bombus > Bombus pyrosoma. The sequence goes on along the minus strand of NC_057785.1, from coordinate 6,301,352 downwards.
GGAAATTGAAATGTTGCAAGAATACTTTTGAGAAGGTAGGATTTCTTGAAGGAATCACTTCAATTTACGATTGTTTATTAATTTTTACGAAACGTTATCCGATCATTTCGACCAACTTGGTATAAAATTCTGGCGTTAAAAAGTAATGAAAGTACAAATGACTCACCGGAAGACGACGAGGCAGCAGTGATTTTGTCTCCTCCTCCCTAAATCGCTGACTGTGTCGAGAAACAGGATACTGTAACAGAAAAATTATAAGTGATTTATCGTATACCCAATTCTTAAGTACAACTTTAATGGGCTATAAAGTAGCCAAGGCAGTAAAAATAAAAATAGACATATTGTATTTGAAAAATCGAATATACAGCACGCGGAAAAGTAATTTTCTTTAAGGAAGGTTAAGTGTTACGGCCTCATCGAACTTGGTTATTTCGCGATGTAATTCGAGTTTCGATTCAAGACTAGCTCACACTAGGCCTCATAAACCTCCACCGTAATTACGCAGCCAGACGATAAAGTGAGACTTGAAATATACGATGGATCATGACAAACAGTTGCAGAACACGAAATAGAAGTGACCAATAGAAACAGTGGTAACATTTCGTTCGAGAAGCTTAATACCAAATTGTAAAAAATTCTACGAACAATTTCATACTACGAATGAAAGGGTAAAAATAGAATGCTTTTGTGTGTGTAAAGTTTGAAACTTATTACCATAAATATTGTATTAAAATGTGTATTTTTCTATGTGATAATAGATTATAAATTAATCTGTATATTTCGATGTCACTTTACACGTATATATTTATGGGAAATAGAATTTGAATGCATGAAATTCTAAAGACTGTTCACGTCAAAGAGTGCATTAGTACACCACCTGTAGGGAAACGAAACAAACACTATGACATTTATTTGTACATACACATGCGCTTATCGACAGGTATTGCGTTTCTATAGAATAAATTAAATTTTATCACTGTTTCCTCGAAAAGTTTGTAATAAATGAAACCTAACATATAAAAATGAAAATTATATTATGGACTTATCACGGGAAATAAAATAAAAGTATAGTTTTCTACAAAAAATGAAACATGCGTTCATTATAAAAAGAATATAAAAATGAATAGTCAAATATGAATCAAGCTAATGAAGTAAGTAAATTGTGTAATGATCGATTAACTGAAAAACATTAAAATTGATCCATTGACAAAATTTTCCATAAATTTGATAAATAGCAACATCTATAAAATTAATTAATTTTTTGTGCAGTTATTATATAAAATAGAGCTAATTAATTAAAACATTTAAAACTTAGAGTGCGCTAATAGTTCAAAATATACGAACTAGATCTCATCCCGATATAAATTAGCAATTACAGTGGAGGGTAACGTAGGATAATATCCTCTGTCGGTAAAGCGATTCCGTAGAAACATGGCTAACATAATTTTAACTATTAGATAACATTTAATTAATGCTACCTTAAATGAAGTATCGAAAATATTTATATCTTCGATATAATATCTAGGAGAATATCTTTCTACTTTGATCTAATCATGGAAATAAAAATGACCAGTATTTATAAGTACAAAAAATGAATAATAACTGTTTCCGCCCGGGATCGAACCGGGGACCTTGTGCGTGTGAAGCACACGTGATAACCACTACACTACGGAAACGCTGTTGAGAAGTGTCTTCTCAAAAAAGAAAATATAGCATGCTTTAGTTCCTATTTCTTGATTTATAAAATATATAATCTTATTTATCATTACAATTTACTCTAAACTGGAGATATGATATAACACATAATACTATATTCAAAATTTTATATTTTTATATTATATCTATAATATATATGTCTGTGTCTATGTTTTATATGCTACATGACATATAAAGCTGTCACAATGTCTGATTACTATAGTAAATATCTATATATATATTCTAGTATAGTATATTCGTATTATATCTATATAGCAGTATATGTTATATGTTTAATTACATAGTATGATACAAACATATATATTTGCTTACTATATATTTATTATATATATATACTGTATTATAATAAATGTATAGATATTTACTGTAACGAGTATGAGAAATATATTGAAATTTCTGTATGTCACGAATATTACATAATGTAGAGTAATGAAAAAAGGTATAATTTACGCAACTATAATATCAGAGGTATATAACATGTTCCAAATAAGAATACATTTACCCTTCAACTTTCCAATGGTAGGAAATGCTGTAGTAAGCTGTCAACACGTCTAGTTATTATCATCACTAACTCAAAGCACATAAATATTCGTAACACAACGACCATTAATATTATCAACACTCATGAAACCACTAATGAAACCAAAAATATCACAAGATTCCACGACGCGTACATTTCCAAATCGAATTCGGACAAAACTAATATGGAGTCGACACAGATGGATCAATTGAGTGTTTTAATATACATAAAAATAATTCTTTCTAAAATATTTCACCCCCAGAAAATCAATTTCTGTCTATTTATTAACATTTACGTTAAAACAACTTTTTAATGTAATAATTAAAATTTGTAATTTCGAAAAAAATTGATCTATGTACAGACACTTGACTTCAGCAGTATTTGAATGTATCCTGTGAAGGGTAAGGAAAAAGAACGAGAAACGTCTATTCTCCGTGATTTCCCATTTTATAACGCATTTTGTTTATAAAAACTAGGATTGCAAACCTATCAAATGACAACGATTATAACGTTCAAAATGTCTCTATAAGATATGTAGTATCAAAGATTTGGTGTATTGGATACAAATAGGGAATGTCTATTTTGTACTGAAACAAAATACAGATAAAAATTATGAATATTTTATTAATCGTTCTTTTTTATAACGACTAAGTTATATACATCATTTTATGAACGATAAAAATGTATTCATGGAATGTCGTTCCTTTTCCAATAGGCTAAAATATTGAAGCTTAATTACTTTCGCAATAAAACTTTTTAATTCTAATCTTGTGACATACCCATACCCTTGCTTTTCCCCTTACCCTTCACATTAAAAATAATATGCTTACTTGCCTGTATTTATGTATATAGAACACTTAAAATATTTTAAAATATTCCCAGTGATTTAAAAACAGAAGATAAAATATTCTTTTACAGAATAATCATTGAAAATAATGCTATAAAACAACTATCCACTGATAATAGTGAATATTACACGCGAATCAACACCTCGCGATACGCATGTCAACAAAAGACTAAATGTCCTAACGACGTTTCCTTTAGACCTTTTGCGTCATGCCGTTGTTCATTTGTTTATGAGACACTTTTTATTAAACCTATCTTTATTCGAACCAAAACTAATCTGACTCATACATTATATTACGTTTCTCTGAATTTTGGAAGCTATTACATTATGTTACACATGCGTTAAATTTTAAAAATCGTTATTCAATTTTATTTTCAGCAGTAATGGATGTGTAAATAAAAATTCACAGTATTTGCCATCTCTTTTTTTTTAAAGAAAAAAGAATTTGTACTTTCCAATACTTTTATTATAAAAATATCATGAAGTTAAGTCAGATGCAAATTTACGTAACTTAAACGATTTCTTATCTTTAGCTAATCTAAATTTATTTCGATATACATTTTAAGCTTATTTCCGATCATAAAATACGTTTAACGTATTGCAAAAAAAAGATTATTTAGAACTGATTTCTGAGTCGATAATATTACACATCGCTCGGTTAATCGCAGGATAGTGTTATCGTCTGAGAATGAGACAAAGTATGTCGATATTGTCATTCCACGTGATACTTGGACCATCATAAGAAGCGAGGTAACGAAATGTAAACAAACATTGAAACGCTCGTCAATCTCATTCGAAAGGCGCAATTCGTCTTGTCTCCTATCGTAAAATGGGGAAAGCAAGGCATGACATCGCGGCCAGTGACATATCTGTCGATGGACGAAGAAAAAGTGTTCGAGAAGAACAGAAAATTCGTAAGAAAAAGAAGAGACGTAAAAGGGACTTGACAGATCTACATCAGAGAGTATTCAAATCGAAGAAGGTATCAATATACACATCTATGCATATTATTATCACGTTTTAATAGTAGAAATTGTATATTTTTTCTTAAATATTTTATTTATTTCCATCTATAAATCAAATATAGAAATATATGTAATATAGTTATATCTGATAAAGGTATATTTCTAGTTCTAAGACAATTTTGGTTATGTCAGGTGATTGACATGTGTCATTGAAAATTTTATGAGTTATTTCAATGTTTTCGTCTTATTTTATTAACAGATATTGAATAATATTTGGGGATTTGAAAAGAATGTTTCGTAGACTACTTTATATACATACATATATGTAAATAAATATATACATCAATACTTTGTTATAGAATCGAATAAAGAATAAGTTTTAAGTTAAGGCTATGCATCTCACGAGATATATCGATAAATCGAACAGTATGAAAATAAGAAAAGGCGCCTTTCTTTCTATTTTTTAACTTCATTATGCATATCACGAAGAAATATGAATAAATAATCTTGTATAATTTAACAAGGTTATTCATCTTGCTACGATACCAATTTTAATAACTATTAATTTTGTAATACTTGAACTATTATATAAATTATTTAATAAATAAATTATTGTATATTTGGTTTAAATAACAAACTTTGTTATCATTAATGTTCGGAAATAATTTCTGAAATCGTAATAATATACGCGTAATTTTTCAGCACAACCGGATGACATTCAAATTTTGGCTGAGTAATTTCGTTAAACTTTTGCAGCGTTTCGACATACTAGAGGAATATATATGTTTGAAAGCTTAATTTACCTTCACCCCCCACTTTTATATTTATTATCTGTGGACAATCTCTTCCAGGATAAAGAAACGAAGATCGATGGAAAATCGATCAAAAACAAGGCGGCAAATTCAAGAAGGCTGTCGAACAGAATTCTTCCGAGACCTGTAAATATAAATAACACACTATTTTTAAAAATTAACACTATTTACATCAATAATAAAATTTATAATTTTTTTATTCTAGTTGGCTGGAATATACAGAAATGGTGCTGCAGGAAAAGAAATACGAAGATGTACGTCTCATAATTTATAAATATATATCGTTTTACCAAAAAAAAAAAAATAATTGATTAAATACTCTAATTATTTATAGTTCAAACGAAAGCAGCTTTGAACGATCTAAACAACGCGCGTCTACAGGGAAACGTGCTTAAATTAATGGATGGTTATGACTCGAAATCAGAGTAAGTAAAAACACTATAAAAAGTTATTCTCGCTCTAATGAATGTATTTTTTAATTCATAGAGACGTTGTAGTTGAAAATGGCAACATAGAGGTTCGGAAAGAATTACTACTCGATTCTACTATCAAAGATATTCTCCAACCAACTCCTCTTGGTGTCCAAAGCAGTCCTATTTTGGGTAAAGTGGATGGGTAAGTCTGAGGTAATTTTCGTTGAATATTTTCACACAAGATATATACAACAACCAAAGGTGTAAGTTTAAAGAGTAATTAAGAATCAGATCTTTTTATTTTTGTTCTTTTTTGTAAAAGAAAAATGAATTAAATTATTATTATAATTACATACTTTTTATAGAAGAAGAAGAATTAAAAAGGAAGGAGACATAGAGTTCCCTCAAAAACCAACAGAAAAAAAGAAAACTATTGATTCTGAAAATTTACGAAACTTTGCATTAAGTAAATACGAAGAATTATGCAGGGTTGTTTGTTCAGAAAATTTCGAGGAACAAAATTTTCCAGACTGTTTCGGACCAGGTATCTTATTTTATATTTTTTAATTATTACAATATTCTTTTTCTCATATTTTTTCTTTGACAGATCCACTAACGAAGGTGAAACAAAAATTAAGAAATATTTACGCAAAATCATTTCAAAATAAATGTTTACGAGACATGATTAAACGTGGTAATATTTTGAACGAATGTTCACCAAGTACTTCGATGGATGATTCTTTTCCTCCAAACGCTGCATATTGTCCTTCTGGGTATCCTCAAGACACGAACTCAGTATCTGTAACTATTGATAATCCAGACTGGCATATTGATATTAAAAGTAACAAGGATGACGACAGTTTACAAGAAAGACAAAACCTATTTTTAATACCAAAAACGAATTTAAAAAAAAACGAAATTAACACGTCCAATTTATTATTTCATTCGTCTTCGTTAAACACCCTGGATGCGGGAATAAAGAACAGTCTTGAACCGGAAATGTCACACGAAATGAATAACATATCTAACGAGGATGAATCGACAGATGTAAGCAATCGTACTTCTCTAGAAATAAATTATTCTACAAGTTCCGCACGCAAGAACAATATTATGAAATATTTCGAAGTAAATGAATTTGATTGTGAGAGGATAAAGGATAAGAATAAACCTCTCTTATTTGCACAAACAGAAGCAGGATCTCAGAATAGTTCTATTGATAAGAAACGTTTAATAAAACACAAAACTCAACGTAGACAAACAGTGCATTTTTTAAACAATGGATTAAAAAAACACGCGGAAAGACAAAATTTTAAAATGATGCAGCAAGTTAAAATGAAGAATTTGAAGCATATTCCTGCTATATTACGAAGGTGTAACAATGTTGTGGCGAATAATAGCAACCGGCTAAATCTATTCCAGGAACCGATGCATATTAATAAAGAGTCTCGGAAAATGTTGTTCGACGTTGCACCGAAGCAGAACGTTCTCTTCACTTCGCAATCCGTGGTAACGGAATCGAATGAAGATTCAAAGAGGCCGCAAAAGTCGAAGACTGCAAATATCTTATTCGATAGTACAAAAATGAAAGATCTGAACGTTCAAACTTGCGTAATAGATTCACCAAGTATTTTTAACGATGAGATACATTTCACGAAGAATTCTTACTCGAAGCCAATGGAGTCTAACCACAACCAAACTCAGCAGAATCTCCATGCGAATGACATTTTACTGAACAGAACAAATCCGCCAATACAAAAAACAGTGATGTTCACGAAGAAAGACTCGCGGAATATAGGACACTGTTTATACATAAATAATATAATTGCAGATGGAAAGACTGATAAGTCGAACGTCTGTATCATACGGAAAAATGTTTCTTTGCAGCATGAAAGATCGAAAAATAATTGTACTGTATATAAACACTACCAGGAAGTGCCAGGAAATTATTATAAGGCGTATCGATGCTCGGAAAATTCTGATAATTCCAATTATAATAGCCAAGAATTTAAAGAAGCAAGCGCACCAGAAGTGCAGCACGTACAGATACATCAAAAACCAATGGTTTGTGAAGATGGATTAGTAAGAAAGGTCATGCAACCTTCTAAATCTGAAAACGGTAAAAAATACCATAACGATCAACATGTTTGCTATGTGATGGTAGACCAATGCAATGATGTGAACAACATGCAAGAGTATTCTTATAATAATGTGCCTGAAATTGAGAAATCTGGAACGGTGCAGAATGGACGATTCTGTCAAGAAGATATAGCCGATGTTGGTATCCTGAAAGGCGTGCAGAATTTAAAGATCTTGCCCATGGAGGAACAAGAGTCTCAAATACAAGTCACTAACAATCAATGTATCAAAAATGCAGTGATACTGGAGAAACAGCCGATTAAGTATTTGGCATTTGAAAACAATTCCAAAACAGAAAAAATTCCTATTTATATGCAAAGGAATAATCACGTTGCTTCCGTCGATAATATAGAACCAATTAACTCAGGCGTTAATTATCGCGTGGTATCGTATCCTCAAGAATCAACGCAGAAAATTATTTTCGTGCCAGCATGCGAGCAGAACAAAGTCGTATATGTGAAACAGCAATATTTGCCTCATTCGAATGTTACTTTTGAAGAATGCTCGCATCCCAGAAAGGTAGTCATGTGCCGACCGGAAATACAATACGTCAAAGAGTCCTCAAACGTATGTGAAGTTCACCTGCCAAAACAGAACGTGGTGGAAATAGGAGAATCAGATTGTGACACGATTGTTACTAATTTACAAAAGGCGAACAATATGAAGAGTTCGAGGCGAGGTGGAGTGAATCGAGAGGGACTTCATTATCGACCGAATCATGGTAATTGAGATTAATTTTTTAATAAGAACTTCATTTTAGTAAGAACTTCATTTTAATTTTGATTAATTTTGTTCATTCTTTCATTTCAGAACATGATGCTTGTGTGAGGAATCAGACAATATTCTATCAAAAATAAGAATGCTGTATTAATTGAAATGTACGTTAGATACATTTTTGCTATTATATCTTAATGAGGTATGTAGGATTATTTATCTATAATATTATGTATAATTAATCATTATTATGTGTTGTGTTTGCTAGTACACAAATGTTGTATGAAAAATAGTGATACAAGTAATTGTTATTAATAATACGCTTTTACTGATTATTGTATAATTAAACGTTTTCAGGTTTATTATGTATATTTATACAAGTGCGAGATTTACACAGATAAGCAGAAATTGTCTTTGGAAGTTTATTTAAAGCGTATTTTGTTTTGATAAAACCGTTTGTTTTAAAATATAGAAAACAAACAGTTCTGTAATTTTTGTATGTTGCGTATAAATCGAATTTAATGTAAATTTTTCGTTACGATTACAAATTACTCAAATATTTGATATTGATGTTTGCTTTGTATAATTTCTCAAATATTAAAATTGAATGTTTAAATACACCTAAGTTTGATTCTCCTAAAAATTAAAAATTTCGTACCAAATATTAATTTTTCTATTAAATTACAAAATATTGCAAATTACTATGTTTTATATATTTAATCCTCCAATAATATCACGATAGTTTTTAGAATATTGAATCCATTCATTGAAATTGTATTTTTGTTTTAACAAGATTGGATCGAAAAGAAATGTTGAAATTTACCTTATACAGATATCCTATATGCTGTGACTCCAACCATTCTGAGAATAATCAACACTACTTTCATAATAAATTAATAATAAAACTACTTTTTATTACCACTTTTGATCTTCGTGCCATCCTTCTTTTTATACTTTTATAATACGCGACTGCGCCAATAAAAATGCTTTACCGGAAACAGTGGCGCTGTCTGTCGCATTTAAAATATTTGAATTGTACAAATTAAACTAAATTAAATTTATATCTAATGTAAGCAATAAATTATATTCTCTAAATTACTTATTAAAATTCAATAACATTTTAGGATAATACAGTCAACTACGTGAATTTTAATTATTTCATTCTTAAATTATAATTTTAGTATTCGAAATGTCACCTGGTGGTATATATTTAAAAAATGAGCTGGCAATAAGTACGCATTTCCTGTGTTAGTTGCAACGACGTTTTATGGATAGTGTAGAGCAAAAATATGTAATTTTTAAGATTATGGTGTTTATCATGGATAGAAGACGGAAAAATGTTGATTCATTGAATAAATTTGGTAAGTTCTATTTAATATTCTATTTAATAGTTTCTATTGCGTTGAATAATAAGTTCGTTCGTGAAGTGTACATTTCGAAAAGTGTTACAAAAGTTACAAGATACATAAAACAATTTTTTGATGAAAGATACATTTATAAATAAAATACTTCTTTATTAAATAGATTTTACGTAAAAGTAATAACAATTAATGTAAATAAACTTATCGCTTAACCTAAAATTCAAGTTTGAAGCTGTCCTGCATTTTCGTGTATTAACACATCGCGACATAGAAAATAATTGTAAATGTAATGTGCTGTAAACAGGATTAGCTGATAATAACGTTGCATAAAAGTGGATGACAAACGAATAATTGCAAGCCATTTTAATCAGCTCGCGGTAACATTTTACAGTAAGCTAACGAAAATTGTCACGTTAATAGATTTTATGCTTCGTTATATCAGAAATACCGACACATTTTCTAATAATTACGTTTGAACAATAATATAATGATTATTCGCTAGGTCATGGAAGAATTATCCTAATGTTTTTCTAAATATATGTTCGTAGTAAATATCTAATTACCCCACGACAGTCGTTTCTCGTTACAGTGCTAATGAGATTTTAAAATATTTTATATAATATATACGTAAAATGTTCCTAGAAGTGTTCAAATATTTTCGTGAGCTTAATACTGTAAGTATGAAAACGTGATGCAATTTCTTGCGAAATATTTTTTAAGACCAACAAGTATAAAACGATTTCATTCGTGAAAATGAAAGGTGATAGTGACAGAGCCGCGTGTAAATCGGAAGAAAAATAGTCGGCTATCCCTGGGACGTGAAAATATTAAATTTTATTCCTATGGGTTTTCGAGTCGATGGAACGGAAACGGAGGGGGGTAAAGGGCATCTGAGATCACTAACCAATATTTAATCAACTTTCCAGGAGAATATTATTCTCCCGACAAATCAAGGACATATGTATCAGACCGCTAAGGGGGGTTGACGTTCTCTCACTCTATTGATATAAAAGACGAAACGCCGTTTATGCGAGTGTGCGAGTGTTTACACGCGCACGCATGTTTGCCATGTTCCCATAGACGTAGACACTAAATTTATCTTAGTGACAGTTTTTCAACGGATCCATCAATTCACTTTCCTTTTATTTGTATTTAATTTACATGAATAGGTCGTAGATTTTTTTATATATAATTTTTCGCTTTGAATTACACAAGTTTGTTCGTTATTATGCGATAAAATTAAATTATGTATAAAAGTTATTTGCATCATTGTAAATCTCTGGTAACATTTTCTATCAATCAAATTTACCTCTATTTGAAAAAATATTATCACAGAAATCTAGTTTATAATAATCGACTAAGAAGATAAAGTCGGTATCTTCATAACGCATAAACGTAAACAGATGCAACAGTGCAACAAAAAGATCGTATTATTGTATCTTACACTAACATAATCTCTTATACAAGGTACGTGCAGGTTCGAGTTTCTATTGGAGCAGCATGGAGAAGTTGTGGGAAGGTCTACGCCAATGGATGAGTTCGTTCCTGTGTGTTCTCAGTATATACACTATGGACGATTTGGTGTTGCACGACGTACTACGTTCGCGTACCCTGGAAGAGAATTCCCCTGAGACGAGACACGGGGAAGAGGGTCGCGCACCAGGACTGCTCTCATCGTGGCCCTTTCGTGAGAACAAGTGCGAAACAAGTGTCGCACAGGTTCCTACCACCTATCTAAGGTCGGTCCCGTGTCATGTTTAGTCATGTAATTTCTCTATCTGCAGATAAATCATATTTCATGCTCTCTAGTCCCTTGGCCTTTATGTATACGATATTTGATGTTTCTACTGCTTTATGTAAATGGTTAAGAGATGTAAAAGCATGGTAATTCCATAGGAATATTATCGTGAATTTCGTTTATCAACAGTATTACTATGTCATTGTCTAATAATCGTTTAATGGGTCCAAGCACAATGAAAGATTATTTGTGTTTTGTACTGCTTAAAATAGTAATTTTATTTACAGCCCATTATTTAAGAATTTTATTCCTCAAGTTCAAAATCTATGTTTTACAGTTATCTTATGTTTTTGAAATAACTATTTGTATTTGGATTTTATTTGTAGCTCATTTGAGAAATTACAACTTTTCAATTTCTATGGTTTTTCAAATAATTATTACATTTCAGTTTCATTTACAGCTACATATTTTTAAACTGATTCTTTCTTAAAATTTATTTACAGCTGCATTCAAAAATATTTCACAATAGATCTACAAAACTGAACGTACAAAATCTGTTTCAAGCAGCCCTATCTTCATTGTAGCCACCAAAAAGCTGTAATTAAGAAACGACTCAAGCTCAGTCTACTCACCCCTCACCAAGGTAATCCATCATGCTCAATTCATGTAAAGACTAACGATGCCTAACATCAGCACTATCATCCAGGAAGCGAGGCACTCATTGTACCAAGGCAGCCGCAGAAGGAGCCAGGCGTAAACATACGTAGGATGGCTGAAGAGAAGCGTGGCTCTGGTGTCCAGCGGAAACGGCCTGCTCCGGAATCGATCGTAAAATCGAGACCAGGGGAGAGGGCTGGCATCATCGAATGATAGCGTTCATTCGGGCTGATGGCTGTTAGGGAGAGGTCGCCCGACGAACCGGGGGTGGCACACCGACGGGGATGAACACAGAGATTCGGAGGGCGGCGACTGTTCTCTCATCTAGCCGAGGGGTGGCACCGTGGATCGACGAATCAGCGCCCAGAGAACGTCAGACAGTGACCAAACCCGTTTCTCCGTAACCGACCGGCGGCCACACCCCCGGCGTGCACCCTCTCCGTCGGTTATTGAATTAAGCTTATCATTTGATTTTGAGGAGACCCACCAGTCGGTCGTCTCGGGCTCTCTTAAGCGGGCCGAAAAACTTCTTTCTATCCGCGGCTATAATCGCAATAATTTGATATCGCTGATCCGATTACGCGTCATAAGCTGCTATCGAGCAACCGGCTGCCGCCCGCGTCCCTTAGCTCTTGTCCGCGATCAGAGAGAATTACGTGACGCTGCTACCGTTACTTGTACACCCTGGCCTGCTGATTAACCGAGATTTCCACGACGGAAGAAACACGCCGCTGCTAGGGCCAAAAGCAACGCCGCGGCTAAGGCCCGGCTGGGGCCCTCAGTTTCTTTTCTTGCGACACTCTCGTCTTCTTTTTAATCCTGTCTACGCTCAGATCCCTCGAATCTGCATGCTGCAGTGAATGGAAGAGCCAGCTGATCCTATTTAAAGTCGTGGAACTATCAGGATCAAATCAGCCAACGACCCGGTGTGCTACTAAGATCAGCCAGGATCTACCAACAATCAGAAGGATTCAGTTTTATGGGATTCTGATTGAGTGAAGAGTCAAGATGAGGAAGAGATAAGAGGATTCGATGAACTGTCCAGGTGTTCCGCGCTCAGTGCCCTCGTCTATTCGCCTTTGACAAAGTCAGACACGCCTGTGGCGAAGGAACTCTGCACTTTTGTCTTGGAATTTCGGTGCTTCGAGTGAACCATGGATTATTCGTACTTGAACCAGGCGGCTGCCGCTGCGGCCGCCGGTTTCGAGGCTTCTAGCTGTGCTCTGGCTGCCAGTGAAATGCAATGTGGATACGGGGACTTGAGTTCTTGCTCACAGATGAGCCAAGCTGCTTATCGTTACACGGCTGCGAGGGCTGCTGGCTATCCAGGCAACGCGGGAACTACGAGTACAGGAAGCACCACGCCGCTGGGGGCCCATCATACCACCCACTCTCATGCCCACGCGCACCACGGGGCCCATGCAACCCCCTGCTCGGTAATGGCCGCCAGATCTCAAGAGGTCCACAGACACGCCGCCTCGATCTTCCCGTCGGCCATTAATCTACAGAGTGAGTGCTTTTATCTGTTCTTTTGGGAAGAGGGAAATAGATTGTGATGAGCTTTTTCTGGACGAGAAATGTGCTTTTCTATTTTACTTTTGTCCTACATTATATTTTATGACTCTACGATGATTCTATTTTGTATTATATTTTATAATTTTATAATCATTTTAATTCAGTTCTTGTTTTAATACGTCAGAGATTGTTTAGGATTTTGGTAGCTTTTATTTTAACATAATTTAGTTAGTACTTGAAGAGGTCGTTGTATCGTAGAATATTTCTAAGATTGTTTAAGCGACAAGGTATATTTGTTTGTAAATTTCTTCAAAAAGGAGAATTTGATTTGACAGTGGTCTCTCTCTTCTGTAATTCTATAATAATTCTGTTCCATAAATCTATATTTGTTTTGTGACACTGTCTTCCATATTCCTCCACCAATATTCTTTAATTCTGTAACCCAGCTTGTATTATCCACTAGAAAAATTAACCAAATTCATTGTTCATAGGCAATTTCCTTTTTCCATAGATGGTACAATTTCTCTTTCACTGTCTGAAAGATATCATAATAAAACTTCACAGTGAGTTTATGTACTTCACTTTTATCCGATCTCTTTAGTAGGAAGATAAAAAGTTAACATTGCTGTTTATTCAGAGATTTAAAACCCTCGTCGCTATCTTTATAAATAGTATCTTCTTGTTTATCTCTACACAATTTCTTACTTACACAATTTCCAATAAATATATTTTAGGACGTAACCATGAAACACTAGATCCGGAAAATTCCAAAGCACCAAAGTCCGTATTAATTGTAAATAAATGCTGCAGAGAGAATCTAACAAAATTCTCTCTTCGATCCAGCAAACTCCCATTCCTCGAGGACAAGCGAACAAATCAAACACGCTACGTCGTTAAAACGATAGAATTTACAAAGGAACAATCAATTAGAGGTGCAGGAAGGCAGCTCTGAAAGGCGCAGGCGGGGCGAAGAAGACGGTCTTTCCCGCAGAAAAAAAGAAGAGGGTGGTCCTTCTTTTCTCAAGGGAAAGTTGCCATGGCATGGTCTCCATGCTCGAACCTACCACTGTGGTATTTCCTCTGGAAACGACGACAAGATGGCACTGAAAATCAATGGATGTGTCTCGTCCCCTCTTTCCCTCTCTTTCGTATTCTTGCTTCTCTTTCTTCGTCTCTCCCTCATTTACCGGTTCGTTCATCTGGTACCAGCTCTGCACTGTCTCATCCCACGTTTCCTTCACCCCTGGCTCACTCTTTCTCGCCCTCTCCCTCTTCAGTCACTCATTGCTATGGTTACGTTGCTCGCTATCCCAGCCATCCTCACCTATATTCTATAATCTATAAGCTACCTCGTGCTCACAGACACAGAGCTCTTCGTGCAAACGTTGCACCTTGGACCAAGTAATTCGACCACACTGATTTTCTTCATATTTTATCAGCCTCGCCAATGTGTGGCTGATTTAGAGGAACTCTGGAAGTTCTGTCTCTGACTACTGATTAAGAGAAAGTTGGGATAAGTTGATTTAGAGAGTTGGTGCAGTAGGTGAAAGTTTTATGCTAATGTAAGTTCGTCTTAGCAAGGATTGATCAATTCTTTTCCTAGATTTTACGAACCATGGATTTTGTTCTCAGATTTTGGAAACTTTTTAAAGAGGTTCATGAGGTTTTGGTTAATATTTTGTGGATTTTTTGATGCATGGGTTTAGTTGTAGAAACAAAGGACAGAAGGTAGTTGGAAAAGTATACCAAGAAATAACTCTGAAAATTGAAAATTCGGTAATTGCTCTGTTTGCAGTTAGAATTATGAATCGTGGATTTGGTTAAAGATTTTAGAAATGTATGTACAAAAGGTACATAGCTAAATTGCAGATTGTGTAACAACCGTAGCGTTTGCGACTAGAATTAAAGAATATTAAATTGAATTCTTGCTCTGAACAATTTCGTAACACTGTTTTAATAAGATACAAATCATTTTCACTGATTCAAATATCTTTCTTTTCTTATTTTCAGGTGGATTAGGATATAAGGCTTACTCAGGACACGATGGTTTAGCAGAGAAGAGAAAACAACGTCGGATACGAACGACGTTTACATCGGCTCAGCTTAAAGAATTGGAGCGTGCCTTCCAGGAGACCCACTATCCGGATATCTACACTAGAGAAGAAATTGCCATGAAGATCGACCTGACGGAAGCTAGAGTCCAAGTAAGTGGTGTTTTAACTCAAAGAAAGAGGATAGTGAAACCTACAATGAACTGGTCAGCTCCATTTTCTGTAAACTCAAATATCTACAAATTCTATCTTTTAATATCCAAGAAACAGGTGATTTATTTCTACAAATTTGTTCATTATAAAACTAGCACAAATAATAATAAATTTCCAGATGCCTTTGCGAAATTAATATTTCTAACATCATTATTTTCTTATATTTCACGATTTATAACGTTGATCAGTGTAGCTTCTGAATGACTCAATGTTGTACAATTCACTATCATTTTCTTTTACTCTCATGTGTATAATAGTCATAGCTCTAATTGCTGTTTGAATTTGTGTGCTTCCCCTTTCTTATGATTGCAAATCGCGTTTTGAAATACAATTATATTTGAACACAACGGAACTCGACTAGTTAATAATGGTAAAATTATACTAATTATACTACCCTTGCGAAAAGTATATCTTGGAATTATTGTATTTCAAGCATATATTGCTAGTCACTTAACTTAGTGGCTGTAGCCAATAGGATTATAAAAATCTTATATATTACATTATTATCCTAAAGAAATCCTCAAGAAAGATTTTCTCGTATAACTTTTAAAACTTTAATGGAAAATACAATTAACCCAGCAACTGTCGCAATAATAAAATTGATACTATTCTTTAAAACAAGTGTAAAAACTCTAACGAATTTGACGATTTTCCTCAAAAGAGCGTTCCACTCTGATTGCAAAGATCCCAATCAAGAAAAACTGGAAGAAATAAGCTGGACAATAGATTATTCTTTCGTTGACTTTTACCTGGAGGTCCTCCCTCTGGCATCACCTAAAATGAAGCGCCGGAAACGGAGGGACAAGGGCGATGGTGGAACCCGGACGCTACATAATTGCATTACAAGCCCCATTTTCGTTTTCACGGTTACCTGCAAGTTGCTGCTTGATGGATTATACCTTCTAATGCATGTGACGGATTAACTTGAACTTCTTGCACACTGAAGATTCTGGAGGGAGATCCTCGTGTCTTCCCATGACGCACAATCGAACACGCGTTATTTATAATCAAATTAATGTGTTTTGCTTTTTCGGCGGCTCTCGCCAGCTCTTATGGATAAACCTTTTAATCTCAAATGCGTCGATATCCATTCTCTTCGCTTTTCTTACGTTTTCCTTTTTGGATTTTTAATCATAGATTTTAACGGTGCTCGCCTTCTTTGTTAGTTCTGTATTATTTAGATATAGCGGCACATATGAGGCATTAAGATAGAAACAGCTAAGCCACATTTTTTCTGTGAATGTAGGTTTATAGATTGAGTGAGGATTTTTATGCAAACTGATACTTTTATGAACGCATCTAAAGAAATGGACATTTGTATTGTTCTGTTTAACATTATAACGAATACTCTGCCTCGAATATTTTATGATAAATTTGTATTTATTCTCTTCATTTTTGGCTTTTAATTGCCATAAAGGAAGAGTATGTTCGCACAAGTTTACCTACAAGAAGGGAAACTGATCGAGAAGTAATGTAAATTACAATGACCTCTCGTTGTCGAATACTTGGATAATTAATTGCTCAGCAATAGATGAAAATTAAATAATCGTCGTAACGCGATACGAGATTTATTTTCAATTATTTCAATTATTATCCGATATGTGATGTGCTCACGAATGGAATTTCCTCATGTGACATAGGAAACATTGTAATCTGAGATATTCATAATCTTGAAAGAATTCATAGATAGCGTTTCGCATTTGTACACTAAATTGTACAACTGCTGTTTCTTAAATCTATGTACCAGACAATACAATTTGTATAACAAAAATGTCAGAATATTAATAGTATTCCATGTTTCTTATTAATATTCATTGGCATTCGTGTGGGTTGTATTACATTTAATTACGTTTTTCTATGTTATATACATTCTATGCATCTTTGAATTCTGTGCCTGAATTCTTAAATTTCTCATAAATATTCATTTTTCCCAAATTGGGCCCAAACAACATCCATTGTACTATTTGCTACGAATTGCTCAGCTTATTGAGTATTGATGTTAGTAACGATTGGTGATGAATTTGGAAATTGGATAACATTCATACACTGTTATCACAAATCTACCAAAGTGTCAGGAAAGTTACAAAGCAGAATTATTACAACATTTAATAGGTGAAACAAATTCCAGCTCAGCTTCTGTTCCTCTAATTGACCTGATAGTAACATGAATTTGATCCTCGATTCTATCTAACAAAATTCGCACTTTCAGTAAAATTTGATGCAAGGTGAATGAATTCTATCTGAATGACTATTCACACCTATATACTTTTACATCACAAATAACTGTATTTCTCGTATTATCCCATTTACTCACCCCTTCTAACATCAATCAATCTCACCCTCATAATTTTTAATCTTCAGTGTCTGCCTGAAGGAAAAGAGGATTATTTCAGTAATTTTCATCCTGGAGATTGATGAATCCAAAGTGTATGACTCTTTCGTCTATTTTCTTACTTTCTATTTCTCAATTAAACTTCATGAATAAAAGGATACCTTTGATGATGTCTCTACATTTTAGGCAGATGTCTGGTCTCGTTCCAAGAATAGATGGTCTTCCATAGACGAGGATTGTGTGAAGAATCAACGTCTTCCTTAATCTTGATCCTTCTATAATAATGATAATCATGCTTGCCAATCACAGAGGCTGCACGTTAGCGAGCTGGGAAAATGGTAGTCATAGTGTGCTATAGTACGCCGAACTCTTGCGTCGGATTAAATTTATCACATCGTCCAAGTGACGGGGATTGCTCGTGCGACGATCATGACGACAATGTGAATGAAACTGCGATATAACTTGTTAAACAGAATTATTATAATTGAACGTTGGTATAATCGTAGTGAAGAAGCTAATTTACAGGGGCAGGTGAAAGTTTCCGGATAAATAGATTTGTTGGTTTCTGTTAGAAAAGTAAAACTTTGACATTTTTGTTGCCGAGCTCTTCGCTATTAGTTGTCTTTCGTTATGCACAAATTTCTGTGAATCGTTTCTATGAATAAGAAGGAATTATAGCAATGGAAAATTATATCAAATCAATTGCGAAAGAAGAGCGCAATAGGCGATAAAAGGAACATTTTCTTGTAAATATAAATAATAATATGTAATAAACATGTATAGTAGATTTCATTTTATTGACACTAGAACTACTGATGACTGGAGCGTAAAGCTTGTAAAAATTACAGTCACTTTGATCACTTGATCCAGATCAATGCTATTAATGTACCATTGCTTCAATATCAATAACAGAGTTTTGTATGTACATTACATGTATCCGTGGGATTACAGAAAAGTTTGAGAAAAGAAATCGTTTGCTCTAAAATACAGTAGCAAAGCATAGTTTCAAATATAAAAAACGTGTATACGTTTATCAATTAATTTGATAGAAAATTAATTCACTGATAAATAGCTACTACGAATAATAAATATGCAATATGTATAAATAATAAATCCAACGTTTTCAAAGTTCCACTATCAAGGAATAATTTATTGATTTAATAAATGTTTCTTTTATTGTCCTCTGTTCTGTATTTGATTGATGTGTAATTCTGAAAGCCACGATGTACCGTGGCTAGTGTAATATTTTAAGAGCGAAAATTGCAGTTGCGCCAACAAGTTTAATGTCATAAAATCTGTATTTTGCCTAATTGCGAAACAGGCTGTTCACTTTTGACACTTATTGCCAGCCGGTAAATTCAGTTAGCTAGGAGCTTTATTGCTGCTAACACTAATCACCGATGTCCCAGAAACATATTCTGAAAACGTTCAGAAATTGCATTATCAGGGAAAATGTAATCTCGTCGATGGCAACGGTGCAAAAATATATTGGAAACAAACGAGCTTAGGTGCTTCGGATTACGATATCATCCGCGACAGTTGTTTGTGACGTAAATGTCATGAGTCCTCTAACTATAGTTATTAATAATTGATCCTCTAACGATAGTATTAATAACTAAAAACATAAATTATTCTATTATTAATAAGCAGCTTAGAATATGTTCATCTATCCATTATGAAAGTAGAATTCCCAATTTGATAATCCTATAATTTCTATTCTATTATTTCGCTGATATTAATAACGAAAAATTAATTATTCTATCATTAACAATGAAGACACTCTAATCTATTTATCGTGCAAATAGAATTTCTAATTTTGTCATTGTACTATTTTTCAATCGTAACGGAATCAAAGCAATGAATTTTTCCATTAATGAAATTTCTAATTTTGTTTTAACTTCTTCTAACTTCCATACTTTTCTATATAATTTCATCGCTTTATAAAATTACGTTATTGAAGAATAACAAATTATTTTTGCATTTCTATTAATTACATAGAGAATATGAGAAATCAATGGTACAAGGAATTATAATTGTCTAGCAGCAACCGAACGTTCCGCTTAGCTCATCTGGAAACCGTAAACGTGAATGTACTACGCACGCATGATAATTAAGCACGAAGTTGCTATCAATTTTCTATTAGTTTGCGGCATCACGGGCCGACCGCCATTTCTAGAGAGGTTTTCCCTGACGTAGGGTAGTCAGTTCGAATCTTCCCTAATTCCTTAGCCTAAGGTCCACCCTTAAGACATCTGGGAAATTTATCGATTTACATCACAGATTCTCGTTCATTTTATTGTAAGATATTTTACCAATATTCACCTGCAATTACGTACAATCGTCAAATTATCTTTCAGATGTTTTCCTCGTTCTTTGTAGATCGTTTGAGCAACTTCATATTTTGTACTCTTTGCAACGTCTGTCGTTTGATTAATTCTGAATTAACAGTGTAATTTCATTAAAATTTAAAAGAAGGAGAAACATGATGAAGAAGAGGGAAAGATGAAAAATGAATAGAGCTAAAAACAATAAGAAGAAAGGGATCTGCAGTTCTCTTAAAAACAAGTTACCTTAAAATGGAATGCAAAACAAGATTTCCAAGTAACAGATTAAAAATTCAATCACTTTATGATTGGCTCTGTTCATCCAAGGACCAGGGCATCTCCATCGTTCCCCATAAATCAACATCTTGGCTGAGGAGCTGATCCGCTCAATTCGCCAGCATTATGTATGCTCGCAGGTTGTCTGGAACGTTAATGGAGTTGTAATTCATACGGAATGACATGTGACTCAGAACAGTGAAACGTGTCGCCACGCGACATTCTGCCACCCCTGTCCATGGTGTCATCAATGGGATGTAGCACAGAATAGAAGCTACCAGAGGGTGAACAGGCTGGTGTTGCTCTGCTGGACCAACAACCGTTGCTCTTACCAGCTCCTGAGGGTCTACATTCAATTGAACAAAGTGGAACGATCTAGCCAGCTCGATTAATTCCATGGTGGAATCATTTTCCATCGCTTGAAACTTGTAAGGTTTGGTGGAATATGGAGATCGGTTGGTTTTGTTGAAGTTGGAGCAATTGTAACACCTGTAACAGAAGTTGCAAGCTTGGATCTTTTGTTCAGAATGCTACATTAATTTATTGATTGAAATCAGAAAAGAATTGTAGGGCTTGCGTTAACAACTTTGAATTCTCTGCTTTGAATACTATATTCACTTGTTCATGGGAGAATTTAGAAAAGAAAATTCCTAAAATTTATGTAATACAGTATAATATAAGAAACTTCTCTTTTAAAACTATCACAACAATCATGATAGTCTGTTACCTTAGATTTTATGCCCTGGGTATTACAATAATTATTTGTGATATGAGATCAGAAGATTTTACAAAGGAGAATTGTTGTGTTGGGAAACTATGGAAATTGAATTAAGATGATAGGATATTAATAAAGTAATATTAAAATAATACATAATAGATATCTGAAAGCAGTACATTTTTACATTATGGAACACTATGGAGGCATTTAGAGGAAATCTCCCTTCTAAATATAATTCTGACATGTTATCATCAGGTT
This sequence comes from Bombus pyrosoma, assembly GCF_014825855.1. Classification (NCBI taxonomy): domain Eukaryota; kingdom Metazoa; phylum Arthropoda; class Insecta; order Hymenoptera; family Apidae; genus Bombus; species Bombus pyrosoma. The sequence goes on along the minus strand of NC_057785.1, from coordinate 6,279,786 downwards.
TATACATTCCAATAAAATCCAAATTTTGATGAAATTTTACTTCCACGAAATAACAAGTTTTCAGGTGTTATCAAAAGCAATGGCAGAGATATAACAAAGGAATACAAAGGGAACTAGAGGAGAATCGAGTAATTTAGAGATAGACAGCCTTGGGAGAGTCCTGGAAAATCAACATGAATTTCTTTTCCCCGGTGGGACACAGTCGAGCACCGTCACGGGAAGTTGGAGGGTGATCGGGGAGCAGTCTCTGACGAAGGGTCTTCGCCGGTAAGAAGAGGCAGTGTACTCAAAAAAGAGGAGAAAAACACACTTGGAAAAAGTCGAAGCAGAGAAGAAATACAAAGATGTATTCCACTAAAACACAGACATAGAAGAAAAATAAAGGCGTCCTCCTTTGGGAACAATAAATATCGTCATCTTCCATCTATATTAATTAGATGTTAGTATTTTGTAACATGATAAAACTAATTACAGTATAAAATGATAGAATATACAAAATAGAATGAGAAGATAATTTATGAATGAAATATTCATGACTAAAATGAGAAAAGATATACATAGTGTAACAATCAATGGTATTAATAATTCTACTGTTAACAATCCTCTTCTGATAATAGAGAAAACACAGCTAATGATTTTGTCTATGCTATATAGGAAAAAGGTCCATTAACGATATTCTAAAGCAACAGAAAATAGCAAAATACAGTTTGCAGCCAAAAGGAGAAAGCTAGGAGGAGAGGCAGAAAAACATATCCGGCATAGAAGGATGAATGATAAATGAACAGGGAAGATGTAGAAAGATCAAAAAGCAACGAGGAGATAGACAATAACGCTTCCAACGAAAGGATCCTCGTTGGGAAAGAGGCAAGGAAAGAGGAGAGAAGGGGGATCGGTTGGCTCGCTGGCATCGAGGGATGAAATGGGGAAAACATTGGAGCTGGCTCGACTCTGGTAGGCCGAGGGTGGCTGATACACAAGGGGCCCATGGCCGGAGTGTGCCCTGGTAATTGCGAGCTCTATGTAGATCCACTTACGGTGATTAAAAACTGTCCTGCTGGGTATCATCTACGGAGAACGACGTCGACTGTTGCAAACACACCGGTGCACGACGGTATTCGCCGTTTTCCATGGAACTCCTTCGACGCTGGCCTGCGCGTTATCGCGCTGATGGTTCAGATTAAGCTGGGTAATTGGTGTTAAGAATAGTCTGGGTGCGGAATACAGGGACTGGTATTTAGTTGCCAGTTGGAGAACCGTCAAGGAGGTGCTAGAGGAATTTAGTTAATGCGAATATATGTGGGTGGCATGGGAACTTTTATTTTTGTTCGAATTACAGAGTGAAGTTTTCTTCCTTATTTCTTACTGCGAGGACAGGTCAGAGTATTTGGAAGAAGAATTAATTGGTCGAGAGGTATTCCGAGGAAGTTATCTTGAGTTAGAGTGAGGATTTTTGGTATGACGCTTCCATAGCAGCTATTTGCAATTAAAAATTGGTAAGTGTTATTATTTCTTCTGTATTAGATGTCAGGATATTTGAGAAACGGATAAGATGGTAAGGACATCAAAAAGGAGATTCTAATAAAAAAGACTAGTAAAGAGCATCAAGAGAGATTGTAATAATTTCAAAGGAAACGTGCAAGGGTATCAAGGAACAATCAAGAAGAAAACTCCAGCAGTGAAAAAAGCAGTTTGGGGAGAACAAGAAACGGATTCCGCTCCGTGTAAAAGAGAACTTGAAAGTCAAAAGGAAAGATAAAAGAGAATTGCTGCGATGAAAAATAGCAGTGCAAGATACTGTAAAGAAATTCCAACAATAAGAAAGTACAGAAACTTTAAGAAGACGTTTGTAGTCTACATATATAGGAATAGGAAAGAACCAGGACGCACAAGCTTTAACAAAAAGGAACTCACAAAGACAATAGAAGGAAAACTCGATAATTGAATGAAACGATAATAAAAAAGAAAATTCCAATAATAAAAAATCTCACAGAGACAGTAGCTAGGAACTGAAGCACAATTACAGACGGGATACGATCCTGACCAAGATTTCTGGAATTCTACTGTTCTCATACGTGAATCAACTATCAATTGCATTACTTAATCGATCTTACAATACTCCTCATATCCAAGTTACTATGACTAGAGTCGAAAATACTGTTTCGCTTGGCTTAAGTAGTGGAACACAGCAGTGACAGCGAACCGTGACGGTTGTGGTCAGACACGAAAGTGGATACGCAGTTAATGAGATCTGTCTATAGCGATTTATTCATCAAGCCGGATGGCATCGGCCTGTCCGATGCATCTCTTAATCAAGATTTTGTCTCTGCAGAGCCATGCGTTTCCGTCCCGAACTTATTTGGTTAATTGAAGAAGGTAATTTCTGACGGCTGAGAGTGTAGCAATCACCATCAACTGCAATTCTATTATCGAACGTCTGATTTAGTACCCTTAACGAATCCTTAACCGCTCTGGCTTTATTACTTAATCTTTAGACGAGCAAAATTGGAATTAATTTTATATTAATAAATTAATAAAGGAAGATCAATAAAGGAGTCACGGTAAAAGAAATTGTTTCCTATTCAAGCATAGATAAATATCGTTATTGTACGAATATTTAGATATCAATCGTATTAATCTATTTTGTAAGATCTATTATCGATATTTCTAAAATTTAAGATTCTAGTTTGAGTTTCTGAATACAATTTTGCTCCACGACAATTCTATTTGTCGTTTGTTTAAGAAGGATAAAGACAAAGACAGTATTCCTAGAGTCCAATGATCTCCCAAAGCTTAGAACTAAAACGTTCAGTTATTAAATAAACTTTCAAGTTGATTGGATACTACATTTACTTTGTAACACGCCAGATAAAATTTTGCTTCGTCTTGCGGTAATTCTATTTGCCAATTTCATTTAGTAAGATTAACAGAGAATGTCTAATGATCTTTCGAAGCTTGAAATTAAAAAGTTGCATGTTCTAATTTTTTATTGATCATCGATTAAATATAGAAATTCCGCTACTTTCGCAATTTCTAGGTGAAATATTGCTTCTCTGCATAACAAATCTATCTCTCCATCTGTTAATAAAAAAAAAAAAAGATAAGAATAAGAAACAGCAGATAGTAATCTGCTTCCAAAGCTTAGGTTTAAACGATCGTATGTTCGAATTACTTCATTTGTATTATCCAATGGAACGTGAAAATTGCGCGTTTTCTGATTTATCGCCAAAGCGGAAGTGATCAAGCGTAACAGTGATTTCTCCTGACTTCCTGCCGTCGTGATATTGATAGCACCGCTTCGGATATATCCTTATAACTCGCTTAATGTGACGCATCGAGAGAATCTTGGACGTGCCGTGAATTTTTCACGAGCTTCAACATCCTCCGGTATGAAAAGCGAATCCTTTGGTCTGATCGGGCGTCACATCTTTCACTTTCAACGTCCGCGTGACGAGATCTTAAATATTCATCGAATGACGGTCAAAATTGAAATTAACATGAAAATCAAATAAGCAAAAATTACGTTATAGGCGGATGGGAAATGGTGAATTTGAAATCTGAGAGACGCGTTTCCGGCCGTTGCGCATGATCCTTTCTCGTTGCTTTCCTACGTAAACGAACGAAGTTCTAGGTAGCTTGTTCTTTTTTCTAATCTTGTTATCGTACTTTTCTAACTTTCACTTCGCTTCTTGCACAAATTCTTAGCAGTGTCGAGCAAGTTCTTTAAAATTCGAAAGATTTCCAAACTCCTACTGTTCCCGCCGAAACCTTACCATCCGTCGGCAATTTCTCGCGTTTCAGCATTTTAATATTTATTTTGAGGTTACTTCGTCTGCTAATTCGATTACTTCCATATTCCTGAGATTTTCTTTTCCTAAAGTTGTATTTATAGTTACGTTGGTTTATAGATAGGTTTGTGAAACTTTATATTTTTTAATTATTTCATAGTAATCTGAATCTTCTCAAAACAGGTGAAAAGATTCTGGGATACTTATCAGTGTCTCTACTTACATTTTTGTTATGCCACGTTTTTACAAGACTGAAAGAAAGGATCATAGACCAGATAACAAGACGTAGATGGTACAAAGCGACGTCAAATTTTTGATCTGTCGTATATCTGTCTCAATGGTTCGATAAAATATTCTTTACTCGTCTCACGACATCCCACCACGCTGCCACGTCTTTCAATCCTGAAATATTCTTGTTTTCCGGTTAGGATCTCCGTCGGTAAGTTGGGATCAGCCCCTCAGGGCGGTAACCGGGCAAAATCCTTTGCTAACCTATCCAGAAGGACGAAATCACTACGACTCACAATCGTTAGGGTTAATCTAACGAACAAATACACCGCAAACTTGTTTCTATCGACGCAGAATCCCTAATGGTCCGTCCATAAACTTCCACCCTCTCTCTATCAAACTGTTTACGCTTGCTTTCGAAATATCTGTCCTCCTTTCCGCTTAAATTACAAGATTCAAACGTATTCATATTTCAGTTGAAAAGGACGTGCTATTTGGAAGAAGAAGATCGAATAGAGCGTAGATCTAATGACTCTCTGTTTGTGACTGCGATGACCTCGAATACTTTGGATATTCCAGTTGCTGCCAGAACTTCTAACTTCGTCGTTTTCTAGGTCTTCGTTTAATCGGTGAATTTAATTGCATTTATTTTTATGGATAAAATCGTTTTTCTTTTTAGTTAGTTTTTTTTTTTTTTAATCTATAAATTTTACTCTCTTCATCATCGTTCAATCGGTGAATTCAATTTCATTTATTTTTCTAGGTAAGATCATTTGTGGTTTGGTCGTCTTCTCTTGCTTGGAATCTATTTGGTTGAAGTAACCTTCGTAGTAGACTGATTAAATTATAGTAAGGAATATTGCAGAGATATAGTAATTTTCATTAGCGCTACGAGTCGAAGTTCTAATAACCGAGGAAAGTTGCCTCGACGGATCCGTCGCTACTCCTTATCGTATAGACATTACTTTCACTGCCACCGTCTATTTCTCCATTATTTTTTTATAGCTTACAATCAACAACAACCTCCAACAACAATTTTTTAATTCGTCCGTTTTAATGCTTTCGTCGATTCCATTTTTCCTTTAATTCTCTCTGAAATCTATCAAAATACCTGTTACAGGTTCTTCAAAATCCTTAATTCAGGATTCAGAGGTCCTGGAACACGCGAGAATTCATATCCTTAGGAAATTAGTGATAGAAATGTAGAGGGTTGATCATACGAGGAAGAAGAAAATTTCCAAGGAAATATTTTTCAATGAGATCGTCATCTTACGTTTTATTATAATCGCCAAGATGAGGAATGTCATAAATCCGAATGAAAATCCCCTGCCATTGTTATTCTCTCGCTCTGTCGAAGGTTTAAATTAAACGGAGGATCACTGGCAATTTTTAATAGCCGTTTAATAAATGAACAGAATCTTTCAACTGCTTTAACCTTACCAGGACAGTGGCATGAAAAATAGCATTAATATTCGACGAGATTTCCAAGTTCTCGTTAGTTCTGAGGTATTTTTGGTTGGGAGAGACACGGATGGTTCAACGAATGTAACGTCGCTGCTGACTGTAGCCTGATGAAATTACGTCACCGTCGGGCAAAAACTATGTGACACACGCAGAAAGCCGCGGGTACGTGCCAGTGACAACACTAATAATTCGTATTTGGCCACCGACCAAACCCCGAAGAGACCGTAGAGCATGTGTGCCGTTGTTTGCCGAACGGACGACGACGACAGCGTGAATTAGGGAGACTACGTGCCGGCGTTAATGTTAAATAAATACGGTACGCCTAAATAAAATGCAACGAGCCGCACCGACAGATGTCCACCTCGTTTTGGATAAATATTTAAGCCTCGCTTTACGCGCCCCGTTGTCTCTGCCTCGCTGCTTTCCTCTACTGTCAAACAGCCCTCGCTTGTCTTTGCAAATTTTTCTCTCAGCCGTTTCGGCTACCTTCATTTCTTCAAGTTTTCGCCACAGACTTCTGCGACTGGCTGGCAGATACTCCGTTGAATTTCACGCAAATGTCTCAAATATCTGTTTACATGCTCGATATTTGAAATCTTGTTACGTAGGAATTATAAAAGCAACGTGAAGCTGTGTAAAAGAGCGAAAGGATATCACAGGGATTCAGCGAGGATAAGAAGGATCAATGGTGTAAACCTAAAGAAATCGCAATTGCTACTGTCTGTTTAATTTCCCTGGGAAATCCGTGAGAAAACCTTGCGAAATCTAAAGCTGACCTCGCTATCGACTGCCAGGGATTCGTAAAATCATCCTCTGGTTCATCGCTATAAGAATTCTAATAATCATAATATCAGAAGTGAGAAGACGAAGGACGAATAACGTTAACCCCAAGAACCTCAAAATTTCCATTCTTTACGCAATCTGTTCCAAAAAATGCCCATTCTTTACTTTCCAAAAAATTCCAAATGACAGTCTCCTTAATTCCAGAAGCCTGCAAAATCCAAGCCTAACGCTGCTGTGTGTCAAATAGGGATCATGAAATCATCATTCGGTTAATCGAACAGTGGAAGGTCTGCAACACGCTCCACGTTCTTCTCAAAGTTTACACGAATTTCTGGAACGGAGAAAGCGCGGCTGTTGAGCAGAAGCAGTAGCAGCCAACAGCAGCAGCAGCAGCAGCAGCAGCTGATAAAATCCAATAGCAGTGTTTGCCGTCCGGAAAGGGCAATCACGTTCATCATGGTGTTCCGCGCCCCTGACTCTCTGAATCCACCCCTTTCCCCCTCTTTCCCGGCTTCTACCACTCAGCCTGCTCCTACAACGCAGCCGCACCTGGAAAATCTAGGGGTGGGATCCACGTGCGCTCATGCCGAGGAACGAACGAAAGGGGATACAGAGAGAGAGAGAGGGAGAGGGAGAGAGAGAGAGAGAGAGAGAGAAAGAGAGAGAAGATGAAGAGAGACGAACGATGGCGGGAAGAGGGAGGGCAGCTTTACTGGTCAGATAAACGGTAAAGCAAATAAATCCGCTACTTTAACATGCAGGTCACCGCCGCTTTCCGTTTATTTTATTCGTTAAATATTTCATTTGGCCAACTAGAGCCAATTACGAGCGCTGCTGCCTGCGCCGACGTTTCGCTCTGACGAGCTGGACACGGACATGACGCGCTTTTACGCCATCCAATCCCCTCTTTCTCTTTGTCTCCGTGAATCCATAGACGTTTTTGGTCGGTTTTTCATCATCGTACATGGTCGCTGGAATTTTTTCACTCGAAGCGGATATAGTAGCGTAGTAGGCAAATGTGTCGAGTTGCAGAGTTTTCGCTACTATACTGTAGATTTTCTATAGTAAAAGAAAACGATGCGTGCAACGATGAAATGGAAATGATACGTCAATTAGATAGCGGATTTTGATTCAAAAATTCAGTTTTGTAGAAAATTATTTTATACGTGCGAATTGGAATATTCCGAAGTGCAGTTCAGAACGATAATCTAAACGAACGAAGGAACACGATAATTGAAGAATAGTCAAATACATATCTGATATGTAATTCAAGCAGTTAAAATACTTAGGAGGCGAAACAAATGTTTACGTACATCGGTTCCCTTCCTTCACGTTTCTTCATAAAGATCTGATTACACGTAAGATTAAATTGAAGTGAATATTTACCCTTTGCACTCCTATGTAGAGTGTGATTCGACATCAGTTTTTATCTCGGGAGCTCCTTTGTCGAGTCCCATTCCACATTCTTTCGTGTTCAAATCAATAGATGTCGCACACACGTTATCGACGCTCTTACCGAACTGGCTTATTTACCTAACTTGTATCAGTCTGCTCAGAGTTTGAAAATTGTATATTTGTCACCCTCTAAATATTTACAATGAATTAAAGGAACGAAATAAATAAGGACTTTGACAGTAGCGATAGTAATGACTATGCAAGAAATAGATCCTGAGTATATAGTCGCTAAGCGTTAGGAGCTGCTGATAACGAAATTGAAATAAAATTCGGAGTGCAAAGGGTTAAACGTGTTGGTTTGTTTTCGGAAGAAACGAGTGATATTAAAATCAGTGCAAGTACAAGTACAGAGATAGTGTATGTATGCCGGTCGTAATCGTCGCCCGTTCAATGCTCGTAAGTCGATAACAATTTATTAGGTTAGCAACTAAGTGATTGTGGATTTTGTCATTAGGTGGTATTGCCAACCCAATAACTCTTCAACTCGCTAACTATTCAACTATTCGACTGCCCTAGAGACCACGTTCGTACATTTATATTGACAGGTGTTATTATAAAATGTTCAAAGTTAGAATTCGTATGTAACTCCAGTTGACGATTACCAGTAATGGCAATAATATTTTGTCCGCAATTCGTTTGTCTTTAGACCTTGCAAAACAAAACGACGTTGGTATTGCAAGACGCAATAATATGAGTTTCTGCCGGTTTAAATCTTTCATTGACTCATGTGTCACTACAAAACTAACCCTTTGCACTTGATGGCCTTTTCGGTCGGGCGTAGCAGCAACTCGAGGCGATTTTGCGCGTATGTGACGAGTGTTTTGTAGGTAATATAAAATAATTTTATAGAAAAATTAACTTAAAAAAACATTATATTTTAATAATCTATATATATTTACATCGTCGAACATATCATTTTTTAATATTTTTTCTGTATTTTTTTACGATAATTTATAGAACATCTGCCAAGATGCATCCTTAGCTTGTCGGGACAAGTATTGAAATAATAAGTTGTTTCGTGTCTTTCTCCTGCTTTGTTTCGGTAAGAACACACCTTACAATCCTTTTTTGTTCTTGTTAAAATTACATGGAGCTTTACATTTAATCGAATTCCATCACAATTAGCAGTCGACGTCGAAACTGGATCTCGCGGTTGTCGAATATCTCCTCTCAACTGGTCTACTAAAGTTCTTATAAATCGTGGTTAAGTAAACTTTTGTTCTTTTGTTTTTTTTACAAAATATAAGAATTAATTAAACAAATTTCCAAATCCATTTTTTTAGAGCTTCCAAATTTACGTAACTGTAATATTTCTGCCACCATCGTCGAATGTAAACTAATACCATAGTTTCGGAAGAATTTCAGCAGAAATATTTCATCTGCAGCTTAAAGTGTAACACTTCACACTTCATAACAAACAATATAAAGAGCCAAGGAATCTATTTACGAACCAATACTGCGCTCCCATCAATTGGAGAAGTGGAAATTTAGCATAAACAGGGACTATCGCCTCTCATTCCCCTCTTGAGTTGCCACACGGGACGCCGTGGTCACGGAAAATAACCTCTCGAATGCAAAGGGTTAATATCCTATAGCTATAAGAACTCTTGAAGAGCCACGTTTAATTCCTTCACAATTTAACCGAAAACATTTGTCTCTCCAAAATCAAGTACTCTCGTCAAACCATCCAACGTTCCCTCTCTCATACATTTGTCTCTTATCTAAGAAAAAACTTCAAAATCTGTGTCCTATAATTGCAGGTATGGTTCCAAAATCGACGTGCGAAATTCCGGAAGCAGGAGAGGCTGGCCCAGCAGAAGTCCACGTCCCAAAGCGGCATAGGAGTAGATAGCGGAGCTTCCAGTCCCGTAGGAGGCAACGTGAAGGCAGAAGGTCGTTCTCCAAGAAGTCCAGCGACGCCACCAGGCAGCTCGAACAGCGTGATGTCTACGAACGAGGCGAAACCAATTCCGAATCCGAATCTCGTGAGCGTGAAACACACCAGCGACACGGCTACGGAAGGAAATTCACCCAACACACGAGGAAGTAACAGCGGCGGAGGAACATGGGGTTCCTGTAGCCCCAGGCCCTTCTCTGCAGCGCTACCACCGTATTTATTGGACCCGCTGCCTCTGAAAACCGCGAATCTCTACTAATCGTGGCGATGAAACCGCTCCATCCCGGCGAAATTATGTAAATATAGAAAATATCACACGCCAGAACGAAATACGGATGCTGTTCAGGCTCTTCCGTCGCAAGGTCGTTTTCATTGGTTCGTTGGACGCAGTCAAGCTTTCAAGCTTTCCTCGTCAAGGAAGCAATCGAAGGGAGCAGGAACTTTTTGATTTTGGATCCTTTTGGTGAGATTTACTTTCTGTTAATTCTAGTCTTCTGGAACTTTAAACGGTCAAACAGTGAACTTGGAGGTCTAAATATTGAAACATTTGGAACTGTAGACACCTAAGACTTTGGAATTTGAAGAAGCCAAGTATTTGAAAGTCTAGATATTCGAGAATCTTGTGGAATTGTGAAATTCAGGTATTTAAAATTCTAGAAACTTCAGGGTTTGATATTTTAGCCGCCTAAATATCTGTAGCTTTGGAAAGCCAAACGTTTGGAATTTTCTAGATGCTTGAATACTTGGAACTTCAGATGTTTAATTGTAAATTTTAATGCTCTAGATATCTACATTCTTTTTCTGGATTTCTCTAATGAGAATTGTTTTTAACTATGTTTGATCGTTTACTTTTACAATTTATTTCATTATTTGTCTTCATCGCTGTCTTATTCATTGCTTGTTGTTTTAATTTTTCATTAATTTGGGCAGTTTATTTAGATAAATTGGATTCTTTAATGTTTTTATTCTCTTTTTTTTGTGATTTACAGGAATCTTTCGTTTTTAGACATTTGCTGAGATGCATTGCTAATTACATTTTTTTTTTTTTCATTTCTATTGACCTTTCGTTTTATAATTTCTTTCAGCGGTAACCGTCTGCATTTGTCGCCGATTACTTTAATTTTCCGTAAATCTAGTCTCGTTTAAGTAAATATAACTTTTGAGTCTCTTTTTCCTGGCGTGTATAAAGTGAGATCATGAGAAACGACCTCGATGGAAGATATTTACGATGATTCGAAAAGATTCTCGCTGGAAAACCTAGTGATACCGATATCTAAGTACCGTCCTAAATTCCTCGTTGATTAGTCAGTGAATGGGTAGCATTTATGTGGATAAATCGCACGCAAAGATGTCTAAAAACAAAACCAATCCGGAGCAAGTTTGTGAAGAAAGAAGCCAGCAAAATTTTCCAAAGAATCTGAAAGAAATTTGAAATGTAACTTGAAGCTAGCAAGATAGAGAATTTCATTCGACTATCAAGATGAATGTTTTGACTTTAGACGTCTTGAGAACAACGAGGAAAGACCGTGAACAAAGAGAAGATCTGAACAGCGTTCTCTCCACCACTTTTGTCAAATTAAAAATAAGCGACACGTTATGGAGAATATCGATGTGGCCGGCACTTGTACAGTTGTTGCTATAAATATAGAAGATTAGTGTTTTACACCGTAAACTCATACTTACTGGTCCATCGAACAGGGAGCAAGGATTCTTTTCCCTTCAAGGTGAACAAAGAGAAGAAGAAAACGCATGTTTAAGAAAAGAAAAAAAAAAAAGAAATAAGAGCGAAAGCTAGATTGTAGCTCCACCGACGTGTGTATCATTGGCCATTCAATATACATCCACAAGAATTATACATTAGCGTAATAAGATTTATTAAGGTCCATTCGTAATAAGGTGTATGTTAGTCCGTGTCCCTGACGATACGAGAACCTTTCTGAGTGAAAGCGATCGAGAGAAAGAGTGAGATAGAGTGAAAGGTAGGAGAGAAGAACGAAAGGCAGCCAGTTCCCGAAATGGTCGAAGGAAAACTTATCGCTGTTCGTTTCGCGGGAATTAAATCCTTCGGTCGAAGAGAAACGACTCACGTCCCATGAAGCGCGTTTAATCTTTAAGTACCGCGATAGAGATCGTTAATCGATGGACTACGGATTTTTATGCGAAATTAAATTGCCTGATGTAGCTGGTACTTCGATAAGCGTACCACGATTTTCTTAGATTTTTTGAAAGCCTAAAAGAATTAGACACAGACGTGAATGTTCCAGGTTGCGCATGGAGAATTAATAGATGAAACGAATCTAAATTCCAATTACTTTGATAAAGTCCAGGTCTCACGGTCGAGTTTGTGAAGATAATAAATTCGCATAAAAATCCGTAGCCTGATAACCAACAGCCTGGTGATTTATCAAGCCGAGAGAAAAAAAGGTATTTATTTTACACGAACAACTAGCTAAATGTAATCCACCGATCTCTGTCCGATCTGTGTTCAGGCCTTGTGTCTATCTGCGGCTACTTAAAGATTAATTCATTGATGATTTCCAGCATCCCTAGGAAACGCAAATTCCTACGAGAATCTCGCAGTTGGAGGAACGTGTCGTTACTCTCTCGACGTTCAAACATATTTTTATATAGTAAATGCTTCGGGTCTATCGTCTAGAAGAATTATCGGTAAGGATGCGCCGAGGCTTACTTGAAACGATGACTTTTCCTTCGACGAGGTCTTCGATCAGACACAATTGGAATGTCGAGAATGCCGTGGAAACGACGTTTCGCCGCTTCCCTTTCCACGAAAACACAAGCCAACCCTCTGGTTTGTTTTTATCTTTTTTTTCTTGGTTCTCTTATTCTTTTTTTTCTCGAAATATACATTTATTGAAAATAATCATATTTTGCATCTGTTCTTTTTCGCTCGTCATTTCTGTCGTTAACTACAATTGTTGCTGCTGATTACGGTCCAGGTATTTGTCCTTTGTACTCTCTGTGTCATGCTCGTCACGCCTTTTCCCTCAGACAGCAGACCCTAACTGAAGAAAGTAGATGGAGTGGAAATTTGGCCCAACATTGGTCCCTAACGGAAGTGGACAGGACGCCGAGTCTGCTTTCGAAGGAAAAAGGAGAGCACCGAGCTTCGATCCCGCGAATTTTCGCCATACAAAAGTAATAAAAGCTTGCTCGTTTACATGTGGTTCGATTAATCGTGGTATCTCGGTCGTTCGTGCGCCACGTCGCCGAAGAGCATCGACGAAACGTGCGTGCAGTCTTCGTTACGATCGAATAATCGGTGTGTCGTCGTTTAGCGAACAAATTTTTTGGCTTTCTGTTTGATTTCTGGAGCAGCGTGTTTTTCGTCACTTCGTCGGAGTTAGTCGAGGAGTCAGGCGTCTATACATATACATATTCCTATACACACGAATAAACGAAGAGCCCAGTGCAATATCGCTTGCCACGGTTCTGGTCGTTTATTCGGCTGTATATGACGGATATAATTATATTTATGTGTATATTTATATTTATATATATATATATATATGAGACTGGTTTGCAGCGTTTCGACGATCCTGAAGAAGTTAGGCCATCGTCAGGGTACCCGCCCCCATGCCGAAGCCTACACCCTTCGGCCCGAAATTCCGGTTGTAACAGCCACGGCAGTAAATGTCCCCGTCTGGGGCATCGTTCAGATTCGTAGAGTCTAACGAACGGTGGCACTCGGCACAGCTGAAGCAGCGCTTGTGCCACACGCGGTTCTTCGAGATCATCTGTTCCGCAGCGTACACTGGGTAGCCGCAACGCGCGCACCCGTGGCCGTCGTTTCGCTTCTGACCCACCTGAGGCTTGGCATCGATGCTGCAACGATTTATGAAAGCGTCAGAAAAAGTTAGGGACGAGTGTTTGAAATCTGTCGAATAATCGGTCTGCGATCAGTGACTGTTTAAAACTTAACATGTCTGTAATTCTCTCTTTGGATTCTAATCACGTTATTGATGCAGATTCTCAGACCTGCTATGAAGAACTGGAAACTGGGAGGATCACAAATATGTTATCTATTCGTCGTTAAAGTTTAAAATCTGAACTACTGTTTAAATCTTCTTCGGACTAGAGTCAAGATACTCGGATTCAAGACGTTTCAGTTCACAGTTAATCGAGAAATTAAGCGTTAGAAACTTACTATGAGGGAGCGTGATCTCCATTGGTCGAAACGAGAGTCGGAGTATGTCCGAACCCAAATCCTTTGGGTCCGAACAGTTTACTGTAGCAAGATCGGCAGTGGATTTCCTTGTCAGGTCCGTCACAGGCTAGCATGGAGTCCAGAGGTCGATGGCATTCGGCACAGTTGAAGCATTTCTTGTGCCACATAGTACCTTTGGCGAGCTGTTGTTCAGCGGCAAATACCATACCACCACAGCGGGGGCATCCCTGACCAGCTGGTGCCTTGATAGCCGTCGTATCAGGATTGTAAAATGGGCGAGAGGCTGATATTTCTTCCTCCCTGAAAGGAAAGTTCTCTTTCACATCCTGCTCTTTCCAGAATATTCCCTTTTTCGTTCGTCATTGTTCTATGCCACTTTGTTTAAATGCCTGAGACCCTGCAAGCTCGAACGTCTCAGACCCTAAACATCTCAATGCACTTGGGAAGCCAGAAGACAATTTTTGTTCTTTTGGAACTCTAGATGTTCGAACGATTTGAGACCCAAATCTTTAGAATTCTAGAAATCCAAGTGTTTAGAACTCTAAAGACCCAAACGTTTGAAATTTTGCAAACCCAAGAATTTAGGACTCTAGCGAGCCAAGTGTTCCAAGTTCTAGATACCTAAACTATTTTAGGAATAACTGACGAAAGAAGAGAGTTACTCACGTTAGGCCATCGGTTTGTAAGAATCCCGACCCACATGCGAATCCGTATCCGTGCGGTCCCCATTTCTTTCCGTAGCAAGTCTTGCAGTAGACGTCTTTGTCGGGCCCGTCGCAGGCGATGATAGAGTCGAGAGTTTTGCTGCAGTCGTGACACTTGTAGCATTTCCTGTGCCATTCGCGGCCCTTTGCAAGCACCTGTTCAGCAGCGAATACAACGCCACCGCAACGTGGACAACCTTTGCCAGGTGGGGCCTTGATTACGGCGGTGTCGATCACGGTTGTACGAGGAGCAGCATCGCTGTATTGCAAAAATTTGGCCAACTTTTACCATCGACCCTTTCAGTCACCGATATCAAAGCATCGAGTTGCACGAATGACAAAATAAATTGTTTAAAAGTCGAATCTTTCCTTTTTTTCCATTTTACAGGAGAAGCTCATCTTTGTCGAGAGGCTCGATGATGAAATTCAAATTTATTCTCATTCAAGCGACTCGACTCTGGTTTGAATACTGGCAAGTGACGAAAAGAAAAAGGCAATCCATGCAAATGACCAGCTAGTCCATACCGATCGGCAATTAACATTCAAAATTCTCAATGCTAATGAAAAACACTACTGAAGAGGTTTAGAATGCAAGTTGGTAACGTCAGATACGAATGGTATATTTTCTCGGAACTTTATTTCATTCTTTCTTTTTTTTCTTTTTCTTTATAGTACTATCACGTTTGGAATATACGAGGAGAAACATGCGTTTAGTGCACGATACTGAATTAAATGTACCAGAGGTGTTATTTACGATGGTGTTTTAAGAATTAGTATAGTCAACACTCGGAAGCAAATTTAGCGGCTGAAAAATAAGACAACGGTGAAGGTGAGTAATAGCGCAAAGCGTTAAGGCGTCGATTCCTGTGTATGTATGTATGTACACGTATATCCGTGAAGACACATGCAAACGTCCGTTCATTCCATCTTTCACTCATCCGGATTTCTTCAACTTTGAGAAGCAAATGGAACTCGACCGGCTGCTCGAGCGAACTATTCTCGTATAATCAAACTTTAATCGAAAGACAAATTACTCCATTAGTGTTAAATTTGAATCTACTCGTTATATGCGAAGAAGAATTTGAATTTTCTCCACTTGAGAGAAGAATCTGAAAAGCTACATTTGGCGTGAAAATTAGTTGAAAGAAAAACGGTGCACCCTGAAAATCGGGCGGTCAGGCGGACAGACACGCACACACACATAGAGAGATGGTGTAGCTGATAATGGAATAGCATAACTATGGGGGCGCGTACCCCTCGTCCTCAATATCGCACTGCAGCCCGATCCACATAACCCCAGCATGGCCAATGCCTCGCGGACCGAATTTCTTCGGATAGCAAGCTGTTAAGCAGACAAGCGCATCATATATAGTGAGAGTGTAGAAGCCGAGGCGGGATATCTCTCGTTTATTCCCGTCTCAGTCTCGGCTCTGAAAACCCACCCATTGGCGTAGCAGTCGCTTTGTAGGGCGCCACCACCCTGACCATAGCCATAACCCTTCGGTCCGAATCTCTTTCCGTAGCATACTGCAGAGAACACGTGTTAAAGGTATCTGCTCGTTCTTGACCTAATTGCCTGACGTCCTCAGAGTATGGCATACTTGGATGTGTTCTATATATCCTTGTACATCTTTTTCTTTTAATCTTCGTCAATTTTACACGTCGTTAATTACCGGTCGATACTCGTCTTTAATAGACACGAGTATTCAACATCGATTTTTCGTTTAGATTATTCCAACACCAGGGAATTTATAGAGTTTCTGGTAAATGTAGGTTGAGCTAAAGTAGACTAGATCGCTAGTAGACCAGAATATAAGAACAGTGTGAATTGATGAGTCATGAATTATAGGAGGACACAGGATGAGACGAAGCAGACTGGATTGGGTACCGATAATGACTGTTACCATCTTTGAATGAACACATCCAGTACTTCACACCTGCGGATCTTAGAAAAGCGTAACGTACTCACCTTTGCAGTAGATGTCCTTATCAGGACCTTCGCAACAGTTGACCGAATCTAATCTCTTGGAGCAGTTGGCACATTTAAAGCATTCCTTGTGCCATTGCTGCATGGCACACAAAGGGACATGGGTTAGTCACTGAAACTGGGAGGGACCGCAACGTGTCTTACGTTCTATTACACATAGTTATTCCCAATTTTTGCAATCGTTATTCTCTAATAAATTTAGTTGGAAAATCTTAGTGCCTATTTCTATCGAAACAGAGACTGAGGCGTTCTTGCTGCTGTTACTTTCCAACCAGCGTCTTGAAAATCGTAACAGAAGTTGTGAGTGAGAGTGAAACAAAAGGAAACAAAGGTCAGAACACTTCCAGGGGCGTCTCGGACCAACACGTTGAACCTCGCTCCTAGAAACAAGGTCTCACTCCCGTTTTCCAGAGGAAAACACGTGGACGTAAGTCTTCTTTACGTTGGAGCTCGTTTTGTGTGACTATTTATGGAACACTTTGCGCCAGTGTATACCACGGATCTTAGTTTTAACTATGGACCATCGCTAAAAAGGATACAGAGGATCGACCAAAGAAAAAGGATGCAAATCATTACTTAGGTCCACCAGTGACTACATTACATCCTCTCTCTAACTTTTGTTCTAACAGAGATATTTCATTGAAATTGAATTCTGGTTCTTCACATCGCCATTGTCAAAAGGAACTGTAGAAATTTTCTTGATATTTTTCCCCGTCATTTCTTCTTTTATCTAAATACTACGACTTTACGAAGCTTATTTGTGCACTGTGATAAGTATCTTTTTTAAATCATGGAAATATTGTCGTTGTGCTTCTGATTCGTTTAGTGAGCTTCTGTAAAGCATCTATTATCCTTAAGAAAGTAATAAGTAAGACAAAAGAGTCGTATTTAATTCAATTATAAAGTTGTGGATCTCATAATAATTTTTATAGAAACGATCAATTTTTGTTGAGTAAACAGAACATAAGATATAAATTATTTTTTACGATATTCGTTTCATCATATTCTATCCATTTCTGGTTACTAGGATTATTATCTAAAAAGTGAAAAATGGAAGCTTGCAGAAAGCGAAGTATTATTAAAAGTATTATTTAATCAATAAATTTTCGTTTCATTTAATATTTCTTATTATCTGTTATTTTCATTTATATTGTTTTTAGAGAGAGTAACATACTCATTGACTGACCTAAGTATCTTCGATACACATCTGGACAGTGTGTGCAACTGAGATAAAGAAACGAGCAGTGAGAGAAAAGAAAAAATACAGATTTGTTGGATTGCAACAGATACCTCGACAATATATCTCGCGATCAGGACCATCGCAATGAAGCGTCGAGTCCAGAGACCGTTGACAGGTTTTGCACTTGTAGCATTGCTTATGGTAAGCCTAATCACAAGAAGTAGGAATAACCATGGTATCTCAGGGACAAATTTCTTCTCATGATCGATTCGATAGAATATTGGTCTTGGTACCGCGACGAGCCGTACGTAACGAAAGGGTTAATATCCTAGCTTGAACTTGCAAACACAAGATACTATCGAATTGTATCGTATATGTTCGTAAAAGTTGCTTGCAAGCACTTGATGTACCTCCAATTGGCTAACGTCCCTGAATGTCGTCATACACGGTTAACAATAGACTAGAAAGATGAGACTAATTGAGCTTTCTCTTGAACATTCTGAAGTTTGATCTGTGACAAATTCTGAGGATCAATGTTTATCTGTTCTTTAATTAACTTGTTATATAAAACGACTTTAAAAAGAATTGAAAAATATTGAGGAAAGAAAAGAAAATTGACACATAGAGGAACAGCCCAACAGCTATAGTCAGTGATCTATCTTGCCCAGTTCCGTTCTACCAAACACTTCCATAAATCTTGTCACTTATATACCGAGATCAAGATAACTATGGAAATTTATTCTCAATAAAAGACCTTGACACGAAAAGCCCGTCGACGATCACATTGTGAAACTTCTAAGCTTCATGATCGATCAAGGCCGCTTAAGATTCTACCTGACCGACGTACGGTGACACCATATCAAAGGTAAAAAGGCCGGACAGTGTCCTGAGCAAAGAAATTAGCCTGCATCGACTTAATCCGCGGATTGTTCCAAGTTATTTTCCAACATCGAACACGGCAAGGGCCAGTTGGTTCACTGCCAAGCTCGACGAAGACAGGAAAAGCTCTTGGGCCGGCACCAACGGCAACAAGCTGCCGTCGACTCATCCTCCAAATTCTCTTTCCGCTCTTATTTTTTCCTTCATTGTTATGAAATTACGCGTTTCGTCAGACGAGAAGATTACGGAGGCCCGTCACGCTCCACCAACTACCTGGCACCATGTCAGCCAGTGATCTAGTCAATTTTAGCATCGCATAACGCGAGGCCGCTCTCGAATGCTCTGTATACGCCACAAAATTCGATCAATTTTATCTTGCGTTTTCTAAATGATGAAAAACCAGTGTTACAGTCTAGGTCTGCGCAAGATCGAGGCTACCGTGTTTCGACACTGGTCCTTCCAGAACGTTCAACGGATTAAGATTAGAAGTGACTAATCGTCGGCAAAGAGATTCTAAGAGGAATTCGTTCAGTCCAATTGGCGGCTCGATTAATAACTCCGGATTTCATGAACTGTTTACAACTCCCCTCTATTTGGATCACTCGGTATCAGGTTGCCTGAACAAAAATAAAGCGGTCGCGGGCTAAGAATACTTTGTTAGTAAGACTTCTTCCTTTGGTTTCTTCTACCAGCGAGACATAACTTGTGGAATTGTGGAGCTTTTTTAGAAAGGGCTCTAGAGCTCTATGGTATATTTAGGTAGCCTGTGTGTTTTCTAACCAAATAGTTCAATCTCTGCGACTCAGCTACGACTATTGCAGTCTATTTAGTACGGTTGCAAGGAATATCGAAACATCTTCCAACCAAGAAATTACCATTTTGTCTTATCGATGCTTTTGGCGAAAAAGCTGCTAGATTATCTTTTGAACAATTTGTAGCAGAACATTTGTACGACTCAAGTAGAGCATCTTGAGAACGAACGTAGACTTTTGGCAGCATTCGACACTGCCAGCAACTTTAACAAATTTGATTCGACTTCAAAACTGGACTATTTTTTTCTATGACTGAAATATTTTGGAACGTAGACTTTTTGTAGATTTATCGTGGAGCTTGACAGCGGCTTTGACGAGTCGCGGTACCAAGGTATAGCACAATGTCTCGAAAGTGAATGGGGTGACCAATTCTGTGGAAACTCACCCTTCCTCGAGCTAGCATCTGCTCGGCGGCGTACACGTATCCTCCACATCGGGGACAACCTTCCCCTTCAGGCGCCTTCGCGATGGCTCTCGGTTCCAGAATGGCGTTCGATCCCCTCGCAAGCTCCCTAAAAACGTGTCCCTTGTAGAGATCAGATTGTCACTCCTGGCTGGTGTCATAAGGTCAAGCTGTGATTTCCAATTGGCGTGCCAGCGCCCCACATTTCCACCAAAAATTATTCATTCTGAGCAGATTGGAATTAACTTCTTTCACAGCCGATTCTGTTTTCTTTTTTCTTTTGTGTTTTGTTTCTTCCAAAGATCTTGTACGATTAAGATAAGAACTGAAGCTGTTTACAGCAGGGTTCCTTAATGCCATGAGGATAAAATAATAGAAAATGTTGGAAGTATTCTGTTTGCAACTGCTTGTTTCAAATTTGTTCATTATCTGTACTCTGCACATTTAATAGGAAATATTGAAATTATTAGTGACAATATTTGTAAATATACGAATATTTATTGGACCCATAAGGCGTCTCAACATTTTTAGTCAATTACCTGTCATTCTGATACACTTCACGGTCGTGTGTAATAAGAATACAAAAGCTTTCTGCAGCATTTGTCAATAGGCAATGGAGGAATATTAAAAATATAAGAATCTTTCAGTAGGTAACCAACAATTATTGAAAACACAAGATTTAAGAATCTATGAGTAGGCAACCAAGAATTATCAAAAATACAAGCTGCTGTATTTTCCAAGTTTCATTAATACAGATAATAATTAGACAAGATAATTTATCTCGTTATTTCTCAATTTTTCATCACCACTTGCGACATTTAAATCAACACACGGTGTGCGAAAAAATTCTGTAATTTCAACTTTTAGCTATTTACATTGGAGGATAATTTTAGAAAAATTCCAACCAGCTGCAAATAAAAACAAAAAGGAAACGTAATTGCACGTCACCGGCTGCGAAAATGTTAATTCGCCATAGGACACCTGAATTAATTTCAATAAATTCTTCGAATCTTTCTTTTCTTTATATCTGGTTATAAAATGACTTATGGGGGTATTATATTATTGGGGGGCGTTGGAACACCGGGGGTTGGGGAATCACCAGGGACAAGCAGACAGTACAAGAAAACACCACTGCAAAAAGCAGAAGAGGGAGAGTCGACCAGTAAAATGACGAAACTTCGAATCTGAAACTGGTTCGGTGAGAGAACGTGAACAATGAATTTCCCAGATTTTCCTTCGAGATTCGATGATAGTTTCCGTCGTCTACGGGTCGACGCATAAGACTCTAGGTGAACAACTGATTACCAGAAACCGGTGAAAGAATAACAACCCGGCTGTTAGAGTGTTAGGCACATGTTAGTAATCGGTTAGTGACCCGTTTCCCCTTCGCAACCACGCAAAAGTGGCTTCCGCCGAGCCCCGAGAGGAGAGCCAAGAAGCGGATCATGTGATAACAAGAAACCAAATGATAATACGTTTTATTGAGAAAAAAGAAACAAGTGAGGACAGAGCAAGAGGCACAAGAATGAAAAGAAAGAAAGAAATAGATAGAAGTAAAAAGGGAGATCAAAAAATGGGATCCAGAGGAAACCAAAAAATAGGATCATAGAGAAAGCTGAAGAAGGTTCTTGATTAAATCAATTGAAATAATTAAATAAACTGAAGCAATTATAAAGAATTCTTTTACATTGTTTTTTTTTTTTTTTTTTAGGAAATAGCTGAAGGAGGAAACCGAAAAAGCGTTCATCTACGTATAACATCTGTACGCGTGTGTCTCTGTAAGCGTGCATTATTTGTATATCTATTTACGTATATGTATGCGTGTGTACCTGTGTATGTATGTATGGAAAATCGCGTCTAAACAGAAGCACCCATAGAGTTAGACGTGTTAGCAGGGTTACGGGGTTACGTGTGTTTGAAAAAAGAGGTACGAGAGGCCGTGCAGGTGTGTACCATGGATCGATCAACCGAGATACGTTTGTCGTTATCTGTGGATGATAATAGTTGTAGGGGAAAAAAAATCACAGAAAAAAAGAAAAAAAAAGACGTTTCTCTGAAAAGTTTCAAGCGATTGGTTTCCCTGTGAGGCGGTAAGAAAGAGAAAAGGCGAAGAGAGAGTCAAGAGATAAGATAGAGAAGAGAGAGGCGGAATCTGACTCGGTGCTCACCATTTTTTTCTTTTGTTACTCGCTAGAGTTCCCTTTATCACGAGGATTTTCGAGGGCAGGCTCGTGATAAAGCGACATATATCGTTCGATCATGGGCCTCCGGTTGGCTCGCACTCGGCGGGGCTGGCGGGGGTAGTAGGGTATCTTTTTGCTTTTTTACATTTTTCTTTGTATCTTTTTCTTTTTCTTTTTTTTTTTTTGTACTCGACTTTTTCAGTCAATTGTTTGCTTTTTGTTCGCGCTGTCGTACTTTCTTTCCTTTCTTTCTTTAGACAGAAGAAAACAAAGAGAGACGGGGCACTCGAAGTTGGGGGTGGCGAAAGGTGAAATTGGGGTTTGCTAGAACGGTTAAAAGAAAATTGGACGGGCCTGGCTCCTGTGTACACACAGATTTTTCGTCCTCGAACCGTGTTTGCTCGGTTCGTTCTCCGTTGTTGCATTGATGATGCCAGGTGGACATTTTTCAGCACTATTTTATATGTCTAAATGTTTAACTATCTATATATATATATGTATGTACATATATATATATATATGTATGTATAGAGCTAAGTAGGTGTGTAGGCACGTACAGTGGGTCAAAAATGTTTTTGACATGTACTAGATTTACAGCTTCGTTTTCTTTTTCCATCTGTACCACAGTAATCCTATTTTCTACTTGAAATTTTCCTATCTTTGAACTCTGTCGTTAGAAAGATCCGTTTGTTTCATGGCAAGAACATTTTTGTCCAACCGTCAATGCGTTTGAAAAAAACACTCGAAGCAAGTGTCAATGAAGAACACCAGATTCTTCTGTTTTTTTTTCTTTCCCTTTTTAAGTCTTTTAATGGCACTTATTACAGATGGTACAAATGATTCTATAAACTAGCGTAATGTAGTGTAGTAATCGCATAAAAGAAACGAGAAAGAGTATATATATATATAGTAATATATATCTGTATGTATATAGATACGGCTCGAAAAAAAGAAAAAAAAAAGAAAAAAACGACCGTTCTTAATCCAGTCGTTCACACGGACAGAGAGAAAACGTGAGACAACAACGAAAAGAAAGAAGACGAAAGAAAATAAAAGAAAAGGAAATTGACGGAGAGAGAAGACAACAATGAAGTAAGACAGGGGGACAGAGAAAACAGGTGATATAGAGAAAATAAGAACAAAAGAAACGAAAAGAGCGAAGACCAGAAAAAGTACGGGTAGTTAAACGTGACAAAGAGAGAACAGTCGACTAGATTAAAACACAGTTAATTATCAATTAATTATAACGTCGTCGTCGTTGTCGTCGTCTTAGCATCACCATCACCATCACCATTATCACCATAATCGCTGTCGGTGCCGATGGACGACGAGAGAATCATAGGGAGAGCGAGGAACTGAAGTTAAGGCGTTTCCAGGGAGCAGTCAGGATCAAGGCAAGGATCAAGACAAGAAGAAGAGAAAAGTAGATGGCAATTTAAAGGTAGGGAGGTGAAACAGAAAATGAAGAATTAAAATTAGAAATTCCAAATGAGGATAAAAATATAGTCAGGCTAAAATAGAAATTTTGTTGAGACAGAGAGGGAGAAGAGGTTACAGGGACTCTGGAACAGGCCAAGATTTAAATGGACCACGTAGTTCGACACAGTCGTGATGCTGTATACACATAAACGCAGACGCATGCTCTCGGTCCTTGGGTTCTTAGTAGGCTGCCTTTGCTTCTTCCAATTTCGTTTCTTCCGGATACGGTTTATTGTACCAAGAAGAGGATCATGCTGTTGGATCATTGGGCTGTCGATGTTGGTTGAGTCGGTCGTATTCATTCAATTTACGGTAGTTATTTGTTTTTTTTTCTTTTTAGTTAACGGCACGTGTATGGCTCTGAATGGGAGGTGGTCTGATCGTACAAACGACTGAGGGGAGAATCTTGTTGTTGTTTTTTTCTTGGTTTGGGAAAAAATAGGAGTTAAGGCTAGGTCAAAAGGGTGAGGAGAGGTTGGACGACGGGCAAGTGCACTCACTCGCTACTCTTCAAATGTTCGCCCTGATCCATGGACAGGCAACCAGCGCCTCCACCGAAGCCGTATCCTTTAGGACCGAACTTGCGTCCGTGGCACACTTTGCAAAATAGCTCACCCTCGTGCTCGGAGCAGTTTGTCGAGTCGAGCAATTTGCCGCACAGACCTGCAACACACAGGCATAGTTCGTTTGGCTTCCACCTAATCCATCATCCTGATATTCCACTCGAATAAGTGGATTCGCCCATTCATGGCCAGACTATACTTAAAGCATCTGTAATGCGAGAATCTTTAAGAATCCCTTCTTGAAATTAGTTACGTGCTCGGTGGAATTTGAATGGGAAATTGTTTCAAGAAATTGTGGAATATTTGAAATTGTGAGGAACAGTAGCCGAAGGGTTGTCCTTGGGAGGGTAGAAAGCGTTGAATGGAACTTGATGGAGCGAAAAAGTGGTGAGCACTTGTGATCTTTTTTCCTTTTTTTTTTTCTTTTTTAAGCAACTATACGCTATTTCATACCATAAGCTTATTGATGTGTTTATCTATGTTTGAAGCAGCTTCAGGAACCTTTTGATGGAAAAGTGATGAATATGATGATAACGAAAGAAAAGTTCATGACCCTATTGGAATTACTGTCTAAATAAGATTTGAAAAAGCCATTTTTGACACAAATTGAATGAACACAGGCTTATGCCTGGTAATATTCGTCACTGGATCGAGTTGACAGTTTACAGGCTTGTAATTCAACTAATATAATTAGATAGACAGAATGCTTCACCTACTTTCTTCACTGGCTGCATCTTGCTAATTACAGAACAGCTTAACCTAGTTGAGAGTTAAATTTATCAAGATTTTCTTGTAAAAATCACATGAACAGTCCACAGTAAAAATCACGAATTTGTTCCAAAATCCAAACCTAGTCCAGATCGTTGAAATACTCAAAAATACGTCTTTGTAAAACCACAAAATTTGTATACAAAGTTACAGACTGATCATTTTGACTATTCTAAAAATTCTAATTTTAAATTTTCCACAGATGTATGATCAGCCATAGTCTACCAGTCGCTATAGTCGAGATGGCCCTACTACACTAACCAGCAACACCATAATATAATAATCCATAAGCATTCAGCCAAAGCTTAGACTTATTTGATAATAAGAGAAATAAAAAATCCATAGTTAGATCGCCTAAAATTGTTAAATGCATAATTATCTTCGATCTATTAACTACTATAGCCACTAATTACTAGCCCTACCTCGACCATTAACCAACAGGCCCATAATAATTATTTATGTAATTATTAATTATTCAAAAGATCGCCTGATTTTATAGGAAAAAAATTTGTTTAAACCTAAAATATTCACGAATAAGTGACAGTAGCGGCTGAAATTTTCTATGCAGCTTATTTCCGCTGGTACCTAAAGCCGCGAATGAATATTCAATGGGGGTTGCTATTTCGAGTAGGATCACGAAGTGCGGATTTTTCTCGGCGAGTTCGCGCGGGTCGTTGCACCCTCGGCTTGACGTTGGGTGGCGGTTCTATTTGATTTCTGGCTAGCATACAAAACTAATTAAGGCCAAGACAAACCATCCGGGACTGGGATAAAACCTATTTATAGAGGCGGCTAATTTTAAAAACGGCCGATGGTGTTTTTGCGCAATGGGGTGCCTCGGTCCCCAAGACCCGCGATAATTCGTCGTTCAATTAAAAATTTCTGCAACTCGGATTATGCCCCTGTATCGATCGGTTAATTTATAGAAAGACATTTCAAAGAAATCTTACGTTTTTGAAACAATCAAAATTTCAGTGAATTTGTATTTTCAGGAAGGTAGGTTAAACGCTTTGTATAAAATTTAATCAAAACTCTTGATCCTAAGCTTAGCGGAAAAAACTAGTTTGAGAATGTGTGACGTGGTATGTCTGTCGAAATTGGTGAAATTTGATAGAACGAGAAATTTTACGAACACGTTATATCAACATATTATTTAATTGGATAAAAGAAGTTTGAGAATGTTTGAAGAATCGTGTTTGTCGAAGTTGAGTCTTGAACCATTGGCTAAAGGGAAATACGTAGCATACTCTCGGAATAGTAACATTTGATACAAGCACTTACCACACTTGAAGCACATCTTGTGCCATTTGAGTCCTCCGGCGACGCGTTCTTCCGCGGCGTATACGGATTTGCCGCATTTGGGACACTTGGGGTGTTCTACTGGCTTAAAAGGCATTTTGTCTGTACTGAAAACCAAAGAAAAGTCTTCGATTATTATCTCCATTATTATCAACTATTCTAAAATATTTCATTTATTTATTTTTCCATATGTTTGCTACTCTTCTATAGGTATGAACATTTTATTTATTTTCACATTTTTCAGATTATTTTCCAAATAATTAAAGATCAAATTTATCCTATTGTGCGCTGTGATGGAATATTTTACGAAACTTTTCGAAGAAGATCGAAGCAAGAAGATTGGAATTAAAATGTGGAGAGTAAGTCTCGTATTTTTCGTATATTTTACAGTGCATAAACAAGGAATAACAATAACAGCGGTAACTCAGCCACCGATTACCTAATCCCGCAAGAGGAACATAAACAGTTTCAATCTCCGCCCTACTGCCGGAGAACGAATCTATTTTTACCAAGTTCGAATCGCAACGTGTATTCTCGGTGGCTAATACCCGCGAAAGATACGGACAGAAGAACAAAGACGAAGAAATTAAGTTTCTTCAGGAATTTATTACAATCATAACATACCATCTTATGAAACATTGGAATTAACTTGATCGACAATGATATTGTCGATTAACATACTGTATGTGAAGCCATTGATAAAATTAATCTCAATTCTTCATCGAACGATCTGTATTCATAGAAACGGAACGAAGAACGTAGTGCAATGATGAAAATTGCAATAATCCATTCTAAGAAAAGGTCACACGGTTCCCTTAAAGTTTCGTTAATCATCATTCATAGGTCTCAAGGAGCTCTTAATAGAGATGATAATAAAATTACCCTAGAATGGGAAGTCGACATTTAAATATTGTAAGGAAAGAGATTTTTAAGTCCTATTTTTCGTCAGTCGAAGATAAAATGTCAGACGAGCTTTGAAAGATTGAAAATTTTTAAACTTCCCGCCACGTGGCTTAACATAACCTAAAATAAACATAAGAGTAAAAGGCTGAGGAGTAAAATAAACATGTCGACAAATAAATCATTCGTGTGCCAGATATCAGAAGTCGTATTGCAGAGACAAACTTGTTATTCGAAATACAAAGTTGCAAATGTGGAAGTTTCGACGATGTGACTTTTGGAAGCGGCTCTGGTGACGAGTATACTGACCACGGTATTAGTAGAAACGCTAGAGAGACCACGAGAGATCAGGAAGAGAGACAGAGGATTCTATATCCGTGCAGACGCAAGCCGGATCGCGAGGCCGTATTAGGGAAGGTGCTAGATTCTCCACAACGCGGTCGCCATTACCCCTACCTTCGCGTCCAGTTGGTCCTTCCTAACCTATACGTCGTTTTTCATGTTGTCTATATCTACTCTTTCAATATTGTCTAAGATAACAAAATTATTTAATTTGTGACTCGACTAACTGATGAAATATTTCAATGCCTCTTCGGTATTTGCAAATCTTCCTAACCTATACTTCATTTTCTTCCATTTGCCTCTACTTTTCCATCATGATCAAGGACGACCAAATTATTTCATCGTAATTCGGCTAACTGATGAAAAATTTCATTGATTTCCTAATCTGTATTTCATTTTCTCTCATCATCTAAAATAACAAAAATATTTTCTCAAGTTTGAAAGTCTTGTCAATATTTCGATCTTAAATAAAAATCTCTGATTGACAAAAGAAATAAATTTTAGAAATATTGAAACGAGATAATAGTCGATTATAAGATCTATGATGACCCTAACGTGAATTCGAAATTCGGATCTCGTCTCTTCTGGTGAATTCGATTTAGAAACTTGGTAACTTAACTTCCAAGTATTCTATCGGGTGAGTCATCAGGAAAAAGTAACGACGATACTTTGTACGCGGTTGTTTGTACATACATATCTCCGTCTATGTTACATCATAAGAGCCGAAGAATGTCTTCTCCACCCCCGTGTATACTAAATCCGGACGATCTCAAATTTCATCGCGTTTTAGCGAACCCGTCACGCGTTTTAACTTTACGGCCCGCGTAATTCTGCTGTGTGAGACGCGTCTGACTAAATGTAGCTTTCCACTCGGACAAACATTCTCATCAAATTTTCCGATCCTCTGGCTTAACACCGAAGATTACGAAAGCCAAATTGTCCATCCTCCGATTCGCTTGAATTCTTTTAATTGCCATTCCAACAATTCTTCGTCCAGTATAAAATATACTTTGATAGAGAGAGATGAGAATCGAAATGATACTCGAGCTTCGCCTGAAAAATTATTCGCTCAACGACCATAAGAAGAAAAATATGACAAGATCAACAGTTTTGTCAATTTTCTGACTTTTGCATCATTTGTTTGCCAAAAGAGAATATTCTAATATAACGTTGTCAATTGCAGAGAAAAATGGGCTAAATCTACAAACTGCAGCGTATTCAAAGTGAGAAGGGTATATTCTGTCACATGAAAGAATTCGAAGATGCTATTCAAATTCAATGCTGCAGGACCTAATGATCTAAGGCGACAAAATAATCTCCTCGTAGACCAATTAACCGCTGAAGATGTTTCCAATGCTTGCAAGGTACTAAGCTTATTTTCCACCAAATGCCAGTGTCTAAAATAACAAAATTGAAGTCTTTCGTAGGTCGGTCGAGAAACGTAACAATTTTGCCTCCTGCGATCTTCACTTTGAATACCAACATAATAGAAGAGGGATAACTGCAAAATTCTCACTTCTAATATGATCCTTATTATAGAAAGCAACTAACTACGAGCTGGAATCTCCAAGTGCAAAATTATCCAAACTTAATAGAAGAGGGATATAACTCCAAAGGTCTCACTTCCAATCGACAATTCGATCGACATCGAAAACCAACCACTCTCTAACGTTTTCTTGGGAGGATCCTGAAAATGGGTGTGTTGTAGGTTGTACGATGATGTCTGGATGACCGTGGAACACTGTTGCTTGCTCGCTGCGTGTACTCTACTACTCACCACCGGATGTCGGGTTCGAAGTCACGAAAATGAAAATTGGTAAACTCGGGGAGGAAGACAGGCGTGAAAGATGAAAAAACACCGAGTAGCACTCTACACCGCACTAATACTGGATTCGAATGGCTGTTCTCGCGTCGTGCCCGTCCTAGTCATAGCCAGACCTTTGCACACGGCACGTGTGCATCGGAACGTCAGTGCTGTTGACGACAGCGTCGCGGCGGCAAGAGGGAGTTACGCTAGCCGCCTTCCATCTAGCGGGGGTGTTACACTATACTTTGGGATACCGAAACGGCCGCTACTCGTTAACTCGCTTTTCTTTTCTTCGCATCTTATCCTCACTATCTGTCGCTTGATCCCACAAGAATTCCAAGCGATCGTACATATTTATCTGAATTTCTATCTTTATAGACACAATCGGAGGAACAGCACATCAGCTCCTATTTGTTTTATTTCCATGTTTTGTACAATTTTGCACGTTGCGAGAATTCTGTGCAGCTTTGCATCTTTAAATGTCACATAGAGTCCAAGTTACATGGTTACATGACTGTAGCTCCTTTTTTCTATGGAATGTTCCACAAATTGTGAGTATTCAGTTGCGGTAGAATTTTGCTTTTTGGATATAATCGAGTAACGTTGATCCTCGCTACTGCTCATATCGGTATGTTTCTTGTAGAGAATAATGGGGTTTGGAAGAAGTTGCGACGATCAGCACATGTTTGGAATTTTAGAATCCAGGTTACATGATATTTGGTGTGGCTGCTTTGCGTCGTTGAATATTTCACAAGCTGGAGATGTTAGTGCGAATTTTCAGGAAATTGACGTAATTAAGAGATGTAAGAATTGGTAGAGTATATCGCTCATTAGTCTATAGCTGGTTATTGCTGTGGAACTTTTGACAAGTTGGGAATATTAATTCCATCAGTGTTGTTTCTATCAATGAGTCATAAGAAAATTGGATGTGAGGTAGAACCCTTGTTTTATGGCTGCTTCTGTTACCGCCTGATAAGTAGTCTAATAGATATTATTCTATGACTATTTCTATCGTAATCTGACAAGAAAATATTAATAAGGAAATTAAGGCGAAACTTGATGCTATACGAAGAAGAACAATGTAAAAGAATTTTATATGAACGAGCGATATGAAAGAAACACAAACGAACAATCTTGCTCTTCGTACCTGGTGCTCACTAAGACCATCGTCTCTAACTAAAATCTAGGTCAGTTACATTGAAAAAGTTGTAATACAAGTGACAAGAAAAAAGATCAAATTCCTTTTTCCTTAAAGAACCATCTTTTTCTGCAAATATCCATTTTGCTAGGAATAATTTGGTGTCTAACGATAGATGGTGTGTAAAAGACGCTGCAAACATTGAGATAACAATCGGCATACTTCGGAAACGTAATATTTACGGCCGGAGAAAGAGAGATATTCGCCACGGGAACGTTAGAGAAATATACAATAAGATGGGCCACGATTTTGTAACACCGTAGTAACGGCGTGGATTTTTAGAAAGAAACCGGAACGCAGCGAGAATATATCTATAAACGAGCCGAGAGAGCAATGAAAGTCGAAGCCTGTAAGAAATTTCAGAGAAACCTGAGAACTCTCTACGCGAGATTTTATTTCATGGAACGTGAAATACAGGCCTTGGAGGAGGTTCAAGGATCTTTCTCGTTCAATCTTTAAATCCACTATGTTTGTTTTATTAACGCCTTTATAAATATTACAATTTTTATGTGGCTCAAACTTAATCAAACATAAATTAACACTATTATTTATCATGTTGTTAGAGTTGGTTTATTTCAGTTTCATCTAAATCTACTCCATCTTATTATTTTTTTTCTAAATATTAATGTTTTTACGTGGTCTAAACTCAATCTCGATTTTTACTCAAACATAATCAAACCTGAATTAAGCTATTCATTGTAATATCATTGAAATTGTTTAATAATATTTCAATTTCGTCTACATCAGCTTTTTACTTTTCTACATTTATCGTTAAGAATGTTTTTCAGATGTTGAAAATTTGATCAAACCTAAGTCCAAACTAAATTAAACCAAGCTATTTGTCATGATATTGTAAGCGTTGGTTTATTTCAGTTGATGATTCGCTAGCTTTTTCAAAATGCAGCGTTTGAATCATGCTTCCATATTTTTTTACTTAGCTCAAACTTGAATTGGTTTACTTCAAACCGTATCAAACTTCATCAAACTTAGTTTAACTGTTGATCGCTATCTCTTAAAATTGATATACTTTTTTAATCCGATTGAAAGTTTGATGAGTATAATTTTGGATGAAAATTTAAGAGTGTTTGAATAAGGAGCTAAAAATTTGTCAATAGCGGTCTGAATCATGTCGATGACAATGCGCCACGTATTTTGGTATTCGTTTACATTGTGCTACACAGGAAAATATGTTTTCTGAGCGATGAACCAGCGAGAGAAATACCAAAATAAATTTATTACTCATACGTTTTGGACTAATTCCCGGGCCCTAATGGCATTCGCGAATTACAGCAACGCGATACCATAATTTTTAAATTAACACCAGTCAAATTGGCATTCGTTCAATTTTTAACAAAATCTTTCCCCCAACTTTTTCCTCCAAAAGTAAACTTTCTCCTCTATCGTCATATCATTAATTATAATTTTTATTCCAGAATGAAAACAAATAAATCTTTCAAAGAAGTAACTACATATATTAAGAGACTATAATTCAGAAAAATCTTAAGGCCAAGAAATTCCAATTGAAGGAAGAAAATCCAACACACAGTCAGTATAGGACAACATGGAAGAACTAACTAGCCACTTGGAAATGAAGAAAAATGACGTTTCAAGAAAAGCTTGATAATTGATGATTAAAACCGAAGTAGCTCTCGTATTATTTAAATGATACGAATATAAAATTCTACTTTGGTTCCATTCCTTTACACCTGTTCGTAAAGATACGAATTTATTTAAAAATCCACAGTCCATTGGGTTGGCAACTAAGTGATTGCGGAACGACAAAATCAATAATAATATAAATATAATATATAATAATAATATAATAATAATAATAATAATAATATAAATTCCATATAGAGATCACAATTTAAATTAATCCTGAAGAGGAGAACTTTCAAGGAGCAACATCAAGGTATGAACCAACCAGCTCAAACGATAAATTTTAAAAGAAAGCTTCCAGACAAATAAGTGCATACATTAAAAGTGCATAATTATATAAATTTTGAAGAGGAGAAATTCCAAGGGCTGAGACAGTTGGACGAAAAGAGTCCAGCACAATGGCTTCCTGAATGCTGAGGTTGCGTGGGCGTAACCGCGGTGCGATCATATACTCGGCGAGCTTTTTACATAAAGCCACGTGCACGCATATAAGTCTTTCTAAAAATAGAAATTTGAGCAAGATACTATTAATAGTGGATGAGTGTGTTGCCACAGTGGATGTGTGCGTGGTTCTCACTCGGTTTTGCTCGCTGCTCGTTACCGACCAGCTTTTCGGAAAGACCGCCCCTAACCAAATGAAAGAAAAACGCAATTCGATCCTTAGCTACCACTAGCCCATTTTCTCGCCGAAATAAAAGTCCAACTAGCCTTTCTCCTATAGTTTCGACCTTGTTCGTCATTTCATCGTACGAGACACCAAAATTATAAATTTGATCCTTTCGATATGAGCATCGCGGATGATAAACGTAAACGTCGAATTTTGGTAGATTTCTCTGATGTTCGATCGGTGTTCCGATGATGTTCTATTAGTCGATAGTTGAAGACAAGAATAATATTTGCCGAAGTCGAAAAGGTGACAGGAAAAATATTTTTTTTTTTTTTTGTAAAAGACTCAAGATATTTTTGATATTATCAGAAGGATGAAGAGTTAACGATTTATTCTTCGCTGGAATTGGATTGATGATTTTGCTCGAGTTTAAATATTTGTTAAATAAATAGGTAATTAAGTAAAACTACATGATGGAAAATTCGCCATCACGATTTTCGAATTAGAAATAAACCGTAGTATTTTATTTTAGATAGAAAGCTGAGTCTCAATTTTTACTTAGGCCAGTTTATGATCTCGCTTCTTTTTCATTTCTTTCAATTGGATTTTATCCTTTTAAGTATTTTTTTTTTTTTAATTTTTTATTCTGTAGAAAGAAAATCACGCGACTATTTAGATATATCACGGGTGATCTCTTATGAAACATTTAACCCTAACGTTTTCCGTCGCTATTTTAACGCGTGGACAATAAAAAATGTATAAGTACACGTATATAATTAGAACGTTGTCCGGAGACACGTGACACGTCACCGCGGAGCGTTGTCTCGCTGATTGACAACGAAATTCGATTATGCGCCTGAGAATGGATGTCCGTTCAATCGCGTCAAAAATAGCGGAAACCACAGCAAAGAGGAAATGCTTAAAAATTCATCGCTACACGAAAAGTGCTCGCTTTATATATATTTAACCGAGAGGTGCAACGATCTCGTGTATCCATTATGCAACGCGACTGCAAAGAAAATTCATGAGATGTTCAATAAAAAGCTTAGAAAAATCAAGTAGGTAATCATACAGCATAATATATTAGAATACTCGATTCCTAATAATTTCTATGGATAAATCTCTTTTCAGTATTCCCATTTTTATTATTTTGTTGTTTTAATTTTGTCATAGGAAGGAATTCGAAATAATTAATTAATAATAAAATTCTCCGTTGTTTTAGCTTTAAACGAATAACAGCGTAATATGCTAATTTGTAATTGTCCTGAAAGAATTTTTTTCGAAAAGATACAACCTAAAAACTTCTGCAATAAATTTTCATAGTACATTGAGTAATGGGCGAAGTCAAAGCTAAACTGCTATCGCTGCTCGAAGCAAATCTCTTCAGGCGATGAAACTCAGCTGATAACAGAAGAGATTTTGCACAACATCAGAAAGGGCCCTATTAGCAGCCATTAAATTGAGCCAGTGCACATAATGCAGAAATTCTTGACTTGTTCCACTTGACCGTCTCTCTCCTTCGCTCCTCTTCACAGGCTGAAATTATTTCCGTCCCACTGCGGGTGTTACATGATCACGGAAGAGCTGACTTCGAGCCCATCCCTCGAATATCATCCATTCAGTTCCCTAGTTCATAGAAACCTGCGCCATTTCTCTTCCAATTTAACCTTATTTTCTTTCGTAATCCTAGGAAAATTACGAAACAAAATTTTCTACATTACCCCATCGTTATATAAATCTAGAAAAATGCTGATCTTTGGCTACGTTTAACTTGATTTGACTGTGTTTAAACTAAACTTGGTATATCAATTGGGACATAAGCTTCCCCTTAAACCTAACCTTAATTCTTTAATAGGCCCGTAAGAAACCTACCACAAAATACTCCATTATCGTACCAACCTCTGAACCTAAGAAAACACTGAAATCTCTCATTTACGCAATTGCCCTTCGACTTCTACGCGTTTCTCTAACCAAAGATTCATTTCTCCACGCGAAATCGCGATCAGACCTCGCAGGCCCATTTGTCTCCCAGGAGATAAAGTAGAAACCATGTAAAAATACCGCGTGTTTACAAACACAAAGCGATATAAATAAAAAGAATAATCGGCACACTTTCCCTAAATCTTGGATTCTTTTCAAAGCGTTAATGTCCCGACGATGTGAAGTTCATGGGGATTTCTTGAGAAATAAGAACGTCGGTTCTTTGGATGGCAAGTTTGTAGGACTTACTTCCGCGTTATCACAACTGGTTCAGAACACGAAGCTCAGGAAAGCAGATATAAGTATAGAAAGAGGACGGCCTAGTTGCCATCGCGGCCATCCGAAATATTAGAATAAGCCCACGCGCGTAATACAATCCCGTTGGTAAGGTAACCAAATTTAGCATGTGACTTAGCAGACGCCCTCGAGACACTTGCACGCACGATGACTCAGCCTGAACAGAGGAGAACGGAATCGAAGGAAGAAGACGAAGGGGTAAAACTGACTGGGTAGGGGAACTGACTGCAGAGAAAAAATAATTGCTAGTGGTCTTCATTGCACGAGAGACTTCGACTGATTTTTGGGATGCCTGGTTTGACTATGAACTCTCTAAGGTAGCCTATTATGTTGGTAGGATTGAGAAACAATGCTGGGAAGGATTAATTTTTCTTTACAAAGTTTCTTTGCATTTGATAATTTGATTTTTGAATCTACATGTAAGTTTAATGAGACTTTAGTTATTTAGATGAATTATGATTCTTTTCTGAGTGTGTTGGGTTAAGGGTAAGTTATGTTAAGTTTGAAATGTCTCTCGCACTGTATTCGATATCACACCGAAATTGGGTCCAACTTGCTAAGGTTAGATTTACATCAATCTGAATGGAGGTTAAGATTCGTTTTGGATTAGTTTATTCGTAGTTTGGATTAAGTTTGATAACTTGAGTTTATCATAACATAAGTTTGATAACTAGAGCCCGATTTAAAGTTCCAAACTTAATACTCCTTAACTTATATCCATGATGAACCAAATTTCCTAACTTATTGGAGTTATGAGTCCACCAAGATTGGACTTCAATCTAAGTTAGCATCGTGGCGGGTTTAAGTATCGCGGCTATCTTTCACGTACTAAGTTCCAACTTAGTACATCTTAACTTATATCCACAGTGAACCAAATTACCGATCTATGATCTGAATTCGGGGTTCACCATGATTGGATTCCAGTCTAAGTTAGCCTCGTGCCGGGTCTAAGTTAAGCCTGCGTTTAATCTAGACTATCTTTTGCAATAGTCCTTGGTCCGGTCGTGGTTAGGTCAGGGTTGGATCGGAATTAGAGGTAAATAAAGTCTGACAGGAGGTTCTCGATGTAAATCTTGAGTACTTAGGGTATTTTTTCCAATAATCCTTGGTCCAGTCTAAATTTAGTGCGGCCATAATGTTGTTCCTAAACGAAGTTCAAGTTTATTATAGCTTAACTCCGGCAGTCATTTTAAAGTTTTCGTCGTTTGGATACACTTTGTCCGAAATAAAAATAAATTGAGGATTATATTCGTTTTAGAGCCACGTTAAACTCAAATAGATCGGTATAAGTGGAATTTTGGTTCAAAATTTATCCAACTTATTGGATAAACAGAAATATCCCATTGATGAATATTTTTATTTCTGTGTTTGTATCTCTTTCTTTCTATTCATTTTTTCTTTTCTTCTTTTTTTTTTGGGATAATAAAAATGTCATGTGACGTACCACTAATGTAATGTTTTGTTGGAGTTTGGATCATGATACCTATTGTCCATTTCAATGTTTGGTTCGGGACAAAATTATGATCATTTTTCTTTCTTTTTTAATTTGGCAATTTTAATAGGATTTTTTTTAATTTGATAGAGATTTGTAAGAAATTTATTTTGTGGTTTACAGTTTTATAAGCGTAATACCCTGATTAATGTCATGGCTCTACTTAAGTGAACGACCTACTTACAAAATGTTGCAGTTTGGCACAAACACAATGGCTCTCATTGAAAGAGATTGATCACAAGGAATTTTCATTATAAGATATCCTACTCTAGCAGTGGATTAATAATTAAGTGAATTTAATGATTACTTTCATTTTAAATGAATACAAATATTATTTCGATTCTTGCAACATTGTAGATTTAGGTTATACGTTTAAAACAAGTAGTTACTGTGACTACGTTTGAATTTGGTTTGATCAGGTTTGAATAAAATTTGGGTTAGGTTTCACTAAGTTTGGGTTACATTTAAAATGAAAACTTGCACCATGGTCACGTTTGAATGTGGTTTGATCAAGTTTGAACTAGGTTTGGATTCTTTCGAATTTGTATAAATTTCGATGCACATATGCGCAAAATTTGGCAAAGTTTGAGTTAGATTTAAGGTAGATTTGCGTAAGTTTGAATAGAGGTGGATATAGATTAGGTTCGAATAACTATAATAATAGTAACTCGAGATTAGTTTAAAGTAGATGCACAGTTTCAAACACCTAAGAGTCTGCGAAGGCGAAGTGTTACTTCGCGGTTGTTAAAAGTAGAATCGAGACACAATGATTAGTGACGAATTATACATTTCGCAAACTGGTGATTCACTAACTCTATCTTGGCTAGAACAAGATAGTTGGCCACAGTATTCTCGTGCATTCCACGTAAACAATTTTCTTAAATCCTTAAGATTTCGCTTTCTTCCTGTTTGTTCGCTGCAACAATGTCATATCAAAATGCTTGAAATTCCTAGAATAAATACTTTAATCTGGTATATTCCAAAAAATAGAAATCTTCAAATTTTGTCAGGACACCTTCAAAAAATTGTCTCAGTGTCAATTAACGAAATCAAAATTATTATTATTTAATTCGTCAAAAATCTCGGAATCCAGAAATTCGATGTAACAGTTACGATATAAACAAAAAAGGACAGAATCGTGGAAACACTTTGCAGGGCGACAAGAAATCTGGTACAGCTCACGGGAGTTAATTATTGGAAGATTTACGACGCAGTTTCCGGTAGCCCGTTGCCTATCAATCACAGTGAAATATGCGACCCATTCGCCATCGAATTTTGGCTGATCGAATTTATCGTGCTGGAGAATTTATGTAAGAAATTTGGCTGCAATGTGCCACTGAACTGTTACTGTAATTTCCATAATATCGATCATTTTATACGTCTCGGCATTTCCTTGAAAGGAAGAAGATGACGCATTATTTGCCGAGATATTTGTCATCGAAGAAAGCTCTAATTCTTATGTTTACGCGCTTACTCGTACATAGTTAAATATAGAGATTCATTATTCACTAGAAACTACTCTGCCAATATTACTTGGATAATCTTCAATTCCATTTTCCAATGACACAGTCAGCATCCTAATTTTGATGCAATTTCGCACACTTTGTTGCGGCCGCCACACGTCGAACATCTAGCTTAATTACCTGCCATTGTTGATCAGCTTTTGCGATGCAACGTTCGCCGAATTAATCGCTCGGTTTCACATATGAATCGTTCATTCGAATTGATGTAGCCATGTTCTATTAAATGATACTCTATTTTGGAAATATTAATTATTGATCGTTAGGACATAAAGAAAGATATTCCCTTACCCTTTTCGTTGTGATATTTCCCAATGTGATATTTCCCAATGTGATATTTCCGATAAGAATTCTTCCCGAACCTTTTTAATCCTAACCTAACTTAACCACATCATGATTCCTATTTAATGAAATTCTCCAGAAAGCACCATTTAAAATCTAACCTAACCTACTTTTTCTCCCAATCTAGACCCAACCCAGACCCAATATGACATCTTCAATGAGACTTTATCCAAAACTTTTGTAATCCGAATCTAACCTAATCTCGTCATAATCCCTGATTCAACGCAACTTTGTAAAAAGGACCGTTTAAAATCTATCTTAACATACTTTTCTTCCTAAGCTCCATTCATGTTCAGTAATCTATCCTAATCAAAGACACAACACAAATCTCTGTGTTAATATCTTAACGTCTAGGGTCGATTCCTCAACCGACTCGCCGCTCGTTAATCGCTCATTAACGCATTCGTTAAACGTGACAAAACAGATTAGTCGGCCCTTGTCGCACGTGCGACAATTTATTTCGCGGCCGCGGATATTTCGGTGGCCAATAAAGTTTCCTCAATAATGATGATATCTGATAGGGATCCGATAATAGAAAGACAGACTAGAAGTTAGGCAGCCGGCCCAGTTTTTCATGTAGCCGTAACAACGCGCGCGCGAACGCGCGGGCTCACGCTGACAAATATTTTTCAAGGTAACCTAAGCTGAAATATACCACCTCGACTCCTCTGCATAGCCGATTTAATAATTCCCCCCTCTGGCAGCCAATTCCAAGTCCGCTCACTTGTTACATTAAAGTGACATAATGACTCGGTCGCACGCGAATCGCTCTGGACACTCTCGCGAACGCGTTACGCAAGCCGCGGTCGCGTGACGAAATAACACCGTGATCTCGGTAGTGTGGACTTAACTTTGCTGGAAATATAGGCTTGTTTCTCGGAAATGATTTTTTAATATTTGGTGTTAGAGTTTCAGGACTTTTAAGGCTATTGTAATGTTTCTATAGCCAATCTTAATTAATATCAGTGACAGATTAGATCGAGGTTAGGTTTCTGTTACACATACAGTCTTTATGATTCTAGAATTAAGAATATTTGGCTCCTTGGAAGATTCATTCTTAACCATGGACCTTTGGGATTTTTCAATTTTGAAGAGTACTGAAGCCATTTGTTTACTAATATTAAGCAAGTTTATATAATAATTTGTCGAAACTAGAACGTAGTTTCGATTCAAAGAAATTTCGGGAAACAAAGAAACCAAGAAGTTGGCCCGCCATTTCGCCTGCTGAAATATGAATATGTCATCCGAGAGATTCGAATGTCATATGCAGTTTCTAAACGTCCTGCAAATGCCAGGAATTGCATACGCGGTGTAACATGAATTCAGGAATAATGTACCATAGTTGGCATGAAAAACGAGCGAGACGATCCTCGTTAACCACTATCTTCCACATCAAAAACCTACTCGACTACAGCAACCATTATTTTAAAGTAACTTTGAATTAATAACACGAGAGTTAAACATCTCGATAAGCAATAATTCGTTATTTTTAAATATAAATATTGTACACAAATTTTCAAATTCTAAATCGAAAAATTCCACTTCTCAAACTTTTGATCCAAATTTCAAATTATCAAACTTTCAAATTTTCTGATTAAGGTCTAGGAAATTTCGAATTTCCAGAGCCACGAATCCAAAAGTTCAAATTTTCAAGTTTGACGATCTAGAGTTTTCGCAATAACTCTGTTGTGATAGAGGAGAAATTTTCTTCCCCTGATAGAATTAAACGAACCGATCCAACTAATTAAAATTTCCCCTAATTTTTTTCCACAGCATCCAAAATTGTCTCGCCCTCGCATCGTTTTATTTAAACGTAGTAGCTAAATATATTGTTGGTACATTGTTTACAATCTCCTTAGATCACTACAATATTTAAATCGCGCATCGCGTAACCAACCGATGCCAAGATTTGTAAATTGGGAAATTTAGTAAGAGACGAGTTGTAGAAATTTAATACGAAATCACTCAAATTAACTCTCCGCATCTTGAAGAATACCGATAGGAAAGAGTTTTAAATTAAATCCTGGTACCGGATGCTACGACTATGGCTGGCGCCATATCAAAAGGCACAGTTGCTTCTCACGCCAAGTATGTAAGAAATGAGAACGACTACCTCGATCATGTCTATTCCTGAGTCCAAGTTTCTTACCCTGCTCAGCTTCGTTTCATTTTATTTCACGTTCACCACCAAGAAAAAGTTACAAGTCGCGACAATCTCATTTCGAGGTTATTTGGCCATTTTTCAATCAAACCTGTTTACCCTCTCCTGTCAACTTCGTGCATATCACTTGAAACGTTCAGGAACGCTTGAAACGTTCTCGTGTTTGTATATCGTTCCAGGAAATGAGATGAGTTTCAGAGATGAAAGATTTAAGACGGTGTCTTGATATTTGAAAGTAAAATCGCGCCATTTGTAGGTCCCCTCCGTTTCTTTTCTTTCAATATGGAGGCCAACTAAATCAGAATGCCAGGTTAATTTAATTTAGATTTCTTTTTCAAACCTGGATTACTGGAAACCTGAATAATAAAATTAATAATTGAAAATTACTAGCATCTGTGTCTATGTGTTACAACTGAAAACATTGAAATGTACGGATGGTGCAATACTACTACTGTACTACCGCCAGTAGCGCTTATCTATTTTTTTTAATTGAAAAGGTAAAATTTTTTAAAATGTGTTGTTCAATGGTTAGTTAATTCCTTGTTGTACAGTTTATTTGGAAAAATATTTCAGCAATTATTAATGTCAGTATCTTTTTAATCAAAAAATAAAAATTTTTAAATACGAAACAATTAAAAGATACAATTTTTGCAAACACGTCGTTTCAAGTGATTCGTCTTTGTACTTTTTATCTGGGAATGCTTTTTATTGTTGTAATTTCAATATCAGAATATGAAATACACATATGGTTGATGTAGAGTCATCTACTTGCAATTACGCCTGAACTACGATATTTCTGCAACTCCGCTATCCGCCACGTACTGCCATCTTCTCGAAACGAACGTAAATACTTTCGTAGACCATACGATGGTAAAAATAACATTACCATTGCAATTAAACATACACTCCAATTAAATTACTAATTTAATTTTATACTATTGATATTCGCCTAATGTTTTGCATAAAAGGCAATATTCGTCGTCTTTTTCTTTTTGTATGTAATTATAAAGATTACATTTTTACACAAAATTAATTTTTAATGAAAAAATTAATTTACAGGAGAAAACAGTTTCCAAATTGTCTATGATGCTAGAATCTGTGACGACAATCAAGATTATAGCAAATAAAGTTATTTACTTGTGGAAAAATACGCTTCTTGCATATAACTGTAGCAATAGTAACAATAATAATATGATAAACAAGTAGAGGGGCATGCTAAGATAAAATAAGACCACGTCAACTTGTTTTATTTCTTATTTAAAATATTGTATATCGTTTCTATTTTTTTTCTTTCATTTCCTCTTTATGATTTTGCAATTTAAATTTAGAAATGCAACAAATGGACTAAATGAAAGTCCTTTAAAGATGTCTGTTATAAATACATGTGATTACATTCGCACCTAACCATGATACGATTCCTATCTTTATCCACAAGATTTATTATACTTATCCACGTCAATTTATCTGCATAATTCACCAGAATATTACATTTTCCCGCCTCCAAAATTCCAATTCAATTCCAACAGCCATCTCCCTTCAATCGATCTAAAATTAGATTCTGAATTTTAAATCAAGAGCTTTTAATTTTGAATCTTCTGGAATCCTTTATTCTGAAACTTTATAATTCTAACCAAAAACTGGCCAAAAAGAAATGAAATTCCCCTTCCAAGAAGAATGCTCTATACAATTTTTAAGAATGCTGCAACCTAAAAAAGTCGCTTAAATGAGGGACCACTAAATGATGTTTTAAAATGAGGTTTTAAAATTCAAGACCTAACCTAAGCCACAGTCAGAGAGAATTGAATTCTCCTTGCAGGGAATCCTCTATAGAATTCTATACGACACCGAATCTAAAAAATTCTTTCAAACGAAATATCTGCTGCGCCAAATTTTCTGCAATCTGTCTACATCAAAATTCGTAATCCTAACCTAAACCATAGTGAAGAATAATTAAGTTCCGCTTGCGAGGAATGCTCTATACATTTTTATAATACAAGTCGAATAGCGCGCGCGGGCTTTTT
This sequence comes from Bombus pyrosoma, assembly GCF_014825855.1. Taxonomy (NCBI): domain Eukaryota; kingdom Metazoa; phylum Arthropoda; class Insecta; order Hymenoptera; family Apidae; genus Bombus; species Bombus pyrosoma. The sequence continues at coordinate 6,237,405 of NC_057785.1, read as the reverse complement.
CAAATTTTAAATTTCAAATTTCGTATCCTAAGCTAAAAATTAAGTTCTAATTAATTTCCATCGATCGAGAAGTCCTGTAAAATTAATACGTAGAACTTCGGAAGACACCAAATCATTCTTCGTCTATCGTTTAGAAAATTAAAAACACACCACGATTTTTACCTGAGGAACGAATTATGCAACAGATTTCCAAACGTTTATAGTTGGCAGTAAACAATAATTTTTCGTTCTGTAAATAACACCGCCATACCCACAGAGTCTGGTGCAGCGGATACATAGATGTCGCCAATCTCGAATCCTCATTTCATAACTGATACGTTTAATTATTCGTGATTGAATCGTTAAAGCTCTCGCTGAACGTAAAATGGTCGATAATATCAAAAGATATTAGAAACGATGATGGAAGACGTTCCTTTTCCAGAATTGTGCGGCGTAGATTCGCGCATCTGGAGTGAACGAAAATAATTTTAGACCAGCCTGTTACGTCGAAGGCCGTGGCAAACTCTCGAATCTCGCGGCAGATTTGTCTACAACCGCTATACACGATGCTAATTACAATATCACTATTTTCGTGTCGTCTCGAAGTCGGAAGCCAACACGTCTCGCTGCGATTTTAATTTACTTCCACCTGTTGTTTATCGTCAGAAAATCATTTTTATTATTATTATTATTATTATTATTAGTCTCGTAACACGTGGGTGTTTTGGGATTAAGTTGGAAATAGTTTGTCTTGGTAGCGAAGATTTGCCCGAACGAATATCGTCGTAAATTTTAGGTCTGCGATCCACCGATTCTTCCAACCTTTCAATTTCGAAACGAAAGTTTCTAGGTATTTAAGTTCGAAAATTGTATTTGCAAATTTCAAACTAGACATTTTTACGATATCTCGAACTTTTAAATTTCTACTCGGAAACTTTCGCGATTTTTAAATTAAAGATATGTCGAATATTTCGAAATCTTCCGAATAGAAGAATTTCTCGATATTCCCGTTAAAAATCCTCGAAATTCGCGTATCTGAAATTGGAAATCTTTGCGATAGCTCAAATCGTTATCCGAAGCTTTCAGTTATCCCCTAAACTCTAAATGTCTAAAATGTCTAATTCCCAATATTATCGGGTTGGCAACTAAGTGATTGCGGATCTTCTCATTAGGTGGTAATGACAAGATCCGCAATCACTTAGTTGCCAACCCAATACAAACTGCATAAATTCTTCAAAAATTCAGTTACTCGCGGCGAGTTTAGCTTCTATCGGGTAGAAACAAGGTTTTTATCGAATACGATAGCCCGAGTCTAATTGTATCTGTAAAACAGGGATTGTGGCTACATTTGCCAGACAACGGATGTATGAAACCAGTTCAAACATTGTCAAACATTCGGTGTACACACGCGCCAGCCATTCAGAATCGAAATGACAGCAGAGAAATTTCTTACAAATCCACCAACTACAAGATGCATCTACACTTCAACAGATGATACGACGTTTTTAATAAATCTCGTTGTTTATGCCCATTAACAAACTCCTATACGATTATTCTGACTTAACCTGAATAGAATGCAGTCGTTCGTTTATTTGCTTCTCTCTCTATTAGGAACACAAGAGTCTAGACTTTCTGTAAATCATCGTAACCTTCGAGCACCGGTGTATTTTTATTTCCAGCGTTCTAATTATACTGAGGGAATGTGGTCACGCGATTTGCCAGAATTCTCTCGTTTCTCTACAATTCTTCAAAACTCCTTCTATCTTCCCTTTGTTTCTTTTTCCCAACGTTGTTTCTCATTCAACTTAACGTTGATCGAGTCTAATCATCGATTAAACGCACCAGTGACGACAGAAACGAATCTAGAAATGCTTGAATACGAGGTCTCTGTGATTTCTGTTGTCTGAAAATTTCTATTCTTCGTCCTTTTTCCCCCTTTTTTTTTATCTTTTATTTCGCGCCATCAATGCAACATCGATCGAAATGAAATTGAAAGGCGCCAGTGACGACAAAGACAAGGACGAACGTAGAGACTCGGAGGAACGAGGTCCCTGTTGTCTGAAAATTTTTATCCTTCGTCCTTTTTTCTTCCTCCCTTTTATCTTTTATTTCGCGCGATCAACGCAACATCGATCGAATCGAACCATCGATCGAAATGAAATTGAAACGCGCCAGTGACGACAAAGACAAGGACGAACGTAGAGACTCGGAGGAACGAGGTCCCAGTGAAGTTGAAGTTTCGAAAATAATCGCGATAATTCGGGAATTGGCGGTATTCAGAGACGAAAAAGACGAGGATCTGGACGTTGATGTTTCTATAAAACACTGGCAGCCGCTTTAAAAACGTTGTTAACGTCGATCGGGAACGGCCACCGTCACGTTTGTAGTATTTTTACACCAGCCTCGAGAATACTCTAGAAACCGTGGAAAATTTCGAATGACGAAACGACACGCGGCAATGACCTAATAAGGGCGAGGATAGATACAACCAGTTCTTTGTTAAATAACAAATATATATTATATATATTATTTAATTACAAAATACAAAATAAATACATAATATATATATTTATATACATGGTACATACAAAGTATAAATTTTCTTCAATCTAAACCAACATCAAAATGTTGATATCGCGTTGATTCACTTTCCTAAGAGGATCTTGCGGGTGGCACCGATACTTTGGCCAGATTGGGTGGCACCTTTGTTGGAACCGGCCTGCAGACCGATCATCGTCTCACCGGCGCGCAACTGTTCCTCCGTGAACTCGCGTTTGCATTCCTCAGCAGGTTTAGGTCCCAGATATGGTCCTTTCCATTCTGGATGCTTGTACGTCTGTGGAGAAGATTTTATTTGCAATTTAGCGAAACTTTTCGTGGAATAATCAAAGGATCAAAGCAGTGGAGAAAGCAATTGTGGAGGTCAAGCTAAAATACTGTATTCTGTTACAGAAGTTAGACACTGGAACGATTGGAAATTAGAGATTGTAGATGACATGGAATTGAAATAAATAATCCACTCGATCGCATAATTAGGCTATGCGCCTATTATATTAAATCCGGTCTTTTCATTAAACTTACCGTACGACCAAGAGCAAAGAGTGTCGTCACCACCTGTGCGATGTCTTTCTTCTCCCACAAGTCGACCGTTTGGAACACGTCAACGTCGTTCACGCCGTATTCTTTCAAAGCTTTCTGGAACCTGATAGTAAGAAGCAGATAGTTTCATCTCGCTTTATTTATACAATTCAAACTGCAGATATTTATACAAATTAGTATTTTTATCAATATCATTCAAAAGAAAGAGGAACTTACAGCAGAGGCAAAATGTTTTGCCTATTAAGTATTGCAAAGAGCACTGTACTTTGGATATTTTATAGATTTCGGGGTGTATGTGTTTTTACAGCTTCAAAGATTCAAACTTATTCTAACTTTTAGGTGATTTCCAACATAGACTCACGAGTTGATGTTTTCCATCATTTTGAATTGACCACCGCTGCTATTGATCTTGGAGACAGATCCAGGGGCGATCTTGTTCATCAGATGACACAACACCTGTCCATCCTTGAGGACATCTTCGAACGCTTCACCTGGTGGGAATTTCTTGCCCAAAATCGACTCGATCCATTCTTGGGCCTCTTTTTCCTGCTCTGGGTTACGCTTTGCAGCGATCTGCAACGAGACAGTCGGATGAAATCACTGTTTTCGCGAAATATCGTTAAAAAATAAATCATCTTCGAACCGGGAATTTCCCCCAAAATATATCGCCTGTATAATTCCCAAAAAGTTCCGATAAATACCGCAAGGATTTCTTTCTCGAAACTTATACAGATCACTGACAAACCATCCACGCGAAATCCTTCGAAATTCCACGGAAAAAGAATTTTCTGGAGAACACTTGTCGAATCCAAAGAATGAACAATTTTAAACCCATGAATCTTCCCATCTGTAGTCATCGATATCGATTACAAGATTCACAATGATTTATTTCAATCGCCAGTGAAAAACACGGATATCCAGCTCGGCCCAGTTCTGAGCTCCAAAGCTCAGCGCAACCCTTTGAAACGTAGGAGCTCGCGTGAGACAAATTCATAGACTTGCGTGAAACGATTTTACACATTTGCATGGCACGGAAATTGGCAAGTTCGTATAACACAAATCCAGAGATTTGCATCGCACGAATCAAAGAATTTGTCTCGTACGAGTTGGAAGACTTGCATCACACGCAAGGGTTGTTGGAAAGGGTAGCAGGGACGAGCGGAATATTCACGATGGATGGATTCACAGCAGAGTTGGTAGGATGCGACTGAACGAAATAAAGTTGCAACGATCTCGCACAAGGCAAAATGTTTCCGGATTCTTCACCAAACGAACGTACGATGCACGAAAATCCTCGAGCTCATACCTTGGCGCGCACTTGTCGTTCGAGAGCCATCCTCGTGCTTTGCGGTGCTTGTCGGAGAGGACTGAAATGCTTGGTCCTAGAGCCGATCCCTCTTATAGTGGACGAAGATGGCGGGAACACGGCCCACGCTTTGGAGGAAACTGTCCAACACCTCGGGTGCAGACCTCGTGTGTTTCGAAAATGACGACGCCACGTACGTGTCCATGTATCTATGTTTACCAGTGTAGGAGTACGTGCTTTCCGCAGTTTTCGACGATCTAATATTAGCGGCTTATTCACTTGGACGTAGAATTTCCAAAATCGCCACTGCCAAGCTGCGCCTCCACGATACACGCGATAGTTGTTCCACGTGCGACAGCATTGGAAAAATCATGCGTTCGAGTTAGGTAAATTTGATCCAGTAACTTGTATATGGTCGTTGTATTACAGTGGAGTAGGTGAGGTTGCAGCAAGTGATTACGCGCTGGAGGCTGCAACAGGCAGAAGATTAGGATGGTTTTGCAACTTGTGCAAGTGAAGATGGGATTACCTACTTGTTTGTGTACTTGGTCGTGAATCGGAGTTCCTATAAATTGTAGCCTTTTCGTGGTTTCATATTTGCAGATTCGTCAGGAATTTTGGAATTTCTGTAGAGCAGATTTCGAGATTTGCACGACGCAAATTCAGCCAACTGTATCACGCAGGCGATTAAAGGTGGTTTAGAAACTTGGAAAAGAGCTTTAGGAATTTGGAAATAGGTGAACTTGATGCTTGTGTATCTGCTTGTGAATTTGAATAAATTATAAATAACTTTGAAATTGAGAATTAGGTGAACTGAAATAAATTGTAGCTTTTTAGTAGTCCAACTTTCAAGATTGATGGGCCATAAATTCTGAAATCATGCATACTGTACGATATTAGAAAGTGTTATAACAATTAACCAAACATAATATAACTAATTTGTTGAAAGCGCTGAAATTTTGTTGCTTGTAAAATTCTCCACTAGATTGTAATAATGTTTCTCTTATTGCTGATGTATTATTTGCTCCATTTCGGTGGAAACGCACTGTGGACTGCGGTGGGTGGTGATGGATTGAGAGGCTGACTAATTCTAGACAGTTCTCCTTCCGCTTTCTTGGTCGTATTACTTATTCACTGTGTTGCTTCCTTTCCACGATTTTAATAGCTACTCGTATTAAACTTAGCTATTTGATACTATAATAACTAAATATGAAACATAGTAGGTAGATTATAGTTGCCAATAGATGCAAATTTTGTAAATAAATCGAAACTTAAATTAATTTCTAAGAAACATACTGCACAGAATTTCAATTCCAAATTAGATTAAAAAGCTGTTACATACCGCAAATAAAAATTTCAATATAGAGTTGAATTAAAGTTGAAGCCGAGCTTTATTTTTGTTAATGTTGCGCTGAAAAGTAAAAGATCTAAGACTTCGTCATCTTTCATTTCAATAATAAAAGCCACAGTTATTTCAAATTTCCTATTAACTGATTTATAAATTTGTAATTTTAACGAAAAATACGATCTTTACTTCGTTCCATATAATGTTCCTCAACCTCCATCTACAAGTCGCCATATTGTTGCTCAAACGCACTCCCTCGCTGCATTCTACGCTCCAGATATTCGACAAAAAACGGGAAAAAGGAAATTCGATTGCGCAGAGTATCAGAGGTTTTTTCTTTAAATAACCAGCCGTCATATGGGTCGAGTTATTATTACGTTGATCCACTTTTTGAATTCACGTGAAGAGCCAACAGATTGAGGATGAAAGCCCGCCAAAAGACGGACGATTTAAAAATTCTTATTTAAGATGGCGCTCTTATAAAAGAATTGTTTAAAATTCAAACTTAAAAAGAAATCCATTCTTTTTAAAAAAAAATAACAAACATAATGTAAGTATGTAAATAGAAACAAGCTACATCATTTATCTCAAACTAACATAATTACAGGATGTTTTATATTTTATGTATTTTTTTAAATCATCATTTGAAATTTGAAATTATTATCTCAATAGAACAAATATATATATATATATATATCTTGAAATACGTATGAATGAATGCACAAAATTTAAAGTAGCCAGTATCTATAGTTTTCAAGAAGAAAAGATCACGAGACATTGCCATTTCCAGTCTAAGCTTACAGATATTCCTAAAGCTGTTTCCTATGGGGATTTTTATTCGCGATAACGGAGAATTGCGTAATCAACGTAACTCTCATTCCAACGATATGGAAGATTCTTCACTGGCGAAATCGCTGGCTACTGACTCAGATTTAAATATAATCGCGGCATCTTGCGTATTTCCATTTCCCCTCTTCGCTGTCAACGAGCAAAATTTTCGTCGAAATCCGATAATTTCGGTCATTTCTAACACGTGATCAAATCGAAAATCATTATCGTTCCTAACGACCATTTTGTAACTTGAGTTGTCGTGCCATAATCGTCGACACCTAATCCCACTTTAATTTGAGCGCGTTTTACGATTTAAACGCGGCATCATCCGGTATTAAATCCCCACGCGTCTCATGATTAATTATTGTTTTCATGAGAATCCGCGTGCGCAGGTGGTATTCAAGGTATTCTATTATTACTATCTGTTAATTGACTTATTCAATGTTACAAGAAATTCAGAATGTTATTACACAGTTAAAGGATTTGGGAATTTGATATATAGGAAATTTATTAAATTACTTTTTAAAGAAATTTACTATTATTTTATTCTAAAAATTCATACAAAAGAACAAAACTAGTAATCAATATTTCATCACGTAGAAATATATTCCCATCTAACTACTTTAGCTTACATGAAAACAGTGGATAATGAAATAATTAAGTACTTTTTTGACAGAATTTTGTAAAGTGAGTTGTTAATGATACTTGAAATGCGTTCTTATTAAAGTTCTTATTATAGTTTCATTATTCTATAAGCCTATATTAGAAATTAGAAAGTCTTTGGTAAACAATTAGAGGAAATAAACAAAGTCATGAAAGATTTTAAAAAATGCTTTTAACGTAATTCTACAATATTTTAAATTAAACTACGTCATAATACAAAAAGAAATCCTTAGCAATTTAAAAATTAAGTTTTAAAAATCCCTGCAGACGGTGCAGATGGTGGCGCCCTCTCATGAATCAGAAAAATTATTCCCCCATAATCTACCGCTTTTCGAGAGCTTATTAAGCCTGGAGGAAAGGGGAAAGAAATTTTGAAGGCGTAGGTTGTTTTTCGATTATTTGTCAAATTCGTTTCACTTGTTCGTCAATCTTTTTTCTCTTTTCATACTTTGATTCGCATCAAGCCATAGAACATTGCAGTTTAAAGCGTTCCAAGTGCAACTGTGTTGTGATACAAAAATGCACTCGATTCTGACGGAAAAGTTCTAATTCAGTTTTCCGATATTCGTCTTCTCTATATTTTTACCGATTGTTTTATGAAATTTACCATTTTGTTAACAATGTTACGATACTTAGAAAAATAACACGATTAATTGCGACTTAAGTAAGGTTGTAATTAGGTACGCTTTTTGAGGTTATGTTTTTGTTTTCTAGTTGCACTGGTTTGACAGAAAAACCAGAGTGTTTATTTAAAAAGCATTGTCCTTTTATTTCTGTGTATAAAAATAAGTAATTTTATGTACAAGGGACATAAATAAACTTTCTTATGTAATAAAATATTGTACATTTTGATAGCAATTTGTATCACTTTGCTGTAGAATAAAGTTTGATAAAATTTCATTTAAATTCTTTTGTTTATTGTAAACCATACAACAATATTTGTATGAGTGAAACGTTTGTTGATTTCAAACAGTAGAATTATCACCAAAGAAACATGGCACAAAGGTTTCCTGTACCAAATACAGGAAATAATGGCCCTCCACCACAAAGGTACGCTGCATCATCTGTGCCTCCTAATTTACGGCAGTATTCTAGCCCAAATTTTCCTGTAAGTATATAAGAATTAAGATAATTGAATTAACTAGAACAGTAAAGAATTTCTAAGTTAATTTTTATATAGATGCAGCAGAGATCAGGATTTACTCCTCCTCCACAAATGGCTAATGCAGGTCCTGGACCAGCCAGTATAATAAGAGCCAACCAACCATATTCGAACATGCGTCAAGGACCTATGCCAACTCCACCTGTTGGAAAAAGAAGTGCGGATCAACGTATTCCTATGTCACAACAGAAACCGTAAGTACACTAACACTGCATGCTTTTATTTAATTTTACATCCATATTTTGTATTATTTTGTTCATTAACTCATTGCATTAAACAATGTATTAACTAATTGTTTTTATTGGAATAAATTAGCTTTTAGTATCTATGATTTCGTACATTTCAAAAAGCAATATGTCAATTAATTTTTTATCAATTTGGTTACTTGATTATTAAATTGTTAATTTATTTATCATCATCAAAATGTTAAAAAGAAACCATTCACTGAATTCACCAGGAACTTCACTGCATTTCATAAGCTTAAAAATTGGTTTATTGATTTTTGAATCTATGATTTTTACACAAACTCATATAGGTATTTTTGGAACAGTGATTTTTCACATTCCACGTCCAAGAAGAAGAAAAAGCTAGCAGACAAGATATTGCCACAAAAAGTGCGCGATTTAGTGCCTGAATCTCAGGCTTACATGGACTTACTTGCATTTGAGAGGAAATTAGACGCGACTATAATGAGAAAGCGGCTTGATATACAAGAAGCACTGAAACGCCCAATGAAACAGAAAAGAAAATTGCGAATATTTATTTCGAATACGTTCTACCCGGCGAAAGAGGCTGGCGAGGGTGAAGAAGGTTCAGTTGCATCCTGGGAACTTAGAGTCGAGGGACGACTTCTAGACGATACGAAAAATGATCCTAATAAAGTAAAAATCAATTTATTCTTAGAAAAGAAAACTATAGATCATCTGAAAACGAAGGATAATTCATTTATATTACAATGATTTTTAGGTAAAAAGGAAATTCTCTTCCTTTTTTAAAAGTCTAGTTATAGAATTGGATAAAGATCTATATGGACCTGACAATCACTTGGTTGAATGGCACCGTACATTGACAACGCAAGAAACTGATGGTTTCCAAGTGAAAAGACCTGGAGATAAAAATGTTCGATGCACTATTCTCTTGCTTCTCGATTATCAACCCTTACAGGTAACATTTCTTTTAAATAAAAGGGATGTACCAAAATTTGTAAAATTACAAGTGCTTAACATTCTAATTGTCTCTGACTACTTTAATTTAAGTTAATTAAATTTTCCCAGTTTGACATCCTCTGGTTCTGGTGCATCCTTATTAATGAATAAAATAAATGTAAGCTGAGTTAGAATTTAACAGAAATTTTTTGGTTGCAGTTTAAGCTAGATCCTAGATTAGCCCGACTTCTAGGTGTACATACCCAAACGCGACCTGTTATCATCTCTGCTCTTTGGCAGTACATAAAGACACACAAGCTTCAAGACAGTCACGAAAGGGAATTCATAAACTGTGATAAATATCTCGAACAAATATTCGCCTGCTCAAGGATGAAATTCGCGGAAATACCACAGCGTTTAAATCCGTTGCTCCATCCTCCAGACCCGATCGTGATCAATCACGTTATTAGCGTCGAAGGTACCTATCAATAATAATTAGAGTGCGGATTTGTATGCATCTATAGGAAACTTGAAAGTGTGAAATTGCACATAATGCACATAGTATGAGAAAATGTATAATATATCCAAAGTATGGTGCTTTCTATAATATTTGGTAGGTAAAACAATTTTCTGCCGAGCCTGTATTTTGTAATTATATTCTCAAAAATATGAGTTTACAAAAACATCCTCCAATAATAATTAGGAAGTACACACCATCTTCCAAGATTTGCAAAAACATAAAATAACCATTTGTTCTATCACGTTCTAAATTAGGTACAGAAACGAAACAGACTGCGTGTTACGACATAGACGTGGAAGTTGACGACACGTTAAAAACACAGATGAACAACTTCCTGTTATCGACTGCAAGTCAACAAGAAATCCAGAGCCTCGACAACAAAATCCACGAAACGGTCGAAACGATCAACCAGTTGAAAACGAATCGAGAGTTTTTCTTGAGTTTTGCTAAAGATCCTCAGCAGTTCATCAACAAATGGATTATCTCGCAAACGAGAGATTTGAAGACCATGATAGACGTTGTTGGCAACCCAGAAGAAGAACGCAGAGCAGAATTCTATTATCAACCGTGGGCGCAGGAAGCAGTGTGTAGATATTTCTACACGAAGGTTCAACAGAAACGCGCAGAATTGGAACAGGCGCTCGGTATAAGAAATTCATAAGTATAATCGAAGAGGCTTCGCTACAGTGTACGAAGTAATTATATCGAACAAAAGAAATTATTAAATAAGTTATTAATAAAGTATTTGTCTAAACAAAATTTCTTATTTATTAAATTCGTATTACAAAGAATGAAACTGATATCACTTCAATTAATTATTTCAATTTTATCTTAATCAAAAGCTGAATATTTTAGAACAATGAATAAAGTAATTATAGCAGACAAAGTGAAAAATTGATTAACATATATCTTATATCATAATGATCATTGCTTAAAATCTTTGTTAGTAATTTATTCCAACTAAGCGATGAGATGTTGAAGGATTTGAAAACGGATATGTTAATTTATTCCCATCCTTCATAGATTGCCCTTTTAATATAATTACTTCGCATACTGTATGTAAAGTATTTATATAAATTTTTCTCTTGTTCCAATTGCAAAATCGATCGATTAACGTGTCTTACGCTTCATTCACAATGCAGTGTCACTGTGACATTATAATACGAGTGACATATTTTTACGAATAAGAAATGATGTATAGTAATCATAGAGGAATCTCACGGATAACAAATTTATTGAATACGAATACGTATATCGATCTCGTATATCTTTATTCAAGCTAGTTTTTCAGAAGTCTTTTCTATGAGGATATGTATCGCAATCCGCTACCACGCACTATAAATGCGAGAAACTTCTGTATAATATATCAAATAAATCTTTGATATAAATTGCTGAAACCATTTTAAACTGAATCCCATATTGACGAATAAATATTTTCAGTACAATAACGTAATTACTGCAGTTAAGATTTCATTTCTTTTCTTGATTTTTTTTAATTTTTAATGAAAGATTAAAGGGATATTAACCATTCTTTCGCACCTCACTACAAAAAAGAATTGATCTTTTTAGTGTAATCTGCGCTTTTAATTGTGAAGTAATAAATTTCCAATTTATTAATATTGTATACTGTAATTAGTTCATTGGGTGAAAGAAAAGGAAAGAAACGAGCCATAAATTTTTCTGTTATCCAATTCTTATTTTGTTTGTGCAAGTAAATACAATCTCTTACATAATCAGTACATGTTGATGCAAAATATGGTTTCCTCGTGGAAACAGCAATATCGCCAATTTAAAACGTAAGGAACAAGAATCCTAAATTTCTTATTCTTTTCCTATATTTTTTTTTTTTTTCTTTTTCATCGCGGAAGTTTCAATTTTATTTCGTCAGTGTAAAAGTGCTTTCCCCTCTTACTTAAGAGTATTATGGATTAATTTGATTCAGTATTACAACATTAACATTCCAAGACATTCACACGAGGATGAGAAATTCCAGTGCCATTTTACGGATATAAATTTTCGTCTTTCATCGTGTTTTCTTCTTTTTCTTCGAGACATTAATGTATTCCACGCATTTTTTGCAGAAGACGACTCACCGAGAAAATAACGTTGAAATCGCATCATACCAATTACACACGAGTTTCCTACGCCTTTCTTTTTTTAAACACACGAAGCCGGAACGATACATATATATTACGAAACATTCTTCACATGCCAACGAGCATTACACGCAAAGCACTTGATCCACGTTTTTATTTTGTAACGCAGAACGAAAGAACAAAGGAGCCGGTTTCTACAGCGACATTGTTTTCTGGTGATAAAATTTAAAAACTTCATAATCTTCTTGTATTTTTTCCTCTTCTCCGTTTTACGTGCCGATTCGATGAACATAATTCTATCGAAGTTCGCATACCGTTGTACAACACTAAATCACAAGTGCACCAATTGATTGTATCGTTTCTAGTACAATAAACTCTGATTGGATTCTGACGTCTTCGTTCGACATAAAAATCACTCGCTAAATATGTGTGTCATATAGTCATATGACTCCACTTGATCAAAAGTGAACGAACACGTCACGATTGCACCGTTTTATTATGAGATCAAGGTTTATTGTATAGTACTTTTGTTTTTTACTTCCCTAATCTTAATTACACATTCACATATATTTTGTCGTATAAAGTTTTAAATATATATAATTGAGTGACGAGACCTTTTTTTCTCCTTTAATTACACGTTATTCACCTAAATGGAAGTATATTTTTTTGTTTGAAGGATGGGTGAGTAGAAAGATATTCTAAACACATTTCTCTATGCCCTCAGATCAAGTCTACAAAGATCACATTTTTGCCAAAAGACAAATGGCAGCTGTGAATCTCTGTACACTCAAATATATCTCGTAAAATGATAGTGATTCACTAAGTCTTTGCTTGGATAAAATCATTCTTGTTTCTCCACGTTTCCTTCTTTTTTTGTCTGTTCTTTGAATGGGGATTAATAGCACTAGAAATATGGCGTACGAGGTAGCCACATAGTTCTTCTAGCCATTTCTTTCCTTTTACTCTCACATGAATATATATTTTTAACTAATCACATCATATAGGTATTGCTTTTTACGTTTTTGTCCAGCATAAACAGAAAACTTTTTGGTTCCCCGTTCAACATCCGATACTGTGTATTCGATCTTCGATAATATATCCATCTTATCCATCCTGTTTTGCCACTTACTGTGATTTCTGTACGCATCTATATTATAATATATGGTGTCTAAGAGGAAGGTAAATTCCACTTGTGCAGTCTTTTTTTTTCATTTTTGGTTTTAAGTAATTAATGCGAGATACATCGGTGCAAGAGATCCTTTGGGTTATCCGGAAGTTTGCGTTAAATTCACTCCCTTCCTCTTTTACAGTAACTGTGGATACATTTTACACGATAGCTCGTATGTTAAATGACTGTCGGTAAATCGTATAAATGTCACCTATGATTGCACTCTGTTGCGACGGTGAATTATTTTTTCTTTTCATAACACAAACGCTGATTTGTACTACATATAGATAAACACGAATAGTTCTACACATTTACAATTATTTTATCCAAACGAGGCCGTCAGAACAGAGGACTTGTACATTCGTTCCATTTGTTCTTTCTTTTTCGAGACAAATACGCGAATTGATCTATTAAAGATTCATTAAAGATGATCGACCGATCATTTAAACGAGTATAACACGTCTATAAATAGAAATTTAAAATCTTGAAAATTAACAACATGATTATATAAGTAACAAAGTAATTTAAAAAATCATCACTACATCGTCGTTACAATATAAAGAATTTAATATCTTTCTAAATGTAGGAATGTTTTTATGGTTTTCCCTTCATTTTTTTCTTTTTTTTTTATTAACGACTTAACAAGAACTTTGAAAAATTTCAATCAACAATTATCCAAAAGAAAAGAGGAGGAAAATGACAAACTTACGGCAGAGTTAATTTCTGCTTCACGATAATTTTCAATACTGATTCGGTACTGGAGCAACGATAGGTGTCATTTCCACGTTTTAATTATTACTATGCCAGTGATAATATCATCTGAAACATACACGCTTTTATTATATTATCATACAGATTCCATTATTTTTTTTTTTTTCGTTTCTTTCTTTTTTTTCCCCTTTAAATTCATACAAGCATTCGATGCGAAATTTTGCATATCTGCCCCCTTAAAGTATCTTCTACAATAAATAAAAAAAAGTTTGTATTAATTCGCTACAACATAAAAAATATTAATCGTTTCAAACCCAATCATATCCTCAGTCGTGACAACTCAATGAACTTGGGATATGCATAGAAATTATTTCATATAGTTACAGTATTTTGGAAGTATCTTTGTTAGTTAATCATCCCCTAATAACATAAATATTAC